>NC_051157.2:93568936-93886680 GCF_013339745.2 Dermacentor silvarum
CGCGAAAGGGGGATCTTTCATGCGTAGCGAGTTCGAAGCGATTGCACTGCGGCGGTTTCGCGAGAAATGATGAATCTGGTGGCGAAATGACGAAAATGAAATAAAGCGCAAAAGCGGTTCTGCTGCAGCGACCACGGGGAGGACGTATTTCCATCAGTGTGTCTTTAATGGTCACACAGCAACGCCATGACGACTGTGAGGGAAGAATGCGACAGAAGAGAAAATAGGATGTCGTGCCCGCTCTTTCTTCTCCCATTGAGCTACATCCGAGAAATGTTTGTGTTCAAATCGACAGACGTGCTTCGCAATACAAGGGTGGTCGGTATTTTTTGGAGCACAAAGGGTGTCTCTATTGGCGCGTTCGAAAATTTCGTCGATCGGCGCGGTGACCTATATTCAGCGCATTCTTTGGCAGAATTTTTATTCGGCTATTCAAGCCTGGTGGGCATTTTCATCTTTCACACGTATAAGGTGAAACAGTATGTAGTATGCAGCTCCCCAGTAGCGTGCCACCATGCCTGCCACGGTTGTGATGCTTGAGTTGTGTGTCATGAGAAACAGCGCAGCCACATCATCGTTGCCTTTACGGCATCATGGTTATGAGATTAGCTTTTCAGTTGTCGAAGCAAAACGTCTTCTTTATTGGCGAGAGACAATGTACCGATCATTCAATGACACTCAGCTGATGGTGTTTGTGATGCTGTGATCAGACTTGGGATCTCACCAATGACTTTCAGTTTTAAGGTAGAATATTCTAACCGTATGTGGCTTTCCTACGTAACGTTTGTCCGTTCGATTGAGCTGAGATACCAACAGTAATAGAAGTATTGTCTTGTCAAAGGGTTGAGAAACGTAAATGTTTTAACAAAACATTTGTACAATTTCTAGTTATATACCTTAATTTTGTACAAGAAAAGCCGGGAAATGCCGAATACGACTTACATCAGGCCAGGAGACACAATCTCCTCTATGCTATTCACTGCGTGCTAAGTAATACTGCAACTGTTAGACTGGGAAGGACTACTGGTGAGGTTCAACGGGGAGCATATCACATACCTTTAGTTTGCAGTTGACATTGTCGTGTTCAAAAACGCTGGTGATGACTTTTAAAGAACGCATGAGGACCTCAGCCAATGAAGTGTGAGCGTAGATCAGAAGAGTATTTTGCGGACGACAAAAGTAAACAAAAGAAAAGCAAGATAACGAGAACCAGTGATGGGCAGTCCTTCTCTAGAATCCATGCAAGAGTATGTTTGTGTAGGCCAATTAATCATAGGGAACCCATATCATGACAAAGACGTTTATGTAAAAACAAAAAATCATTAAAGCGCATGCGGCTGGCTTTACAAAGTCATGACTAGCAGCTTACCGCTATTTCATAAATAAAAGTGTACAATATTTAATGTTTGCTCTACTAACATATAAGGCAAAAACTGGAAGGTTAACAAGCAATGTTAAGAATTTAACAACAAAATGAGATATGCAACGAGAAATGATAAGCGTAACTTTAAGAGATAGAAAGATATAGTAGTGTGGATTGGAGCGCAAACAGAAGTAGGCGATACTCCGTTAAACAAGGAGGAAAAATCGAAGTTGGGCAGGCCGTGCTGTAGGCAGTGTAGATAACCGGTGTTCTATTAGAGTTACAGAATGGTTCGCAGGGGAAAACTACATTCTGGAGTCTTACTTGCCTATATTACAATATGTATATGGAGCAATATGTAGTACGGGATTCCGGATTAATCTTCTGACCACCTGGGGCTTTTTAACGCCCAACCAGTGCAAGCTAAAGGGTTCTTTTTTTCAGTTCACCCCCATCGAAATGCGACCGCCATGAGCAGGATCTTATCCTGCCACCTCGGGCTCAGCAGGGCACCACCAAAGCCACTCCGCCACCAGGGCGGGTGTCAAGGGAAGAAAAGTGCGCATCGCTGGGAGAGGCCTTCAACCAGCAGTGGACACAAGATAAGCTGATAACTGGGATAACGATGATTGATGATGATGATGAATATTATGATAATTACATTATCACCACAAATGACAGCCGGGATGATGTCAAATTCTGCACCCGTTTTTATTTTTATTGCGATAGCTCTTACATGGACACTCCAGCCGCATCTCTGCCGTCGGGGTCACCGTCGTCGTCGCAGTCAGGTCCCGCATTAAGTCCTACGGCGATAAAATCGTCGCCGCGCGTCGTACGCTGTGTGCTTGAGTGAAAGCGCACGAGGGTGAGCCGGCAATCGCGGCTGTCTGCAGCGCACTCGAGGGAGGTAGGCAGGCCGGAAACTCGCGGTCTTCTTTCGCGTGCGAGGCCCAAGGGTGAGGCGACGGAGAGGCAGGGGAAGGGGGTGCGTTCTGCTGCGTCAGTTGCTGCTCACAGCGCAGCCGCGTGGGCGCCGTATCTTGAAAGCGATCTGCGATGTGGGTAAAGTGCGCGCCCGCGTGGGCCTCATCTTCAAAGTGATCTGCGATGGGGACAAAGTGCATGCGCCGATTGCCGGTAGCTTCGTATGCGCTATGCTTTCGTCGTTTAGTTCGCGTTAATGCGAGACGAGAAACAGCGCGAAGGTCAATTTGCCCGCTGCTGCTGGCGCGCTTTCTCACACCGGCGTTTTCACAGCGAGTTTGCGGGTCATCGAGTGAGATATGTTCATGTTTAAATGTGCGCGCGTGACACCGTGCTTGTGTTATTAGTTAGTAAGCGAATGTTTACAACTTTATTCGGCCCTTAAAACTTCTATCATTGCTTCGTATAGCTCTCTACTAATTTGCTATTGCAATCGATACTTCGCCTTTCGCGTGAAAGTGCGATATTTTATTTATTTATTTTAATAAGTGAAATGAACCAGTGCACTGCGTAGACATAAGATTATTTCCGTAAACGTTCAAATTGATGGATCTACACATTGTTGTGAGCTATCGATAAAGCATTACTTTTTTTCGCGTTCACTCAAACAGGCAAACTCTTAGCGCCAACGCCTTTGACCCAGAGCCCGAAGCATTTCCAATTTATATTTTTTACTTAAGCATAGAATAAGAAGCACGCAGCCTTTGTCGGTTGTATTAGTCAGTGAACCACCCTGATCAGGCCATGATAAGGCTCTTTAAGAAAACGCGCATGTACTTATATTTAGGTGCACGATATAGAACCCCAGATGGTCCAAATTTCCGGAGTCCCCCACTACGGCGTGCCTCATAATCAAAACTGGTTTTGGCACGTAAAACCCCATAATTTAATTTTTTAAGGCTCTTTCGTATGTGTACCAATGTACCATGCCATAAGCGATACTATATGAACCAGTTGGAGCACTTTCTATATAAAAAAATTTTAATAAACCAATTGAGCAGGAATAATAGAACACAAAATTGGTTTCTATGTCAATTATTGAAATTTTATCGATTTCATTTTTCTTACAATAGACAACATGACAGCTTTGTTATGTCTTTCTATGCAGTGTAGTAATGTAACGCTTCATAATGTTGACTGGTGATTCACTTTTCAGGCAGGATTCATTTTCAGACAGGAATCACACTGAGGGTCTGCTTACGCCTACGTTTGCTATGACCCACGCCTAGCAATATTGTGCTCACTGCGCAGGAGCAGTGTGATAATATTATTTTGACTTGAACTTGTAGTAGCACGTAGGTAGCCGCTGTTCTCTGCGCAAAATTTCCGTAGCCGATTTTGACCGCACAGCACCAATAATAAAAGGAGCATGGAACTTAAGAACTTAGGGGTAGTGTTTTTTAATATGTCAAATCATTAGCATTTCGTTGTGCTAACGTACGATTTCCACGTATTTCCCTGTATCATGGCTAAGTAACGCATTTTCCCTTTATTGCGATTACAAATTATTTAGACAGCCCAGGCAAATTTTCGTCATCGCCTACTCCCTGATGTTTAGTATGAAGCGCAAGGCTGAGGAGAATGAGCGGCCCGCAGGCCGTGTGCAGGGGGTGCCGGGGCAAGCGTGCGAGGGCGAACTGGGAAGGATGGTGCGCGCCGTCTTTTCGCGCGCGCAATCTTGAACGTCACAGGAATGAGGCGCGTTTCCTAACCCGGCCCTAGCTGTGCATGGCGGTCCGCAAGGCAATATACAGCGCGGGCCACGAGTTGTATGGTAGAGGTAATCTGCAGTAGATGTAAGGGCTAAAGTCGAGCCAATATTGTTTGTGGCTTCACGCGCATTGTATTTCCGCACGCGTAGTGTTGGAAGCGGCGTAATCTGCGTTTCGAAGGCGTGGCACTATCGATATGGTGAACCGAGCGGCGGCAGTATCCCTTCCATTCTCACTGCCGCAGCTTCTTGTGTAGCCAGCGTTCTGAATGCGAGTGCTCGCAGTCATCGAGTGTTTTCTCTGTTCATGTTTGCTTCTGCGCGCGTGGCATTATGCTTGTTAAGTTCGTAAGCGTATGTTTGCTGCAATTTGTACGTCCTATAAAGCTACAAACCTTAATTCCTGTAATGGTGTGATACTTTACTATTCCTATGAATGCTTCACCTTTCGGGCAAAACTGCGGCTTTATTCATATTATGGCAGCCTTTGATATCTGTTCAATACCCGCTCACCACTGTCACGAAAACTTGATAATCTCTCTTTTTCTCTGACTTTTCCCTCTTTCCAACTTCTATTTTGCCTACCTCAGCGCAGGTTAGGAAGCCCCATACACACATCTGACTAACCTCCCTGCTTTTCCTCTTTCTCTCCTCGCATGAGTGGCTTGCTGTTCACACAAAGACTTCGTTTCTGATGATGAAATTTATGTCGACCCACATTTCGGAGACTCCTGTGTGCACAGCGGTAATTATGCGAACCGTAACACTGGTTCGCTTTAGCAGTCATATATTGAGCTGCTTCCTGTTTATCCCCTTTTCTTGACGGATAAGAGCCTAAGTAAGGTGGAAAGGCGAGCGCCAATTCATTTTCTTTCAATAAAAGAATACTGGCTGAATACTCGACGAATACGAATGAAATATGAACCGGGATGAAGGCCTAGACAGGAAACGTGCTTTGTCTGTTTCCTTTTGCCTTATCTCTTTGGCATGATACATTTATGTATGTGTAAACATGTCAGAATAAACATTCTATATAGGGCTTGATAAAGATTGTCAGGGAAATAAATTTCACTGACTTCTTCGGGACAACCAAAAATACGAAAGAAGTTTGACAGCTAGTGCAAGAACGCATCTCAGACTTTCATAGTTAGAGTGAATTGGAAAATTGTTCAGGAAGAAAACATCTATCCCGAGGGCTTCATAATTATTGGAAAATGCTAGAGATCTTGAGTGCGAAAAAATGAACTGACGAGGCAAAAATGTTGTCTGTTTATTGACATTTCAAGAAATCACATGGAAAAGCAAATATGTACCTTTGCAGGAGGGCAAATTTCGGGGTACTTAGTACATAGGAGCAGAAAATTTGCTCAGAAATAGTTCAGAAATAGTATGCTCAGGCTTTCAGAAAGAAGGAATTGCTAGACACACAGAAAGACGAGCAAACGTAGGCAAATGGGGCAGTGATTGTGCACAAATACCGCGCTACGAACATGCGCTTACTGCAGGAATCGAGTCGTGGGAAAAATCATGCAATAAATAACCTTTAGCAAGCAGAGGAATGAAAACACCTCATGGAGACTTGCGTTTCCAGCTAAGAAGTCGTTAAAAAGGTTTTACGAAAATCTGTAAAATGTTGCTCCCAATTACAGTTGAAAGACTGTCGTTACGTAGGGGTGGGCTTCGCGGGAGTGGAGCCTTTAATGTCGACCTGGAATTACTCTGTTTTCAAGTTGTTCACTAGCAGATACGACTAATGTTACCGTTTAGTCATGTTTTGTTGCCATGTTCGCAACAGAGAATGAGTTGCGAGAAAAGTTTAAGGATACCTTTTCATGTGCGAAAAAGGAGATGACGTTTTTGAGCATGTCGGCGAAAATGCAGGTATAGAAAAGCGCTCTTAGTTTTTCAACTACTCGGGTAAAACTTTATTATTCGCACTTGTACATACGTGTTAAAATTATTTCATAAGTCCTTTCTTGCTGTAAAGTATCCATTTTTTGCTACTTCGTAATTCTTATAGTCATTTTACCAAGTAACGCTGATGAAAAATTTTATTATTTTTGCCATTGGTCGATTCTCGCCTACATTATCTAGTGAAGTCGTTCATGAATGAAAACAGCAATAGCAACACATCGTAACACACTAATTTTGTGCGAACTAATGCCGCCAGTGCATATATCCAAAAGCAGTTCTCGAGTTCTGGTGGCTTAGCGGCTAAGGTGTTGCGCTGCTAAGGACTAAATCACCTGATCAAATTTCGGCAAAATGACAAAACGTTGTGCCCCGTTCATTGGGGGCACGGTAAAGATCCTCGGGTGGTCGAAATTATCCGAAGTCTCTCGCTACGGTGTGCCTCATAATCAAATGGTAGTTTCGGCACCTAAAACCCCAGAATTAAATTCGACTTAAATCACTAGCGTAACCATTTCTGCGTCTTGCACCCGACGTAGCCGGCACCTATTAGGTATGTAAACAAGGGAAACACAGGCAAGGTTTCAGGGTCTCATTCGAATTATCATTCTGACCAGACAGTGTCTAAAATGCGAGCCTTCTAATATCTAAATAGCACCTACATCAATGGCGTTTTCAGCCCTGCACCTAAATAAACAATATTTGAAATACGCTTCCTCGAACAACTCCTGGATTATGCGTATCATCCAAAGAATACCAAACTAAGAAAACTTGCACCCTTAAGGGTGCTTTCGTTTCTCTGTAACTCACCAATTTACACACATAGAAAAGGATAGCCAAGAAAATTAATGAACCCTTATAAAAGAGTGATTTGTTGGAACCTTGGACCCTTTCCACCAAGGGTATTTTGCTCAAATACACACTATATATTCTTGTTACACGATATCTCCTGTTCTATCACTTTGCCAGTCTTTGGGATATTGGCCGAAGTAATCCTGAACGGCTTTATGGGATTTTTATAAAAGTATAGGAAAGAAATAATGCTGCGCCGCACTGCACCAGATTTCAACTTTGGCCTGCAAGTGTGACTAGCTGCTATAATGCATATGGCTATGGAATATATGGATGACACAGAGGGATATATACGGGGGTTTCCCGTATAGGTGGGGTCAAGCACCGGCGGCGTGGTGATGATATTACGCCGTCACCGCCATGCCTCTGGAAGTCCCTGTTTCAGCACCATCCGCCATGCTTCAGAAGCCACGCGATGGCCCCACAGGTGAGCGTATTCGAGCGAGAACTCAGGCGCCGCAGAAGAAATTGACCGCGAGCTATCGTAGCGAGATGGTAAATGAATATTCATTGCGATAGCAATTATTTATTTATTTATTTATTTATTTATTTATTTATTTATTTATTTATTTATTTATTTATTTACAAATACATCACAGGCCTACGAATAGGCATAGGGTGAGGGGGGACACTCCTGGCGTATTTCTGGCATCGGCGTCGCCGTTGCCGTGAGGCTGCGTATAAATTCCAAGGGCAATGAAATCGTCGCCGCGCGCTGTATGCAGTATGTGCGAGTGAAAACCTGCGAGGGTGAGCCGGCGATCGCCGCTCAATCTAGCGCACGCAAGGGAGGAAAGCGGGAAGAAGGCGCGCCGTCTTCCGTCGCGCGCAACGCTCCGGGGGAGGGTAGAGAAAAGGGGGGGGGGCGCATTCTACTCCAGGGGACCTGCGCCACCACGCGGGAGCTGTGGGCACCCATCGGGACGCCCACAGCGCGCGGGCAGAGTCCGCCGTGCGCGGTGTTTTCGCGGCTTAGTTCGCGTTGATGCGAGAGGCCGCACGAAGGTCAATTCGTTCGCTGTTGAAGCCACGCTTCCTCACTCCAGCGTTTTGACAGCGAGTTTTCGTGGTCATCGAGTGAGATGTGTCATGTTTTCTTGCGCGTGCTCAATACCATACTTGTTATTTAGTGAGTATGCCTATGTTACCAAGTTTACACGACCGATAAAACTACTATCCTTACTTTGTGCAGCTGTCCACTAATTTGCTATCGCAATCGATGCTTCGCGTTAAGGCGAAACTGTGACCTAATTAATAAACAAAGTGAGCAGAATAAGGCGCTGATAATAACCAAATCACAGAAAATAATTACGGCAGAACTCATCTCATGATGACAGTCGTTAGTAATGCGATTAGCATTCGAGCTATGTAGCGACACACCATACTTCTGAAGACGCGTTTTTTTAACACGAAAGTGTTTTATGCCGGGGTCCACCAAGACTTCACTGACGTATTTCCGTCACGGAAATACGTCAGCTTACAATGTACACGAACATAATACAAAGAAAGAAACCAGAAGAAAAAGTTCCACAAACATGCAAAATTTGGAAATCGAACCCACGACCTCTCGGTCCGCGACGATAGATCGCCGAGCGTTTAACCCATTGCGCCACAAACGCATTTGCAGAGAGCTACACAGACGCGCCTTATATATCTAACACTCCTCCGTGTACCCGCGCTCTTGCTCGGGGCGGTGCCGCCGCCTACGAGCAGAAAAGAGAAGTACTGCATTATGACACTAACGCGCACCGACAGTGAACGCTTCGGTGGTCTCAGCACTACGACGCCTCGATGCCAGCATTCGAAGGGACGCTGGCATCAAGAAGCACTACCAACGCCACCTAGGTGCCGTTCACCGTACTCAGCACAGCGGAGCGTGGCCTCCGCAATTAGCTCTGAAAATGTTTCTGAAGTTGATCGCGGAGGCTGCAATTACGACGCGCTGTACGCGCTGATTTGACTCGGTGACGATTCAGTTACGTGCTTTGTCTTGCGCGTTGTATTAGTGTGTCAGTTACGTGCTTCGTCTTTCGCGTTGTGCTAGCGTGTGCAGCGTAGTGCAGCTTCCATATGCACGACGGTTGCTCATGGTCATCGACGTTGGTAGTCGTGATGGAGGAGACGTGCCACCAGGCGTCAGCGTGGGTGCATCAACGCCTAAGGGCGCTTTAGCCACAAAACACCAATAGACATTATATATCAATGTGCAATAAACATTACACTACTTCTGTGAAGACACGTTTCACTTTCGTGTTCTATACCGATTCCTATATAAGAGGGATCAACCACATTTTTTTACCTGTAATCGGCATACTGAGGCATCTGTTGCTTCGGCTATATGCGACATTCCCTGATATCGTATATCTTTGCTATAGTATTCACTTGTCAAAGTCACCCATGAGCGGGATGACGACGGCTGTATGACACCGACGAAGTGACGACGATGGAATGACGAAGAGTGACGTTGATGGGACGACAAAGGTGGTATGACGCTGACGGCAAGATGACAGTGAGATGGCGATTGTTTAAATGATAACGGTGGTATAACGGTGACAGTGTGAAGACGATGATGACGATGGCATGACGACGTCAGCATGAACACCAACAGATAACGACGCTGGAAAGACCAAGCGTCCTCCCAAGATGTATTATTCACGTGTGCACTTTAATTCAACCCAGGGAGCACGGGTTTTGCGTATTTTGTCATTTCTACTTGGAGTGTTACTGAAACGTAAAATTATGTCGCAGTTCATAGGGTAAGCAAAAAAAAAAAGCTACAGAAATAGCAGTAGTAAAATCACACAAGCGAAGGTGATCCTGTTCTTTTATTTCACCTTTCACGGAGAATGCGAAGAAATGAAACATTATACGCACAAGCACCTCCGGCACAGCAAAAGATGAAGTACTACGTCTTATAGCAAAAGCGCCAGCACGTGTATGCCAGCTACGTTTACGCACGGGACGCTCATGGCGTCGTTTGACGCCATTTCTCTTGCAAAGTGTGCGCGCTCAGGAAGAACCAAAGAATCCCTGCGGACTGAGGCCTAAACATTTCCCATACTGCTCTAACGTGTAGTGCTCCCCGGGGGCCCTTTCACGGTGCCGGTTCCATGATCTGTCTCCATTCCGGCTTCGCGGCCTTCCACGGCTTCCACCCCGAGCGTCTTTTATTCCTTGCCATTGAACTTGCTGCAGTTTCGCTTTCAAAAATATATTTTTTTGTATTTCCACTTCTATGGGTTCTCAGGTGAGCGAGCTAGCAATGGGTAACAATCCGTGTCACCTCCGATAAAGAGGTCGTTGCTCGCGGCTCAATCGAACCATGGAGAGAGCATTACCAGTGACTTATCTAAGTGCTTGAGAAATGCGCCTTTTCACTTTTGTGAGCTGTAACGCTTTTTCTTGCGTTTGCGTACCATAGATAAACTCGGGGCCGTTATTCATTGCTTTGCTAATCGCGAGCTCATCAATATAGAAATGACAAGGCAATAATAACGACCTTCAAAATTACGAAGTTGGATTAAAGTTGAGTTATATGATGTTTTTTTTTTTCCTCGAGGGTTGTAAAACGCACACACACACACAAAAACAAACAAACACGAATAGAGGAAGTGTAGCGTTTACTGTGCTGAACGTGACGAGAAACATGAACTTTCATATAGATAAATATAAAAGACAGTCACAGATTGTATCCTAGTTTGCTGCAGGTTTACACCTCCGAGCCACTTGCTGCGGGCTCACAAAAGCTATATCAAATTTATTTCAGAAAGTTCAGGTGGTCCGGTAAATCCAGACATATTTCTGCATGCATGTTGACAAGAAGTAAGTTTCATTGAGTGCTCAGGTATTTAAATTTCTCTGCGGGAAAAACTGGGGGGCACCAGTCCATTCTATGCTGCAGCTGTACAGGGTACTGTTCCTGGGACTCCTTCGTTAGAGTCTGCCAGTTTTATCAAATACATGCAAGACGAACATTTGCGCTCTGGAGAGCATACAAGGTCAAGCCCTACGCACGTGTTTAGGGCTGCCTCGGTGCACCTCAACAACAGCAGCAATAGCCATCGCGACAGACCATACGATCCAGATACACGTAGCTGCCGACTCCCTCAGAGCGCACATTCGTCATCTGTCAAGGATCCCCGACCATCACTTGGCTTCCCTTAGCGGAGAGACGTTGCGACTTTGGGACGTTAATAAGAAACAGCGTTTGTCGTTTCAGTAAAGCATGAGCTGGTTACAGGCGCAATGAATACATTCGCCCAGTTTTCTGCTTATAAACAAAGGAGCTATTGTCTCAGTGTGTGTGCGGCGAAGAAAAATGTGCGAACTCTTCTAAAATACGCTTCACGGTAAGAAGAAAAAAAAGTCAACAGCCCTTCCCCTGTCGAGAAAAGGGGGATAAGCGAAGCTCGAAGTGTGTGCATTTGACCTTCGTGGTGATTTTCTTTCTTTCTTTCTCTCTTTCTCTCTCACGTTCTCTCTCTTTCTCTCTCACTATCCCTCTTCCTTCCTCTGTTTCTCTCACTTTCTCTCTTTCTTTTTTTGTACCTGGTATTTGCCATTGAGCCTGGACCCTTTCTGCATTATCACCAGGATCGGCCCACTTTTCAGCGTGACATCACCCCCACTACCACCGCTGCCACATGTGAGCCAATAAAGCTTCGCTTAAAATGGTCAGGAACGATCCAAGGAATATTGTCAAATTCAAGCAATAGTTTCCGGGTAGGCCTGTTGTTTGTGGCACAACTTAATTCATATGCTTCTGGGGACGCATGGTTAGCTCTATTGAATAATGCGACGAGGCGTGCGGTGGCAGCCACGTTGTTGTGACATTGCCCTGCCTCTAGAGACAGCCCACCTTAAGAATCAGAATATTGGAAACCAGAATAACATTATACACGACATTGGTTTAGTTCACTCGGCCGTTCAGAAGAAGTACACGCAAAAGCCCCAGACTGATTAGCATTATTAGTTGAACTTTCGTTCTTACTGGTTGCTCTTTAGGAGCATGTTCAGTCACAAACGCTTAACGCTCAGCGTGATGGCTAAACGTGATCAGAAAATGAAAGCAGTGATAGGGATTCAGCAGTCCTATTTGTACCTCTGTATAGAGGACGGGTTGTCGTGATCGCCAAAGAGAGCTACGTCGTGGTATTCCGCACGATCAGCCAGAAAGCTATCCTATATCTGTGTCAGTGGCACGCTCAATATTTGAAAAAAATTGTTTGTTTATTCATGCAACGTGGCCCTTCGTATACCGATAGTTCTGTAAGAAAATCTTTTAACGTCACAGGTTCTGTTTTGTTCTTCCTTGTGGGTCAAAATGCTGTTATATAAAGCTTCTCGCCGGTGATAGCATTGTCGATAGAGAGAGCAATTTTTGCAAGGAGCAGAAGATTACGGAATGAACGCGTTTATTCAATTCAAATTCAACTCAGTGCAGACACTTCGTGTCTGCGCTTCTGCACTGAGTCTGCACTGAGGCTGGTATTTTACTACTCGGCATTGAATGTTCTGCATGAGCCGGTGCAGATATACTGAATTAATGGAAATGTTCAATTCTGGTGACCATCATAAATAAAAATTATTAGCAAAATTTTGTAAGTGCTTCCTTGGCAGCCCTCCGCGCGTTTAGTCGTGTTAACTAAACTAAAAAAAAACGAAGGCGCAGTCAGCAAATGTGCGACGTCCTAGGACTGTTGCTGAAGCGAGAGAATGCATATTAGTGATGATGGATACTATATTTCTGCTTATTTGAGAATCTAGTAATTTAGTGGGCATATTTATCGAATAAATGAGTGTGTGAAAAGAAAGCATATTTTTCCCCCTAGAATGGCCAATATATGATGTACGCTACTCTGAGTCTAATGCATCCAGAGCCTGGTGTATGGGCCGAGCTTATAGTTGCCTTATTGATAGGTTCGAGTAGTTTCATCTGTGGATTGTTTAGCGAACGAGATATTAACAAATAATTATTGCATGAATTAGGTTATAACTACAAAAAAAGTTCAGCTTCTTTTTTTCTTTGTTTACTTTTGTACGCTCTATAGCAAGAAATGAATGTCAACAATGTCGTTCTGTTTTTCTTGATGTGGAACTGTGCTTGGACATTGGAAGGTTAAATGAAAACCTGCAGTTGCACCAAAAAAAAAAGTTTGTAACGGCAGAGAGTACCACGTGGATTTCCATTGTCGAGGTTAGGATTATACGCCGAATCTTTGCGATCATGCGCTTTCACAAGTGGCTATAAGCTGGTCAACTAGAAAAGGTAAGCACAAAGAATTAACTAAGCAAACTAGCTGTGGGTGAGCTTCGTTTCGATGCTATCATCATTTAAAGGAATGCGATATCTACGCGATTTAGCCCTCAAGCACAATAAAGGAGTCATTGGTGAATATATGCAGTGTACAGTAATCAGTAAAGCTACTTGTCCGTCGAAAGTGTCCTAAAGGGTGGCATAATTGACTACCTTCTTGAAAAAAGAAAGAAGCAGACCGGAGGGGACGCAAAAAAATGCTGATATTTTCTTCCACAAGCTTGCGTTCGTTAAACATGTTTTATAGGAGAAGGTCGTGTGTCACCTTCCGAAGTCTTATTACGACTACGCAAATGCAGACAAAGCGTGCCAAAAAATTTGTCATACCTGCTTCGTAACACTAGTTTTGCTGTCTTGTACACTCAAAAAGGGAGGTCGTAATTTCGTGCAGTTTTCTTTCAATCTATTGCAAACGTCCCACTCGAGAAAGTGAGTATAATAAACCATTCGTACAGTGCATTCGCTTCACAACATGGTGACCGCATTCTCTGCGACTCGTTCTTGGCAACGCTGCACTCTCCGGCAATAGCGCTCGAATATGTAAAGCAGCGCGCATGCGCACAACAGAACAGCTCTAACCCCTTTTTAACAATGACCCAGACTGCACTTTCCGCCTCAGTTCCATTGGGTGATGCCTGCGAGTATTCTACTGGCAGCCTAGGCTATTAGTATCGTCTGTCAGTCAGGCAGTTCATGTGAACGGCGTCTTAAAATCATTGTCAGAAATGTCCCAGGACTGAGATCATCAAAATCATTTAATTTAAAAAGTACTGACTAAAGATTTTTCCAAGATAGTCCCCTTCTCTATTTACGCATGGTTACCATCCTTTTTGGAGATCATGAAAGCAAGCAGGGAAAAAGATTCATATAGGATGCTTTTCAGCGCCATATAGTTGCAGCAGTTTGCATTTCTCCCCTATCTTCATGAGGCTTTCCTAATGGCGGCAGCTACACGCGCTGAAACGAAAAGAATTTATACAACGATAGGCCCACTAAATATGAGGGCCTTTGTGGAGCCGGAATATGTTTACGTAGATGTTCCTGGATTAACACAGAATAATGGGGCCGCGTTGCTCGTTTAACAAGAACTATACTGCCCACATGACGACCTAATTAGGTTGGCGGCGCTGAATCGCTTGGCCTCACCGTTAGAACAAGGTACTGCTGAACCTTTGGTTTATTGTTTGCCCTTGTAGCAAATATTCATAATGCTCCAAGCATCCAGCTAAAACATTCGTCCGAACCAATCTCCCGATGACTGTTGATGGTAATGCGATTAGCGTTCAATCAATAATATAGTGACACAACCTATTGCCACCGTCGAAACGAGTTATGTATGAGGCATGTACTGCTGCCGGGCTATTCTTTCGCGTTTCTCTAAGAACATTTGACGCCATACTAATACGTGTGGCCTCCGAAATGCATGGCGCGCCAGTGCGAATGAACGCTTGGAAACGTGTCGTGCGGCGACCGGACTCCTGTTTTGTGCTTACTTTTCCGACACGCTGCACTATCTAGTAGCGCTGCTGAGAAGTCCGCCCGTGTTCTCCTAGACCAGAAGCGTAGCGCACCGCTCCCTGCGAACGCTGAGAATTGGGGTGCTATTTTGTAGAAAGGACTTTCTTTATGCCAATGCCTTTTGGCGGGACGTCAACTCTTTTGGAAATGGTGGGTGCGTATGCACGACGTTTTTTGAATAGTCTAATCAACAGCTCCTTCCATTGGGCGGGTGTTTCTTTCGTGTTCTCTTCTCTTTTTCCGAGGGTGTACAGGAAATTTATTTTGTAGAAGGAGATTTAATAAAAGAGCACATCCATCCTACGTAAATCAAACTTGTTTTATAACCTTACAACGCGAAAGCTGCCTTAGCATAAAGAAAAGAAAATGCAAGTGCTCCTATTTTTGAAGTTGTAGCCACATATTTGTCGAATCTATACCCAATCCATGCCGTTGAGCGCGTGCAAAATGGCGGATTCTGTTGAACCCGAACAGCTGACTGTCGCATCACCGAGCGTTTACGCTAGTCTGTATTGTGGCGCAAATAATTGCGACCCACAGCGTTGTACGCTCGTCTAAGGAGAAATTCAGACGCATGTTTTGGGAGATGTGAGATACGAGAGTGGGGTAAGTAAATATTCTCGTGTAGTGCTTGCATTGTTGTGCGTTTTTCGTTGCACCGGAGGAAAAAAATCATAACACCGGATGACAAAACTTGGGACATGTACAGAGTATCGAGAATTGTCAAGGCACCGAGCACGTTTGAGTAGGGCACCACCACAACAGAACAATACGTCAAAGTGATCGCAGCGACGGTAACCCTCCTCGATCAGGCGCCCCTGTACTGACGGTTCCGCTTCGAGAAAGAATCTGCTACAACGGTGAATGAGAGTAGCGACTTAAACTTTTTTGTGAATTAATGGTGTAAAAAGGTAAAACATAGAGTATCCAAATGGAAGTTGCATTTTGTACGGGTGATAAGCTTAGACAAAATGTTTGCCTTACTGTGTTGCCATCGGACTGAAATCCTTAGAAAGCTTTAGAAAGGCTTCAAAATGTCGCCAAAAGCCCCACGCATGTTGAAGGAACAGGCCGCTATTCTGTTGCAGTTTATCGAGCAGCATCCATACCTGGTCAGAGCTTCTACCGAGTTCTCGCCACGTATGAGTGCTGCTCGAAAAACGAGCTTTGGGAGAAGATAGCGGCTCTTCTAAATGAACAGCGGTAAAAACAAGCCACTGCCGCAATCACTGGGCCTGCATGTGCAGGCATCTGTATTAATTGTATCCATCAGTAAACAATCATAAAATTTACATGTAGTCCTGTGATGATCATTGCGTGTACACATTTGCATGATATAACTGGCATAATCGAGGCACTTATGCGGCTAAAGGAAAAAAAAAACAGTCAAATTCAAGTAGCCATGTAAGACAACTTAATGAAATTGAAGGGCAGAATTTTGATGAGCCAGAAATATATTTTCGGTGTCACAATATAGAGTGAGAATAGCATTATTGCAGTAACTACAAAGCCTGCGAATGCGGACGAATACAACATACAAAGACCTTGTTACTGAGCTTCTGTAAGTAAATTAATTTTACTTTTAATGCGATAGCAATTAATTATATGGACACTTCAACCGGATTTCTGCCGTCGGCGTCGCCGTCGCCGTGAGGTTCCGTATAGATAAAATCTTCGCCGCGCGCCGTGTGCCCGAGCCGAAGCGTGCGGGGACGCGCGCTATCACGGAGAGCGAACGCGCTCAATCTCCCACGTGCAAGCAAGGCAGCGGGAAGCCAGCGCCGGAGGAAGTGGGGGGAGGGGGGGGGCGCACTTCTACTCTGCCGACATAGTAGAAGTGCGCAAACAGTAATAGTCGGGCTTCATTTTTCAACGCACGCTGCACATGCAATGCTGCCCGGATCGGCAGTGCAGCGCTACAGGTGTGTCCCTTCGAACGCGCTTCCCACGGCAAGCGCTTCTCATCAACACCACAGTTTCACACGCGCCTTGTCGTGGTCATCGAGTCTCTCTTCATGTCGGTCTACCTACGCCGCAGCACACCTGCTTAGTTAATCAGCTCATGTTTACTACAATTCATATTGCTACCAAAGCCGCTCAGTTACTTCGTATGACATTGCTGTGTTGCTATCGCATTCATTGCTTCGCCCTTAGGGCGAAACTGTGACATTTTGTTTTTGCAAACACCATCATGAGGCACAGATCACTGGCCTGCGGCAGCTGACAGAGGAAGTGCGTAGCCTGCGGGACATACGGCAGCAGTGCCTCGAGCAGGAGCGCCGGTCTCAGGAGACGAATAAACGATTCCTGCAGCTGTTGGTGGCTGCACTTGTTCATGGTGCAAGCCAAGCCACTGATCCCTCTAAGCCTCCTCATTAAATGTAAATAAGTATAGGTAAGGAAATCAAGGAGTACAGGAGGCATACGTGAATATCTTAGCAAACATCTACAAGGATTCCACAGCTACCTTGATTCTCCACAAGAAAAGTAGAAAGTTACCTATCAAGAAAGGGGTCAGGCAAGGAGACACATTCTCTCCAATGCTATTCACTGCATGCTTAGAAGAAGTATTCAAGCTCTTAGACTGGGAAGGCTTAGGAGTGAGGATCAATGGCGAATATCTCAGCAACCTTCGGTTTGCAGATGACATTGTCCTATTCAGCAACAATGGAGACGAATTACAGCAAATGATTGAGGATCTTAATCGAGAAAGTGTAAGAATTGGTTTGAAGATGAATATGCAGAAGACAAAGATAATGTTCAATAGCGTGGCAAGAGAACAAGAATTCAGGATCGTCAGTCAGCCTCTCGAGTCAGTAAAGGGGTACGTTTACCTAGGTCAATTATTCACAGGGGACCCTGATCACGAGAAAAAAATTTACAGAAGAATAAAATTGGGTTGGAGTGCATATGGCAGGCATTGCCAAATCCTGACTGGGAGCTTACCACTGTCGCTGAAAAGAAAAGTGTACAATCATTGCATTCTACCGGTGCTAATATATGGGGCAGAAACTTGGAGGTTAACAAAGGAGCTCGAGAACAAGTTAAGGACCGCACAAAGAGCGATGGAACGAAAAATGTTAGGCGTAACGTTAAGAGGCAGGAAGAGAGCGATGTGGATCAGAGAACAAACGGGGATAGCCGATATTCTAGTTGACATTAAGCGCAAGAAATGGAGCTGGGAAGGCCATGTAATGCGTAGGATGGATAACCGGTGGACCATTAGGGTTACAGAATGGATACCAAGAGAAGGGAAGCGCAGTCGAGGTCGGCAGAAAACCAGATGAGTTAGGAAATTTGCTGGCGCAAGTTGGAATAGGCTAGCGCAAGACAGGGGTAATTGGGGATCGCAGGGAGAGGCTTTCGTCCTGCAGTGGACATAAAATATAGGCTGATGATGATGATAGGTAAGAAATTTTTCATCACATTTTTTTTTCGCTTTAAAAAATTTGCTGACATAGTAATGATGATATGAAGCCAGAGTATTGCTGGTTTGCAATAAATAATTGATTGTGTGCTTGAATTGATACTGCAGCAATAGGCGTGTCCACATCATCAGGCTCACCAGCCCAAGTGCCATTAAGTTTTGTGGTGCGGGCATTCTCACTGCAGCATTGAAATTTCGAGGCACTTGATTGCTGTCATGTAACTGTGCGGAAGAGCCACACCACAATTATTCTACAATTTCAACCTATCTCATCAAATGGTGACATTCACTTCTTGAAAGGCGGGGGAATTGGTACCTTAATATAACATCGAAAGTAGCTATAAACACACCCACACACAAATGTGATGAAAATTACTTGCCTATGCTCCTTCATTTCATTTCTATATTTGTGAAAATCAAAGTACGACATAAAGTTTTTTTCTGTATGTAACTTCACGACAGCATGTTGCTTTCACATGTGATGATGTGCCTACACATTTGGCTTGGATAAATATGGTTCTGTTGGTGCGGGATAATTTATGCACCTGTGCAGTCTTTTCTGGTACACTTGAAACCGGAAGCTATTTCTGTGTAACTATGGATTGAACGATAGTTTTCTGAAACAACGCGTGCCGTTACCTGTGATATTTTATATTTTATATTTTATAAAACAATATATTTATATTTTATAAAGCAATATTTTATAAAACCTTTATATGTGATTTTCTTAGATGCAAGCGCAAGTTGATGTGATACTTATATGTGATATTTACACAAGGTGATGTGATATACGTTGCATATGCCTCTACTACTGCAGCCTGATGATTTTCACAGTTCATTAATGTACAGGCTATTGCATGTGATGTGTACATAAAGACGTATTACTTTAAAGAAAGGGCTGTAGGTTGAAGGTTGAATAATAAATAAAGCTGCCGTATGGTTCAATGCTTTTGTTTATATGTCACAGCTACATTTACAGTGCTAACTTGCACTGTAAAAATAATACTGTGTAACATTTCAGTTATTGACTCTACTATTTACAAGTGAGGTCGCTTTGTTCAAATCTATCAACTGCTCATGCGCTAACACACTTCATGGGAGCCACTGTGTTTGACATTTTAGACGACCAGTTGACAGCATTTTCGTCACTAGGAAGAAACTTTGTGGTTGTTGAGAGAGAAAATGGTGGAGGACCTAGAAGGCGTGCGTGTAACAGCACGTTCGATGGAGCGGAAGGTGTTATGTGCACTGTGAATTTTGGCTTTTGTGAGCATCTATGCCTGAGTAGAAAGCGAGGAGACGAACGCTAATGTCCTTCATTGCATAAGGGGAGTGGAGAACTGTCAGGAATACCAGTAGGGGAAAAGGCTACAAAACAAAACTGCACGCTACATCCATGCTAACAGGGCATCTAGATGATGACAGCAGCTAAAAAGCAAGCGGGAAAGCAATCAAGCAAAGCAAGCAAGCAAGCAAATCATGTCAAACACACTTTCAAATGCCACCTAATTTTAGTTTGCTTTCAACCTTATATGTCATCACTAAATATTCTGTTTTACTTATTATAAATGTAAGGTCTACACAACCCTAGACTACACAACTTTTACATTTCTCTACAAATCATGAATGCTTTGCATTACGTAGACATCAACTACAACTGAGCATGGAAAATGTTGTGTCAGCAATTTCACAGCATTAAATGCTCAATAAATTATTTCGTATCTGTTATACCACCAAATCTTGCTCACACTACAACAGCGTGTATGCACCTAGCGATGCTCGCGCTGCTGTTGACCTCGCAAATGCCGCCGCACACTCCTTAAGTAATGCATGCGCTGCGCATGGGTTGTGCCGAACATGCTGATTACACGGTTTCGGACAGCCCACCCTCTCAGATAATGAAATCGAGACTCTCTGTTTCGGGGCAGGCCGTGTGGTATGGGGTTGCTGTTATTGTCAAGCTCGTTACTACTGCCGCTGCTGCTGTTGCGATCACTTTCATCATCGTCTTCTACGTTGCCCCCAGACAGCCGAAGGTTGTGCAACATGGCACATGCCGCGACTATGTTGGCGCACGTTGCGGCTCGTAGAGGAGGCCGCGGTATCGCTGTTGACAGGGGAAACGGCTCATTAAGAGCCCAATACACTTCTCCACTACGGAACGCATGGCGGCATGTGCTGTATTGTCATTCCCCTCGGCTGTTTGCGTTGGAGGATGGCCGGGAACCGGGGTCAGGAGCCACGGCTCCAAGGGGTAGCCACTGTTACCTGCAGGAAGATGGAAATTGTGCAATGAGTACTCCTCTGACGAGAGGCAAGTTGGCAACTGAGGAAAGTTACATCATTAAACAAAGCTAGAGTTCAGACATTGCAGACCTTAGAGATCACTGCTGTGAGTCCCAAGTAAAAGCACACGTTGGGCATGTCCGCCCCGACACAAACTGGTATTCAATTACAAGCGTGATACTCAGTGCACGCCAGAATCTGAAGAAATCAACACTTATTGGTGCTACCGATGACACAGTAGAAGCCCTAATACGTGTTGCTTTCCTCTGCTCCTCGCCGGTACTTGGTAGCATGCTTGTAACTCAGCTAACACTTTTAAAATTGTCAGTGGTAGCACTAACTGGTTTGATTTTTGAGTGCGTAACACTTTAGGGGCCCGGGCTGTCGGCGTCGGCGTTCGTCGCGTGTGATCTGCCGTGATCATGCTCAAATAGTCCAGTACCACCGCATCACAGCTTATGCACTTCCCCAGGTTTCACGTCAGTGGAGCTGCATAAGCGCTGGATTTGAACTACACAAGCGCATGATTCTTTTTTAACTTTAGGCAGGCACTTACTTGTGTGCTTGTTATTAAGGTAAAAATTCGTGTTGCGGCTGACATGCATTCTATTCGCTACCGAAGCGCAATTTCGACAAAAAATGTTTTGTCTCAACGAGAAGGTATTCCCCGGGATTCGCAATGCGCCCCACTTGGCACCGCCGGCGCAGCCACGTCGTTCGCCAGACGAACGAGTCGTGATCCGACCCCGGTCGCATGGGAGCCACGGTCAGGTTGCTCATGTACGCGTCGTAGATCTGAGGAAAATCTGAACGGAGAAAGTCCGCATTGGCAAGTGCAACACAACTGTCAAAAGAACGAGCAGCACTAGAGAACATGACGTATACTTACGCACACGCAGCTTACGGCGTAGTGGCCCTTCCCACACATGAACGCAGCCTTGCGTTCCCACTTGGTTGGTAATGAGGCTACCGTCCAAGAATCCGATCACGCCGGGAATAGAGCCGCGCCGAAGGAAAAAAAACTCCTTCACGGTTGCCTTTTTCTTCGGACGTCTTAGGAAAATGGACCCACTTGTTGCGGATCCCTGCGTTTTACGACAGTCTCTGCCATGCGTCGCACGCACTCGCTTACGGTCGACTGTGACACTCGAATTGTCTCCTCGCTCCCTACTGACGCTTGCTCCCGGTGACAAAGAAGCGCAGCGCGCAAAAACACCTTCCGCTTCATCGACAGTCCCGTCGCCGCTGCGCTTCTAGTTCCCCCCGCCAGTTCCTGGCACAACAACGGCAACGTTTCCTTCGAGAGGCGAAAATGCTGCAGAAAATGGCCACCTGGCGTGTCAAATGCGTCGTCTACAGCTCTCCGTGTCCACGTCGGCGACGGCGAAGATCCACCGCAGGTGGCAGCTATTTTTTACCCCATCTGAAACGCCCTGCCTCCGGCGGTGCTAAAAAATTATGCCTTATGCTCCGCATAATGAGTGCGTCAGCATCATTTTGACGTTGCGGGTTTTTGCGGGGATCCTGACGTCACTTCAGTGACAGAGAAAATGGGCATGGTCCGATCATTTTCGACCTATGGCAGTGGGAATATGGCGGCAAAAGGCATAAATAAATTAATATAATTCCTACCAAATTGCACCCTTGCTCACTCACATGCCGCACACTCAATGGCACATACTCAGTTACCCAAGTTGGCGCAGCTCGCTACAGCCTTGGCGTGAAAGACGTTCATTAAAAAGTCACAGGCCTGCGCGGCAATCGCAGCACACTCACACCATAAGCTGGTGGAGCGGCTCAAGAGTATCTACAATTTAGGCACCACACACAACAGGGTCTTCGCGGCAGTATGTTCGCCTCGCTTTGACGAGAACGATCTCAACTGCCCGCCCACCGTCGACGGTGAGCTACGGCTTGTAATGCTCTCTGCACAGCAGTCTGCTGAGCCCGATCAAGCCTTACAACTGCAACTTACATGTCGGGCACGCTGCTTTTGCAGGCACCTTAACTAGAGGGCGCCACCATACTGGCGGAGGCTTGGCAGCTTGGGCAGCTCGGGATCACGTTGATTGCGCGCCTCGTCTGAATCGCAGCTCGTCGTCTGCACCTGCGCACGCTGCATTTGCAGGCGCCTTACCTTGATGGCGCCACCATACTGGCGGAGGCTCGGGTCGTCCACCCCTGCACGCGTGGACGTGTTTTAGGGCATTTTTCCGCTGCCCGATAGCAGTGGTAGAGTATCTGGCTCCCACGCAGCGGGCGCGGGTTCGATGCCGGCGGGAATCGGTACTTTTTTCATATTTCCGGTGATAGCGCTTATAGCGGCGGCACCATCGCGAACCGAAACTGCTATTGGAAT
This sequence comes from Dermacentor silvarum, assembly GCF_013339745.2. Lineage (NCBI taxonomy): Eukaryota > Metazoa > Arthropoda > Arachnida > Ixodida > Ixodidae > Dermacentor > Dermacentor silvarum. The sequence goes on from NC_051157.2 coordinate 93,591,667, forward strand.
GAGCCGATAAGAGCTTACGCTGTAAAAACGGCACATGCCCAGTACCTACGTAGCGCCGTGTGCTAGAGCACCAGGTTGCTGTTCTTGGGGCACCCTTGTGACGTGGATACAATTCCGTCCAGCATCGAAGAAATTTAAATGATCTTTTTCGCCATTGGGGAATGGCGAATTCCCAGAGGCACATACCTAGTTGCTCAAGCTGGCGTTAAGGATGTTCAGTGATGAGTGCAACATACTTACTAGCACATAATCAGTGACCCAAGTTGGCAAAAAAGAGGTTCAATGAAGACCGGTCAGCTCACACCTAGTGGCACATGCCCAGCACTCCAAGTCAGGGTCAAATCGTTTCATTCAATAGTGATACCTACCCAACCAAGAATCCACAGTGACCCATGTCGCTGTGAAAGACGTTCGTTGAAGAGTGGCACATATGTACACATTGCCACGTACTCAAAGGACTCAAGTTGGTCCTACAATTGGTTTCGAACCATGTTTCTTCAGCACTGCAGTTCGATGCGACTCATTGGACTATGGACGCCCCAGGCATCGAGGTACGCTGGAAAATGGTTGGAGACAAATATAGGTAGCCCCCGGCAAGTGCGTGAAGTACCGTAAAAGCGCCATTGCTTAAATAAATGTGATTGACGTTATGTTTGTTTGCTGTGGTTGTCGGTTTACTCTTTTAGAGAGAACTGAACCTCGACCTCGCCATTCGGCAGTTCATCGGCTGGTTTCTGGATCATAGTTTTAGTACTACTCGTAACTTTCATCTCGGAAAGACAAACATTATCTATTGCGTTGCGACGACTGCACGATAGGCCGTTGACCGTGCAGGTGCTACTTGAAGACCGTCCCCAACGCTCGTCGGACCACAAAGTTGTGATGGCACTTTTGTCTTTCTGGAGGGCGACTGGCCTATGGTAACGCCTCAGACTTTCTGAGGCCTTCCGCGTGCGTGCGTGTGCGAGCTCACCGCGTCCTCGCCCCCCCCCCACTCCTCTCTCAATCTCTTCTTTCTATTCCCTCTTTCCCGTCCCCCTAGAGTAGGGTAGCCAACCAGACGCATTTCTGGTTCACATCGCCGCCTTCTCTCTTTCTCTCCTCCTTCTTCGACTGCGACTGACACTTACGAGTAACACAACTGTGGGATCACTTTAGGTTATTTTCAATAGTTGAGCAGTAACTTCTTGTGTGGTTTCTTTGTGTTCGTCTGCCACTGCGCTAGATATAATTAGTTTCCACTTTCTTAAATCGCGTAAGATGTGGTGACAGACATCGCTCTTCATTTTCAAACAATCTAATATTGTGAATACAGTCACCCGATAATTTCCACGCAGTAACTGCTTTCAGTATGCGAAGTTGACGATGAATTCTAGGATGGCTTTGCACTTAATGTGTGCTCTCTAAGTCTTTGGTAGCAAAAAACATTGCTCCTGGAATTTTGCTCTGAAAAACCAAGCTAGCCGTTTTCACTGGCCTAATTCTGAACTTATTATTAACTCTCTGTCGGTAAGTTCTTGTGCATTTGTCCAACTAAATGCACCAACACGTCAAAAAGTGGGTTGCGTAACATGCATCTTCTGATGAGCTAACATCGAAGCCCCTCACAAAGCTATGGTACTCTTAATACATACACAGCGACTTCATACCACCTACGTTTTGGACTTTACTACCATAAAAACGGGTTCCGGAACTATCTGAGAAACGGTATAAAAGGTGTTGCAATCTTTGTTTTGCTTACCTCACCACCAACGCTTCATTGTGTTATTCTCCTACCTGTTCATTTCACAGGAACCGGGTTACGAGCGGCGAAACGATGGGTGATAGGCATAACCTTCGAGGATGGCAAATGATTCTCGATGACGGCAGTGGCTAAGCAGATATGATGAGATTCAAAGATTTTCTACCTAAATATGGAGGGTGATGTAGTTAGGCAGCAATTGGAGATAGCTGAGGCTTCTCCCGCGAACAGAAAACACGCTGATAGCGAGGAATATGATCATGCTTATGACGATGATGACGTTCATCACGAACTGTTCATGTGGTCAGCAGAGGACGTTTGCTGCCAGCGTACATATCTAAGCCACTTCCGTATTAATCTTGCTCGCGGTGCAGCATCAGAGCTCTGGTGCAGCGGAGTAAGGACATCAGCCACAGTTTATTTTTTTTCCGTTCGCACCCTGCCAACGCCTGACTTTTTTTTCCCTATCTATAATCTTCTCCGAAAAATATTATCAAGGCACGCGTAAACGTGGTGTGTCAAAAAAATTTCTACCTACTTCCCTTCCTTATTCTGCATGTTTTTTCTGGCTCTGCGACTACTTTAAAAACGACGGCATGACTTCGATGTCAATATCGTGCTCATATTTCTCGCATACCCCAGAAATTTTGTCTCTTTCCTGTGTGTTATAGGTATCTGGCTGATTGCTTGCATTTTCTGTTTCTTTTTTGCGTTTACTGCTCGCTGCTACATGGATTTGCGCAGCGTGAACTCTGCGATGATGTGAAACAGCTTCGAGAGTAACCTAAGCCCTTTCTGAAGAGGCGACGAGACGTAAAAAAGTGATGTATAAGACATGTCAAAAGACAAGCACTATCACAAGCACAAGCAGGGAGGTGACGAACGGGTTCCGTCTAGAGGAGGTACGAGCATATGGATGACTAAGTTTTTTTCCTTCATCGGCGTCCTCTTAACGCAAAGGTTCACTAGGTCGAGGCGGTTCCGATGTAGATGCAGCAAAAGAAAGAAAAGAAAGATATCCATAAGACTCGCACAAGTCGAGGCAGCCCACGCGTTGAGCACTTTGTTGACACGCCGTTACCGAAGCCATGGGAGCATTATTTACATATTTTAGGCCTCCTGAAATAGCCTAAGTTGATTTTTTTATTCTTTTTTTTTCTGCTTTAGAATTGTCGGCATATGGAGTAAAGGAGTAAAAAAAAGTAAGAAAATAATGAATCCAACAATTGGCTTCTCGACTTCTTTTACGAAGAAAAAATACACTGGTGGTTCCGAACGAGAATAGAAACTAAAACGTTATTTAATGTAATTATCGTTATTTAAACATTACTCTCTTTTCCGTTTGTAGCATTCCATCTCACCTCTTTATCTCCTCAAATAACTCTTTTACGCGAACTTGGGCCTCTGTGTATGTGCCGCAGGGTATGTGCCGCTCGTCAATGACAAAAAAAAAAAATACTTAAAAATTTACCGGTTCTGGGTGGAATCAAATTAGCGTCATATACAGTCAGAAAACCTTGCCTGAATATTGTAACATTAAGAAAACACAAGGTCTCACTATTTACACAGTGTATTTACACTGAGATGCAAGCCTCTTACCAAAATGGCGGACAGTTCACACGCCGAACGACACCGTCCTCCTCGTCGTCTTCGCTACAGCGATGCCTCTTCTCTTCGGTTACAGTAGTCTTGTAGCAATTGATATCAAGACACACGCGACCTGGGGACTTTGTGGTGCCTCCGCTAGGCAGCGCAGCGTATCTGAGGGGAAGTGCTATAGAGGCGCGCGGCTGCCGTACATGCACGCCTAATACATGACGCGTTTTGGCAGTGATAACACGGTGTGTTGCTACATTGCCACAAAACAAATAGCAATAACGTCGATAATCATCCTGATATGGTTTCTGTCAGAATTTTGTTTCTGTGGGTACAAAATTATAAAATCATTAAAGCGTCTATTAGCGTTGTGCTAATATTGTTCAATGTTTATGACAATACTGCAGGTACGGGCCTTACTTATTTGTTAAAATTAATTTTCGTTGCACTATTTTTGTTGCACTTTTTTCGTTCGGTTTGTGGTTGTTTAAATGTGTGGTGCGGACGGCCCCCGTCGTGTAAAAAAAAAAAAAAACTAGGTTTCACTCCAGGGATACAAAGCTCTTCCTCTCCATGGGGATGGCAGAGGAATCTGCACATTAGTCAGCAGCAAGTTCCCTTTTCTCGCACACGATCTAGGGGTCCGGCCTAGCAAGACGGAGACATCCCTAGTCGAAGTCATCTCAAGTCAATCCAAAATCTCCAGCATTTTTATACTTAACGTATACAGCAGCCCGAGCGATCACAGACAACGTTTCAAAACCATCATCACTAGGGCAACGAAACTCGCCGGAAACTCTCCTCTGGTTGTGGCCGCCGATTTCAACGCCCCCTTTCACGCTTGGAACTACCCGCACGACATGGTCAAGGGCAGAAGCCTGTGGAAGGAGGCGGGATATGCAGGACTTTTTCTATTGACGGACCCAGCCTTTCCCACCAGACGCGGCACCTCCTCGACCAGGGACTCTGTCCCGGATCTCGCCTTTGTTAAAAAAGCTGGCTCAGCCGTGTGGTCGCATCTGCTCATAGACCTCGGTAGCGATCATTTCATCACGGCCACCAGCCTACAAGTGGAGTAGAAAAGAAAAAAAAGGCCTTCTCGGTCCCTGACTGGGACAAATTCCGTGAGGTTCGCAAGACCCGCGCCACCCGTGGAGAAAAGCCCGAGAGCCTCGTCCAGTGGTCCAAACTAATTCTGCAAGATGTATGCTCCACCACCAAAATCATAGAAACGGATCTGCAGACAGACAAAATGGATAGCAGGCTAGCACACCTACTCGAGGCCAAGCAATCAATCCTCGAGAGGTGGAAAAGCCAACGCTTGAATCGCAAGCTCAGAAAAAGATAGCCGAAATCAACAAACAGATAGACGAGCACTGCCAAGCCCTGTCTAGGCAGCAATGGGACGAAATTTGCAAGTCACTCGACGGGCAGATGCGCACGGGAGGGAAGTGGAATCTTCTGAAACATTTGCTCGACGACTCGGGCACCAAATCGAACCAGAGAAGTGTCCTCGCTAAAGCGGTACACGAAGCCAAGAAGTCGTCTTCGGAAGCAGAAGTGCTGGAGACGCTAGCTAAGAAGTACCTGCCACTCAAAACTGTGGCCGACGAGGCGCCATACCCAGTATACAAAGGGAAGCCGAACTCCGCGCTGGACGAGCCTTTCCAAGTCAGTGAAATCCGCCGCGCCCTACACGACCTCAATGGTAGGTCGGCACCCGGCCCTGATCACATTAACAACAAGGCTCTCAGAAACCTAGAGGACGAATCAGTCGAGTTTCTCACAAATGAGATAAATCGCATTTGGGAGGAGGGAATTGTACCAGAACAATGGAAAGTGGGGAAAGTCATACTCATCCCAAAGCCCGGTAAACCGCCGAGCTTGGACAACCTCCGCCCCATCTCACTGACGTCATGTGTAGGGAAGGTGGCTGAACACGCCATACATAACAGAATTGCCGAGTATATCGAGACCAACGACCTTTTCCCTCACAACATGATAGGTTTCAGGCCAGGCCTCTCCACCCAGGACGCCATGAAGCTTATCAAGATCCAAATCCTGGAACGCTGCCCTCGGGACACGAGAGTCATCCTTGGTTTGGACCTGAAGAAGGCCTTTGATAACATCCGTCACGAGTTCGTTCTCGACGTCATCTCCAAACTCGACCTGGGCTCGTTCTTCCATGCCTTCGTCAAGTCTTTCTTGAGCAAACGATGTGCCATCCTCAAGGCTGGAGATTTGTAATCAGAGAAAATGGAGCTGAGTGGAAGAGGCACCCCCAGGGTCAGTCATCTCACCGCTCCTCTTCAACATCGCAATGGTCGACCTCTCGAGATACCTAGGCAAGATCCAGGGCATCGGTCACACGATCTACGCGGACGACATTACTGTCTGGTGCGCGGGAGGCAGTGACGGACAAGTCGAAGCCGCTCTCCAAGAAGCTGTCGACACTGCAGAGCGCTTTCTAAAGGACACAGGACTCCGGTGCTCCCGAAAAAAATCGAAACTCCTTCTCTACAGCCCCACTAGAAAGGGCCGCAGGCCACAGAACTGGAAACCCCCCACCGAAATTGACATTAATCTCTACATCAAGTGCGGAGATCCGATTCCCAAAGTCGCGTCCATTAGAATCTTGGGAATGACACTAGAAGGGGCGGGCACAAATAGTATCACCATTCACAAACTAGCAAAGAAGACGGATAGCGTCATCGGTCTAATCAAGCGGGTAGCTAACAGAAGGAGAGGCCTGAGTGAAGAGAATCTGATAAGGCTAGTTCATGCTTTCTTGTTATGTCATTTCACGTACGTAGCGGCCATGCACGTCTGGAAGAGGGCCGAGCGAGACAAGCTAAATGCCATGATAAGGAGGGGGATCAAGAGCGCGCTCAGACTACCAAACTACACACGGACCAACCGACTTCTGCAGTTGGGCATTCATAATACACTGGAAAAAATTGCAGAAGCACAAGAAAGGGCACAGATTCTCAGACTCTCCGGCACCACGGCGGGCAGACGACTCCTAACAGAGATGGGCGTCCCCCCGGCTAAAGTCAAAGACTCCTACCAGGGCCTTCCGAAAGAGCAGAAAGACCACATCATCATATCCCCCTCCCCGCGCAATATGCATCCCCAGCGCAACGTGGAAAGAAGGAAGGCCAGGGCCGTGGCGCTCCTACGCCGGGCGACAGAACTCCCTGGCGGCAGCTGCTTCGTTGACGCGGCCCAATATGGCAACAGCAAAAATTTCGCAGTAGTGTCCATCAACCACAAGGGTTCGACCGTTAACGCAGCTTCGGTACGAAGCACGTCGTCATGTGCGGCCGAGCAAGTGGCCATTGCCTTGGCCCCCCTGGACGAGAAACATGCCAACATCTTCAGCGACTCCAGGGCAGCCATCCGCGCCTTGAGCGTTGGCGCCGTGTGTAAAGAAGCCTGTCGCATCCTCGACGGCAAAAGCATTGCCACCCACACTCTCACGTGGTTCCCCGCTCACATGGGATCCATCATGGGAGGCCCCACAAACCTCAACGAGCTGGCCCACTCCAAGGCGCGAGGTCTCGCTTTTCGCGACCATGGAGAACTCCCCGGCCGGCCAGGAGTGGTGGAGAACAAGAGATCAACCGACAACATACAATGAAATTACGCAGCACTTTTATCTCAGCACGAGAGACTTTCCCCTTCCTCACAAGAAGTTAAATAGAGCGCAGGCATTGACCCTCAGATTATTGCAAACAGGCTCGTATCCCAGCCCGGCTTTATTACACAAGCTTTATCCCGACACTTATGCCAGTAGTTCTTGCAGGCACTGCAATGACTTCGCTAGCTTAGACCATATGCTCTGGCGTTTCCCCTCGTTACGAGGCACGGAACGAAAAAATGAGGACAAGTGGCTCTCCGCTATCAAGAGCCCCGATGCCGGGGCGCAACTATGGGCTGTCCAGACGGCCCACGATGCGGCGGTAGGGCATGGCCTGACTGTCCCAACGTGGGAGCGGCCCGCTGCGCGCTGAGTCGCGTACCTCAGGACGTTCATTAAAGTTTTACATCCATCCATCCATCCATCCATCCATCAAGATACAAGAATTGCTGGTGGCATGAAATTTTCTGAACATATTGCTCGCGAAAAAGAAAGAAACTTTCGGAAGTTTTGAATATGTTTAATTGTATGCGTATATTGTCTGCGTCTACCATACGGAACCGCCTTTGTGGCACTAAAAGTAAATGAGTGCCATTTGACATGTCGACGTCACCATAACAACGCTGATAAAGGCACTGGTACTTACCTATTTTGTTCGCACGTAGGGAGGTTGCGGTTCCAGCCACTGTAACTTTTTCATAACTCGAGATAACACAGAGGGTTCCACGTCCCAAACAGCTAGGTGCATAATATTCTTGGAATTTGAGTGATGCTTATACATACACATGGTGCATAAACATTAACGCTATAAATAAAAGCACATGGAACAGGATGCTGCTAGTTTACAAATATCACGATTCTGTTTTACTTTGCTTAAGTGTGGCCTGCAACGGCAATCTTTTCTCATGTTTTGCAGTGCTCTATAGCAATATGATTTCACGCTGATTTCATGTGGCAGCATTATAACTGAGCTACCCTCGCTCACCCTTCACTGAATATTTTTCCTGCGACGCAGTTCAGTGTCATTTCAATAAACATTTTTTAAAATCCTCCTTGACAGCAGAACTGAGCGTGTTGTGACTCGGCACGGGTCAGTGGTTCTATAGTGGTCAGTCAGTGGTTTTCTATAATCAATTTTGAAGCTAAGGGCCTTCTATTCAGTGCTTGCACAAAGCTCGTTTCCCACACCTCTGCCTAAAATCGCAGATGAACGGAACGCAATTCCTCGAAAAGTTTCACTGCTCAAAAGCGCCTGGTTTAAATAAATACTACCATGTTGTAAAAGCATGAGTGAAAATAGTGGAGAACAGCACAGCACATCAAATGTCGGGTTTTGTTCAGTCGGTGCAGCGACTTTCGTAAGCAATTCAAGGCCCCAGGGCTCTTTCTCAACTAGCTTGCGGAACGAGGTGCGAAGCAACTCTTTCTTCCAGGAGGCGTCATCTTTAAAACAGCAATGTTTCTCACCTCATCAGAGTGCATTCAGTGATCCGCGAAAATCCAGAGGCACATAGAAAAAAGCGCTAGGTATACGGTTCATACATAAAAATACCAACCTTTCCGATTTCTCTCTTTTTTTGCTGACTAGCACTCAGCCATAACAATGTCAAGCAATCACACACTGCTTTATTTGCTATTATTTGTAAACTCTCCTTGCTCTGGAGCCGATAGCCGATATACGTATAGACTATTCGCTTCGTGGAACCCATGCTAGTGTGTGCTCGATGTTGTAGGTAAACGAAATCAGAATGCACCATAGAAAAAGAAAATATGAAGAGTAACTGTAATATTCCCAATATGCTATCCACGAACAATACGCCGTCATTACACAGTCGTCTTTATTAAAGCGTAGTTACTCAATCCTCGTTATCCTATCTTCATCGTTACCTAGGCGTCTATAGTCTACGTCACGCCGTCATGGTTCCGCCATGTTCCATCGTCATAAATGGGATGCGCATAATCAAACGCAATAAGTTTATGGTCAGCAAGGTGGTTCCTGGTGAATATGTATTTTACCTCGTTACTTGCTCTATAATTCTAGATGGTCGCTAAAAAGAACGGTGTTCTTCGCAACCACGAATTCAAGTATCGCCTAAACGATTCCCACTGTGCGTGGGATTGGCATATGTTTTCGGAGGAAGATGAACGATCACCTCTCCATTTGGCGCTTTGTGGCTTTGTTTCAGGATCACGCGGGAAGTAAAAACTTTCACCTGTGGTGATGAGAGTCGGATCACTTTAGGTCATTTTCAACAATTGAACAGCTCGTCCGGTTTCTTTCTGTTACCTTATCAGTCTATGAAGGTCACATTTTGCATTAGGTAACCGTTTCCTTAGTTCATTGCAGAAGATATGTCTAAACACATGCGTGTTCATTTTCAGATCTAATATGTCGCAAACAGTAACGGGGCAATTTTGACTGTCAACTGACTTACGTGTTGTGCATTTACAGCGGTATGTGATGTTAACACGAGACCAATTTCGGGGCCTAGTTCCGCCGAATCTTAGTCCTCCGGAAGTCTTTGGTGCTGAAAACGTTTGGTAAATCTAGTTTAGTTTTGGAAACCTCAAATAGGTGTTCACCCTTGCCTAACGTCTATATTTATGTTAATTCTCCGTCCAAAATTTTCATCCGTCATGTCACTCGTAGGACGCCAAACAATATGCGCCAACAAGCCAAACAGTGGGTTCCTGAACATCGCTCTTGCACTGGTAAGTTTGCATGAAAACAATTCCAAAGCTAAGTCGAGTCAAAACATGCAAAGCAAATTCGTATAACGTCGTTTTTGAGTTCGAGTGATGCAGAAAAAGATTGAAAAAAAGAATGAATTGAGCAACTTTCCTGACAAAGGGTATCAAAACACCTGAAATCATCATTGTTTATCGAGCCAACAAAGCTTCATCGTGTTGTTCTCCCACCTCTTCGATTCGCACGAACCGGGTAACGAGTGACGGCACAGTGGATTACAGTCAAGTTGTTCGAGGGTGACTGAGGATTGGCAGTAAATAAGGTCATATGTAGAGCTTATAAAATTTGAAGGCATACGTGGGAGTGCACTGCCGCAAATCAGCTATTGGGGATGGCTGGGGCCACCTCCGTGGCAGCGAACGCAAATTAAAATAATAAAGAAAATGATTATAGTGACAATGGTAATAATGACCATGGCGAGTTGTTCATTTGCCTATAGATAAGTTTTGTTACCGGTGTACATACATGTATATAAGCTACTGCATTAGAAATATTGCTCGGAGCACCACCATTTGACCCGGGCGAAGCAGGTAAGTGAAAGAGCCGAATACGTTTTTTTTTTCTCCTCTGCCTCCTGCAATCGGCTGGCTGTTTATTTTGTCTCCCATCTTCTCGGAAAAATATTATGAGCAAGCAAGGGAATACGTGGGATGTCAATAAATTTCTGCCAAGTTCCCTCCCAGGCGGGGAACTCTTGTGAGTTCGCGGCGTATATCTAGGAAGGCCGGCGCGACCTGGATATTTGAATTTCCGCTCATATTTTTTTTTCTTTGCCAGTGTTTTCTTCTTGTTTGCAATTTGTTCGCTGTAGTTTGGCTCGTTGCTTCTCTTTCCTTTTTGAACCAGATGCTTCCTGCTGTACGCCTTTCCACCACCTCGCCTTTTTGATGATGTCGAACAGCCTCAGAAATCAAATAAGTTTTCCTTGGTGAGGTGGCGAGACATAAAAGGAAGAATAAAAAAAGCTTGCTGCCAGACTAACACTACTGCTAGGTAGGCGATGATAGTCATAGATGAGGTCGGAGCTCATGGAGAAAAAAAATATTTTCTCTGGCCTCATCTGAGCGCAGAGCTTCATTAGGTCGCCGCGCTCCCAAAGTCGATGCAACGAAAATAGGTATGTGTAGTACTGGCGTGAGCGGAAGCAGATTACGCGGTGAACGCTTTGTTGACCTACCTTCATTGACGTCGCGGCACTGCCGCACAAATACTTCAGGGCTTACGCAATAGGCCGATGATTTTTTTACCCTCTATGCTAAGTCACGAAAAAGCATAAGGAAACAAAAGGCCAGGAAGAACTTAGATGAACTATATCCCCTGTCGATTTCTTTCCCAATGCATAGATAGTTTAGCGTTGCGCAGCCAACGAAGCAGGATACTAAGACTATTGCTTTGAAGTAAGTATAATATTTACGAGCGAGCACGGGTTAGTTAGCGTTCCGTTATTCCTTTCAAGATTTCATTGTGTTACCTATCCACGGGTCTCAATAACTGTATTTCTTTAACTACATGTAAATTCACTACACTTCGCCTAGTTTCGTAAATGCATTACACAGCACGACCATTGTATCAAACATAAACTTCAATGAAGGTTCAAAGACTGCAGGTGACGTAGGTTTCTCGTATTCTTTTATTGAGATTATTATTAATTTTAGTATTCCTAAAGTACTTAACGCGCTTTCAGGGGCTATGTATGTATGTATGTATGTATGTATGTATGTATGTATGTATGTATGTATGTATGTATGTATGTATGCATGTATGTATGTATGTATGTATGTATGTATGTATGTATGTATGTATGTATGTATGTATGTATGTATGTATGTATGTATGTAACTGATTCCCCCCTATTTGGGCCACTGCGAAGACCATGGTCGAAAGAGTAGCGCGTCGGGCTACTGTGCTGAAGGAACAAGGTTCGAAGTCAACCGTTGGACCAACTTGTGTTGCTGAGTATGTGGTAATGTGTATATATCTGCCATTCTTCAGCGAACCTATTTCATGCCAACAAGGGTCACTGTAGATCCGGGACTGGGTAAGCACCGCTGTTCAATGAAACTCTTTGAAGCCGACTTGGAGCAGTGCATGGGTATGTGCCACTCGGTTCTTTCCTGGTCTTCAGTGAACCTTTTGGATCCAAACGTGGTTGACTGAGTATTTCAAAGTAGGCTGGTGCCGTTCTTCAACGAACGCCAACTTAGGTATCTAGGTATGTGCCACTGGGAAAATTCCACTCTACAATAACGAAATACATTCCTTAAATTTCTCCGATGCTGAGCGTCACAAGGGTTCTTCAATGGCAACAGTGTGATGCATTAGCAGGCTGCGCCACAAAAGCCCTGGGTATGTGTCGGCTTTTCGCTGAACGTCTTTCAAGCCAACGCTTTAATGCGCGGCGCCATGAATGCAATGGGTTTGTGTCGCTGTTGTATGAACCTCTCGACAACTTGGGTCTCTGAGTATGCATCACTGCGTGCGCAGCAAGCTAGGGAAAGCTAGGAAATAATTCTCAGCGTGCGCAGACGCCAGCTCGCTGCCACGCTTCTTGTCACGGAGACCATGCGTGGACTTCTCAGCAGCGCTACTAAAGGGCGCAATGTGTCTAGCAAGATTTGCGGGGTAGAAGCCAGCTTGCCGGGTGGCGCATTTCTCAGCGTTCGCACGAACCGGTGCGCAATGCATTTCGGAGAGAACGTACGCGCTTCGTGATGCCGCCGCTAGATGCCTCCTAGTGTGCACTGGGAAATGCGGAACAGGAGTCCCGCTGCTGTACATGCCTAACAGAGAAGTCGTTTCCACGTTGCCAGTACGTTGTGGCAATATATATATATATATATACATATATATATATATGTATGTATATATTCAAGGCACAACTCTTTACCGTCGACAGTTATCGTCAGATGGGTTCTGCCAAATGTTTTCTTGAAAAGGAACAATTTCAAAAAATGATCATAATAAACAATTGGCGCATAATGTGGCCAATCATTTTTTCCTCACTATTTTTGTGGCCCAGGAAATATATAAATGAGGTTTCGGATGTCGACATCGCTATGGGAAAGTTGGTGAAGGAGCTTGTGCCGACTTGTTTGCATTTGTACTCATGGTGCCTTTAGTTGGCGCCAGTTTTAGCGTTTTATTCACTCAGTATGCCAGCCCACAGCCAATCACGAAAGATGAAACAGCGAGGCACTGTCTAACATTCTTCGATTAGCACTAGCACTGAAATTGAAAATTATTTTGAACGTGAAAGGTATTATCGATTTCTAAGTATCAACATTGTATTTAAATTACTTCAGGTCAAAGCCAACAGTGGTCCTCTGCCTTTAAGAGGGGCAGTTGGCTTCGTAGCAATATAATTTCTCGTATGTGATACACTCAGGAAAACGCCATCATCCCGCATCTTTCACAGCACTTCTTTCTAGTGCAAAGTGGCAGCATTCGTTTAACACAACAAATTTTCATTCGTCCTTGACAAAATAGTAGAGTAAGTTGTGAGTGAGCGAGCAGTTCTGGCTGGTGCAATGCAGCCTACGAATTGGTTTTCACGCCAACGATTCTGTCATTCAGTGATTACACAACAGCATTGTGTTGAAATCTCTGTCTGAAAGCACACTCTGTGCATGTTGCAACTGCTGCGAAAGTTTCACAGCTCGAATGGGCCGATTTAAACCAGTACGGCCGTTTAGTAAAATCGCGAGTGAAAAGAATGGTGAACAACAATGTAGTACAAGGGCTAGGCTTGACAAATTAGTTGTTCATTCATTGCATCGACTTGCGCAAGTCGTTGAGATCCCTGGGCGGATTCTCAGCAAGCTTGCAAAACGAGGTTCCAGTGGGAGGAGTTGTCCTCAATGCGGCAATATTTATCGCCGTCTGAAATAGGTAAAACGAGCTATAATACCCCAAGTCGTGCCGAACAACGGGTCGAGATATTTTGGGGTGATAGTGACATCTTATGTCCTTCTTTCTATTTATATTTCGTATTCAATCCCAACACAACATCCAATATTGATTTTTAGAGCCAAGGTCGAAAGGCACACCGGCCCTACCCTTCTTATGTGGCGTTCTTTTTTCGAATGTTCTGTTGGCGTTCACTGATTCCTTGTTCTGTGGCTCATGTACTAACAGGTCAGAACTCGTGTTTGCTTGAAGTCAAAGCTTAGCTTGCACCTATACTGAGAAACTTGCACGGATTCCGCCTTTCCACACTTAATTATAACCTCACGAGTTGGTACGTAGTGTGGTTTGTTGGCCTGTCATATCCAAATGTGGAAAAGTGCCAGTTCTGCTTGCATCGAACATCCTTCCGTATAATTTATTGTAATTATCTTCCCCAAAACTATACAGCATCCCGTAAATATTTACTGTAAAGTAGTGTGCTCCCAGTGTGTCATTTTATACGGGATAATTTGTTGGTTTCGCTGTATAAACGAAAGTGTGCATCGGCCCTTTATGCTGAGACATTTTATATCACTCCCTACTACCGTTGTGTTGTGCTAAAAACGAATACAAAACAGAAGGAACACAACACCTGCTAAAGTCGTGGTCGCTCTTTATGAACAATACAGACATTCCGATGCACAGTGCACCCACGTTGGTATATGAAAATGCTTACTTTTTACATTTATTGCTTATATACTGACATAATAACTATAATTTGCGAATACCAGGCTTTATGTTTATATACACCTTCTGTATTTATTCGTTTTGTGCAGAGGTGCCCTCCAGAGGAAACCCTGCCAATAAATTACTTCAATTGTCGAGCCGTAATAATAGCTTTCGTTTCGCTCGCAGGACAGCTGTCTATAAAACCTCTCCAGGCGTTCTTTCTTTCGCCTAGATCCAGCAGTAATTCTTTTCGTCATTCCGTTTATTTCACTTTGGTTTTAACCAATTTCCCATGCCGCCTTCTTTCACAGAGGAAGAAAATCGAAGCATCCCCATTACCGTCATTCTGTTCTATTGGGTTTCTTGCGACCAACAGATTCATCGTCATCAGCAGCCTATCTTTATGTCCACTGTAGGACGAAGGACTCTCCCACCGATCTCCAATTACCACAGTCTTGCACTAGCTGATTCTAACTTGCACCTGCAATTTTCCCAATTTCATCCCCCCACCTAATTTTCTGCCGTCCTCGACTGTGCTTCCGTTTCCTTGGCACCCATTCTCCAACTCTAATGGTCCACCCGTTATTAACAGTAGAGCTGTTTAAGCCGGCCGTTATTCCATTAGTCGTCCACAAAAAGGTGGGCCGATAATGGCTGTTGTGCAGAAAGGGTCCAGCGCAATTGCACATACCCCAGTGGACTAGCGAAGCTGAGCCTGGATGAGTCTAGCTAAGCATGGTTCAGACTATTTAGGCTGAGTCAGTCATCGATAGCCAATCAATGGCTAATAAATAGTCGATCAATAATCAATGAATTCCGGAAAATGCTGGGGATGACTTGGTGCTGCTTAGCCTAACCCAAATACCTGGCCAATACCTTTCGATAGCCAATCAATAGCTAATAAATAATCGATCAATAATCAATAAATTCCGGTCAATGCTGGGGATGACTTGGTAGTGCTTAGCCTTGCCGAAAAGCGAGGACTAGTTAGGTACCCATCAGCTCCGCTATCTCTTTAGCATTGCGCCTCCATTGCAGAGTGTGTGTAAGACTTTAATTAATATCCTGCAAATTGATGGCCTGGGTCTAGGCCGCGCCGGGGGCAGCAGAGAGATCCCAGAGGTCATACTAATTACGGTCAAATTAATTTAACGTACACCGCAACGGAACAGTGGAATTGTTTACCTAAATCTTTAAAATCGTCATCCGCATTTTTAACAGAGAAGCTGTTTAAGCCAGCCGTAATGTGTGGTTCGTATCCAGAAACTGCCGCGCCGCTGCCATGTCAACCAAGAGGGCGGCGACAACCAAGAGGGTGACGCAGCGCATGCGCACGCGGTCTCCTTCTCGCCAGCTCTTTCCCTTCCCAACCCCCGCCTCTCTCCTCTCCGCGGCGCGCTGAACCAGGAGAGAAAAATAAGGCGAAAGCTTGCAGTATGCCGCGCAAAGCTGAAGACACAGCGAAGCTGGACGATTGATCGCGTTTCTTGGTTGTAGCTAGGTTGAACTTGGCTATGTCGAGGATTAAACTTTGTTGTAACTAGGCCTATACTCGTGTACGTCATCTGTGCTAGTACTGGAAAGGTGCGCGGCGGTAGCGCGACTGTACGGGGGAGCATGACGTCATACCAGCTGTGGCGGCGGTGATAGTGCGGCGGTGACGATTTTATCGTCCTTGGACTTTATACGGAACCTCACAGCGACGGCGTCGACGCCGACGGCAGAAATCCGCTTGAAGTGTCCATATAATTGCTATCGCTATGAAAAAATTTGCCGTTGTATTACTCATTGCTGCTCCCGATAGGCTTTCTCTCACGTTTCTTTGGTGCTCTTCCACCGTCTACAGTGCTGCCACGTTTGGGAAACTGGTCTCTTCCTCTGTCAGTTACCTTTTCGAAGTTTTCTATTTCTTTTGCGGTCACCAGTGCCTCTTAGGTGTTTTTTTTTCACATGGGATTCTAAAGGATGCAAATGTGAGTTATGGTGGAGGGAACGTTCTTACGTTTTCGGAGCGGAACTAAGTTACCTACATGTAGAAGAAAAACACATCGAAATCTTTTCTGAACTGCGACTGTGTACTATGCGACGATTATTCTTTTCACACTTTTCGGCTTTACTTTATTGGTTTTCCGGAAAAGCATTCTCCAGTGGAAGCCCCCAAAACATCTTTCCTAGGTGGGGCAAGGACAGTTCTAAGAAGAACTGCGGGTGTTTCGCTTTAACAACTTCAGACACTTGCATGTCTTCGCAGCAAGAACAATTTATCGAAAGTGACCTTCTATTTTCTTCTCCCATGAAGTCACGGCACTTGCGGCATACATCGCCAGAAAGTAAGTTTGCTTGTAGAGAGCATTCACATGACGTCACGTGTGTAATTCTGAAGCTCCATTCACAGCTTTCATTGTGCTGTTGGAGATCAGGGTTACCGGATCACTTCAACCAGAGATCACCAAACGGGCCTCTGTAGTAGCCCAACAGTAGCCAAAAGCGAGTACTTAAGGCAGCCCAAAAGTAGCAAAACATTTGTTCTTTTAATGCGTAAGCATTCTTAGGAGACTCACCCAGGTAATCTTTCCGTCTGTCTGCCCGTAATGCGTTTTGCATAACACGATGCGCTTCATAAAGAAAAACATTTATGCAGACCCTATGCACTGGGATAATCGATGTAAGCGAAGCTTTGTACGCTGCTTGCTTTGATTGACGATAATTAGCGGCGATGTTGGCGGCGAATGTATAATTTATTCAGTGGTTAGTCCTATAGGAGAGTGGTGAGTTGATGTTAAGCGTTGCATTGCTTGCATCGCTGCTGTTTGTCTGCGTTTTCCACAGAACAAGCATGGACACATGTTTGCTTGAGGCGTTGTTATGCGTCATTGTTCATAATCTCTGAGAGGGTTCAGCATTGTCATTGCCTCACATGGCACATCGCACTGTGGCATAAGTGTTAAACTTTATTTGAATTATGCGGCTGTACGTAATTTAATTATTATAATTGTATGTATACGAGTATGCATACATTTGCGGTCTGCACCACGTTTCGCTGCGTAGCGAAGACGCTCCTGTTTCGCGCGACTCTTCTTTCGGGCCTGGGTGTCCTCGACGCTGAGTGCACGCTTTGGAGCGATTTTGGTGGTGCGCGTCTACGTGCTCCAGCAGGTTGTTGATACGCCAGCTCCAAGCGCTCTCTTCAGGCTATGGACAATTGTAATATTTACACTATCACCGCCCAACATGCGACTTCCACAAACCAGCACCTATATTTTTGTCGCATAGGAAAGCAAGCACAGCACGTTCCATGCGCACTGAGAAACGCAAGAGCTGCGAGCGCCGCCCGGAATGCGCTGAGGCGAGCACCATCTGGTGGCGATGCAAGAAAGGCAGCTGCACGCGAGAGCGAGACCAGGAGGTGAGCGCCATCTGGTGGCGTTGCAAGAAACCTCAGTGGCACCCGCGCAAGACCATCACAGCAGCAGCAGCTCCGAATGTCGGGAGAAGAGCCAAAGAAAGCTTAGTTTTAAGACGTGGTTAAAGCGATAGAAGAAAGCGCGACACGACCGTTAGAAAAAGACCACACCAGCGATACTATTCCCGGCATGCATCTCGATCTGCCCAACGCAGAGGAGATATGAATACGCTCGTGTTTGGCTGAAGCTGAAACGCGTTTGATTACGCCATGCATCTAGCGCAAGTAACAAAAAAGTCGCAGTTTCGTCCGAAAGGCGAAGCATCAATTGCAATACCAAATTATAGTAGAGAGAAAAGGATAGTAGTTTTATCGGCTGTATAAACTTGGACACATTCGTTTACTAACTGAATTAACAAGCATGGTTTCAGCGTTCACAAGCAAACATGAATAGATCCTACTCGACGACCGCAGACAACCGCTGTCAAAACGCTGGCGTGAGTAAGCGCAGCTGCTGCAGCGAGCGATTGCTCGTGCGGTCTATCGCTTCAACGGAAACGGAGCGGCGAACGCACCGCGCATACAAAGCTATGAGCAGTCTGCAGATCGCTTTCAAGATACGGTGCGGGCGACCGCCGCAGCCGGGCAAAGTACAAGTGCGCAGTGGCGGCACAGTAGAAGCCACCCCACCCCTCCCATCCGCGCTGCCTACCCGCTTTCTTCCTTTCGTGTGCGAGACTGAGTCTCCAGTTCGCCTTGCGCCATTGGTGCCGCAGCACAACGTCGCCCCCCCCCCCTTCCCACCCTCCCTCCCATCCCAACGGGCTTTCGCGCTACGGTCGCGGTGCTCTCCGCCGTGCGTTCGCTCTACGTGAAAGCGCGCGTCTCTCGCGCGCTTTCACTCGCACATACAGCATACGGCGCGCGTCGACGATTTCATCGCCCTTGGACTTTATACGGAACCTCACGGCGACGACGACGCCGACGGCAGAAATCCGCTTGAATTGTCCATATAATTGCCGCAATAAAACAATAATAAAACTACAATTCCGTCCAAGTGTCGTCAATATTCCATATGATTTTAAGCACGTTGCTGTTCATTTGTATTTGTATGTTTTTTTTCCTGATTATTTAGCCGTCCGCCATTGTGGCCTCATACCGTGAGCGCCCGTTCATCTCTCTACGAGACCTTACCGGAGCGTCTGTCGCCCTCAGTTGTGTGAATGTAGCGGCGTCATTCTAGAGTGTTGATGAGTGGGCATAAGTGGTGCGTGTCTGGCGTTCTCAAATGAACGCGAAAGTTGCTGCGATTTAGGAATCACTTCATCTTATAAGTTAAAAATACAAAAAATAAAATAAAAATCCCACCACGGCAATACATTCCGTTGCAGTGCAGTCTTATTACAAAACATCATTTTCGCCCTATAAGATGGTTATTCGACCTGCTCGTCGCTTTAATTTTGTTGGTCGCCGAGCGTTTACAGCACTCCAGCGTGCACCTTCGTGCGCCCTTCAGCGTGCGCACGCTGTCAGTCAGTGTCGCCTTTCACGAGAAGACGAAACAAACGTGACTAAAGGGAGCATTGATACACAAGGAAATAAAAAGAGGGATTGGGCACAAATACATATTCAATCGCTATAACGCGTCCGCTTTTAGTTTTTGTACTGATATGCAAGGGTATGTTTTATACCGCTACCTAAAATACCTGCAGTGGTAGCGGGGAGCTTTCCACCACATTGAACCGTGGTGATAATTTAAGCCACGATATCGTTCACCATAATACTTGCCGATGTATATTGATTGCTTCTGGGGCTTGTTTTTAAATGATAACATCATGTATGCAGTATAGATCATTGATCAATGAATTGCTGCTGTCTGACTTGAGCATGCGCTCATGCAAGATTTAAAATTTTTATCACATTGCGAAATCGCAGTACTCGAGCGCTACGAATAAAATCTTAATTTAGTCCAACTTGCCTCAGTCCCCCGGTCGCACACTATCTCGTACAGGCTAGTCCCGGCGGAAAACACCACGTCATGACCGCAAAACGGCACAATAATCAGTAAACTTCCAATTCAAACTTTAGGTCCAGTGAGCCACGAATTACAACGCTTTTTATAGGTTACAATCTCAAGGTTTCAAGCCATTTGGCGTTGCAGTGACCTTTAAATAGATGCATTGGCACTTGTAGCCTCTAGGAGCGATGAAATTAGCGATAACACCACGATCAGGTTGTTTTAGTAACCGAGTGACCTTTAGGTTACATGTCACTTGCACTTATAGGTTAACTTTAGTTTGTTTCCTTAATTACACGAAGTCGACGCACGCATTGCAATAGGTGCAATTCGCTAACTGAACGTCGTGATGCAGATGAAAAGCCCACTGCCGCCTTGATGCCGAGGGGCAATCCAATTCAGAAGCACGAAAAAGTTAACGAAGTTTCACAAACGACACTCCACGAGTTGCGGCACCACCTCCCGAGGGGAGAGTTTCGTTCTCGCAATTTCTTTAACCCTTATTTCTTTTCCTTCCGATCGTCCCGAGGCCGCTCATTAACCCCTGTGGCTGCTGCGACCGCATCTCTCGCTCCACAAGGATAAGCTTTTTGCTATTCCCTCGTGCTGCTCGCAGCGCCAACATTAATTGCCGGATCCCATCAAGGCTCATTGCAACAGTTCATTGGAACTCGTGCGACTTAGCGACAGGGCTAAACTAGAAAAGCCGTTTGCTTCCAGAGGTGTCGGCTTAGTTTTGTCTCGGTTGCTCTATTATTATTTTTTTTGTCTTTTCTCGTAGTTGGGACATTATATGTCTTCTCCCGGCTCATTAGCAAACACATATCTACGGTTGGAATTGGATTCACCAGTGATGTTCAACACTCTAATTAGCTATATTACTTACTCAATAGCTATTGTTAGCTGTCGTTGCATGCTACAGTAATCTTTTGTAGAGGAATACCAGCATATTAAGAAAAGTTGCACTCTTATGAGTGTTTTCTCGTATCTATAAAGCACCCCTCTTATACCAATTGAAAAGCGTATTTAGGCGAAATAACACGCCCATCTTAAAGCATGCTTTTGCTTGAAATCGCACCTTTTACGCCAATGTGCGTCTGGCCGAAATGCACACACTTTTATTCGTGAGCATTCTTAGGTGACTCAACCTGGAAATGTGCCCCTTAGTCTGTCTGAACGTCCGTTAAGTGTCACACGATTCGCTCCATAGAAAAAAAAAGAAAAAAACAGAATAAATCCGAAAGCAAACAGTCACCGGCGATTACGATACTCATTAATGTAAAATTTGCGCGCAGCTCAATACGTGTTTTTATTTCGATATATTGAGGCACTGGACTGATCACCACACCGACTGGCAGAGCCACGACACGCAGCGCAATACATATATAGATCAGCCACACAGTTGACGCTTCCCGGCAACAGCAGCTTATGCAATCGTAACCTTTACCGGGAAACACTTGTGGCAAACGCAATGTGCGAAGGTGTGTTTTCTGCTTCATTTGGTTTCCATTCCCCCGCACTGCTTGTGCCGATGTGCCCCACTTGTACGCCACTCCGAGCAACTCATCGATCAAAGAAAGCAAAGCTGTACAAACTGGTTCTCAAACATTTCGCAAGTCCTCAGGACATGTTTTGCCACTTCATTAAATGTACCCGAGACGTTACAATTGCCTTCACTATACCCGTTGCAATTTTTTCTTCTATTCAACTCATTCACCATGTCCCAGATTAATACATCTATAATCTGCGTTCGACCAGACTCATTTTCCTCTATTCTGGGTCGGCTCTACTGACGCCGGTGTCTTCTAGAATGGTAGGACTTACGACGGTCCCGTAGGACTGCATCGCTACCAGATGGCTCATAACTGGAGGCAGTGTCTGGATGTGCACTGAAACCCACGTCCCGAGCTTCGGGGCTGAGGCGCAGGCTCCACTGCTGGCTTTTTTTTAAATGATGTTTGATACAGAGCATGCCTACGCTACACGGAACCCTTCGAGAGAATTCCGGTTAATAGCTCCGCTGTAAAATAAGGACTTCCACCCGAAGTACGAAACCTTCACTCGAACACTTCGCAAGGAGTTGTGAGAATATATGCGCCTCTTCCTTCCCTCTTTCTTTCCCTCTTCCCCTTCCCCCAACGCCGAGTTGCCCCAATTTACATCAGGCTGACCTCTCTGCATTTCGCATCATTAAACTTCTCTCTCTATATATGGGAATGACAGGTTGACGCGATGCAGCAAGCGAAACACATGATACTGCTCAGCAGAAAGAGCACTCTGGCAGAAACAAGGCAACGCTAGCATGTCGAAGAACGCCCGCAGCGGCGCGCCAGGTGTTCAGCCAATGATCAACGAGATGCGACAACGGAAAAACTGCGTGCGTTGGTGAGTGCCCTAGGAAAGCATAAAATAGCTTTAGCTCGACTTATACCACTTCTTACGCTGAGATCAATGTACGCGCTACGGTTCGGTATGGTGTGCGTAAAATGCTCGTGTCAACAGCGGAAGGCACAACGCTGCCCTGGTTTTGTTGCAAGGCGACGACCTTGCTTTGTCGTTTTGAAGCCAAGCTTTCTTGGCCAACACTTCCAGGCTTTGCCCACCGTGGCTGCTGGTAGCCGCCGCCTCTTCTGCTGCTCCTGTGGCTGCCGCTTCTGCGTAACAAAATATGACTTCGTTCATAAAAGATTATTATATAATGGCGTCTCACAGGTAGCTCTAAATCACACTGATCTGTTAATGAAATGGTGAATTATAGGTGACAGATCTTTTATTTATTTTTTATAATTGATCTATCTAGTATTAGGCACTAGGTTCCTGCACAATCTTCCAGAACGGGCATGTACGATTGCTATATAACACATTGGGATACAATGTCAGCTCACAGATACCTCTAAACCACACTGAGTTGCTAATGAAGCGGGTAACGTTGGTTCACGAATTCTTTGGATTACTTTACTTTCTTTGATTTAGCCGGCACTAAGAGCGGGTTTTTTCGTGGTCGATCCTCAAGAAGGAATACGTCCCACTTTGACACAAGAGTTACAGAATCCCTAACTATTGCTTGATGCGTGTCGTCCTTTTTGCGCATGCACCAGTCATCACGAAATACACGCATCACCGTTGGTCGTAACGCATATAATTAGCCGCTTTATTTAGGCTTCACTTTGCATAGATTCCAATGTGTGCTGCTGAATCTGCATTTTTTTAGTCAAACGCAGTTATCATTCCTTATCCCTCTGAAAACATTTTAATAATCTACCGCGCATGCATCGTCTATACCGCACAGCACAATGGCGGTGGTGTCTGCGATGATGCCGTGAACACGGCACGAGTATTTGCATAACTGTTATCGCAATAAAAATACAGCATACTTGTGACTTTACAAAACCGAGTCCAATTTACAACAAACCCGTTCCTCCACAGCAGGTAGATTAAGAATTTCTTTGCCTGTAATTCAGCTACACACAATAAACCGTTTTCCACATATATTTCGACCGTTTGATGCGTTCCTGTTCGAAGTCTTGAACCCACGCACTTGAAACTTTGTTTGCAGTTCATCCATACGCGACCATTCATTACGAGATAAATATAAACAAGGTGCTTCGTTTAGTTCAAAAGGGTATCCGCAGGCGTATGGTACAACGCAAGAAAGTAGGGAGAAAACACAGGTTGATTATTCTATGAATTATGAAATAAATTATGAATGAATATGAAGAAGTTTAAAGTTAATAAAGGCATTTTAAATGTACAGATAATGGCTACAAACCAAACTGAAGTGCAGTTTTATGGACTGTGGCGCTCCGCATCATGTTTCACAGATTACGCTGGCAAGTAGCAAGTTCAATATAGGGTGAAGGACCGCAAATATCAAAGAAGCATTCAGCTTCCCAACACAATCACAGTTCTATAGCTATTGTGGTTTTCTTTCAAAACATCGGTTCTCCATTAGCATGTACATTATTTACATAGAGTCCAGCATAACCATCGTTTACAGTTTTCTGTGCTCAAAGCTTTAACAAACTAGTAGGCTCTCACATAACTATGCGGCTGCATGACAGTACGCTGCATTGAAGGCTCTACACAGACTGATATATTATACTCGATGACTGCAGTTCACTTAACAGTAGTAGTACATTTCGTGATTCTTATATGCAAAGGCGTAACCTTTTAAAAAGAAATGGACGATATGCGCCGTAGGTTAAGAAGAGACACGAATTTTGTACAATTTCTTTTCTTCCTAAGGTTATGCAAATATAACAATTCCTTCCACTTAATGGTGTGCACTTGCCTCCAGTTCTCGGCTTCTATGAATGTTGTACCTTTCTTTCTTTTTGAAACAGCTGTCGCTTATATATCCTAATCTTTCGTGAGTTGCTTACTCATATACTATAAGGAAGGCGCATTTACCACTCTCGAAAACCCTTAAACAAAATCTTGTTTTGTCACACTGCTTTATACGGAATAAAAACGCCATAAATAATCCTCGCCCTGCAAAGTTGGTCGAATTCAGACACCTTATGCTTTTTTTGTGTGTGTTTAATGCTGCTAACGTAGAATATATTCAGTGCTAAAAAGTTTGAAAGTTCCTGCAAAGTGGTGGGGTAATTGCATGCCCAGCATCAAGAAAAGTTATTGAGCGTTCTGCGCTCTAGTCTCGACGTTAATAATATGTGGCCCAGTTTTTCTAAAAGGTGTAACGTGTCAAGAGAGCTCCAAAAGGGAGACTCTCAAGTAGGACACCGCTATTATGGCCTGTTTGATTGTCCCATCGGCGAAAAGCACTAACACGTTTCATTTCGCAGACTCTATAGCGCTGGCCAGTAGTAGCATTCACGTTAGTTAGGAAGAGTGCCGAACCAGAACATGGCCATATGTCATGGGACTAATTGTCTCCACGTGCTGCATTGAATTTAGGCGTTGAAAATAGAAACTCATACCTGTAGCAAGTCTTTTTTCCGTAATGCTGCGCTGTCTGTCGTGTTGAGATCGATGACATGATTTGCTGCAAGCCTGCTGCTTCACGTTTCCATCTCATTACTGGAAATGCACACTGTTCTTTGAGTACTTACCTGCTGCACTTATCGGAAATCTGAACTCACGCTAGCGGATGTTCCGTCTCTTCGCGTGTGGACAAATTGACCACAATCACGCGTGCGCAAGCTCATCGATGATGCTAATGTCCCACTCTGGTGCACTGCCCGTTTTCTATAGTAAATTTATTTTAAGGGCGTTCATTGTTTACATGAGAGTAAATTTTTAATATCCGCTGGCTCCTAAAGGTGTGTGGTTCAAAGAACAGGTATACGGCAGCGCAGTGAGAGAACGAAATCGACAGTAGACTAGGGAAGCCAAAGGAACGTACGTCAGGCTTACCACTAAACATGGGCAATGAGTGAAAATAATTCGGAATAAAAATTTCGAAGGCGATTCAGCCTCCAGTTGAAGTCGATGAAAGACGGTCGTTCAAGTCTTTCAAAGGCAACCTGGCAATAGAGAAAGAAGGCTGTGGGGCGTGATGGTTAGAGTAGCAGGCGGTACCGACATGGAATCTCACCGATAGGTATATATATATATATATATATATATATATACATATATCCTTCTTCTCCTGTATATTATACAGGAGAAGAAGGAACACCGAAAGGCTCGATTTTTGGGAATCCTGACCATATACAGACAACAGACCATGATGCCAAGGAAAGCATCGGGGAAATTAGCTGTGACTGAAACTTAAACGTAGAAAATAATAAAGAAACAGGAAATAAACGTGCACGATAAGAAACCTGCCGCATGTGGGAGCCAAACCCACAACTTCCGCATTACACGTGCATGGCACTACCAATTGTGCTACGGCGAAGGCTATGAATGCGTCCGCTAACTTGCGTATTTATATTTACTAGTCGTAGCCCTGGGAGAGTTAGCCAGCGCCACTCAGAGCCATGATGGGTGGGTGTGCAACATTCTTCATGTATATGGTCTCACGAGCACATACCCAGCAGCAGATATCGGGCAACATTTTCAGGTTGCCCTATGTCCTGGATCGGGCCATGAACGAGGCTGGCAATATAACCGATGTGAAAAGTAATGGTAGCTTACTAACATATACTTCGCCTTTAAAAATAGACAGTAAACATTGCGAGTACAGACGATGAAGCGGAGCTTAACTAAAGTCAGTCCCCAAAGCCAGTGCAATCGCTGTCGAACCTGCGGTGGATATATCGACGGTGCAAGAATTTTCGTGTTTGAAACGTTGATAAAATCCAGCTTGTTCGACGCAGTCGTCAGTAAGAGAGAGAGAGAGAAAGGCATATACTGAACGATATATCGCGTTGGCTGGTGCACAACAGGTGATTGATGTCTTCCTCCGTCCTGTTGTCCTGTTGTTTCCGTACCGTTGCAAATTATTGCATGTTTAACTATTGGGTACAGTGCTGAAATTTAAAACAGTGCAGGTTATTTAGCACAGAATCGGGTAAAAATGTAACATGAATGTGCATATCCATTCAGGTTAAGTTTCCAAAGGGATGCTGTTGACATAACATACAAAACAGTAAAAATTTCAATGCCGAATGCGCAGCAGCGTTATAATAGGAGTGCTCTAAAGAGCCAGGAGCCGTACAGTGCTGAGAAGTGGAAAATATTTTAAAGGGAATCAGAGCGATGCGTGGACCATGTTAGAAGTGGGGTGACTAATGAGTGTTTTTGTGTAACTAATGAAAACTATGCAGTTTTTTTTAGCGGAACCATTTGAAAGATTCTGAGAAGTTCTGGGCAAGACTTGCTCAGTGAAGCGTTTTTATACTTTGTAGAAGGAGTGTAGTCTTATTACGTGCTGGTGAAATAGCTAATTTAATTTCGGTGCTCCGAGAAATGACCAAATTTTAACTAACTGTCAAGGTAGCTATTGAAAAAGGGCTTAGTGGAGAATGTGATGGTGAACACGCAATACTGATACTATTACTGGCACTACTGCGGGTATTGCTTCTCTCCTACTACAGGAGAGAAGCAGTAAGAGAAGCAGTCTGTCTACGAATGATCCCTTGGACGGCCAGCTTTTCTATACAGTCTTGGAATTGCCCACCGTAGGTATTGCATCAAATGCCCTATTGGCGAAATTCTCCGACACCGGTAAAGCTGCGTGACACTCCGTACAGTAACAGAACCTCGAAGCGTGCATGACATTATGAATAAATATGTCATGAATTATTATTCAGAAAACCGCAAATTCACCTCGTTCAAGCCTAAGTGACTGGCGATATTAGTTTCAAAGTATTTCGCGGCTATGAGAGCGTGCGTGCTCGAATGTGCTGCCTGTGAGTGGGGAGCTGCCAAAGATAAATGGGTCGCTGCTGTCGAAGTTGACCGGCACGTTATTAGGTTGGATGTCGTGAAAGCAGGGAACGCCGGGATCGGAGTACGGAACGAAACGCTGCGTTCAACGAGCTAGGCATTTTGTGTGTGTAATTATATGTCGGCGTGTGTGTGTGTGTGTGTTTGCGTGAGTGAGTGCGTGCGTGTGTGTGTGTGTGTGTGTGTGTGTGTGTGTGTGTGTGTGTGTGTGTGTGTGTGTGTGTGTGTGTGTGTGTGTGTGTGTGTGTGTGTGTGTGTGTGTGTGTGTGTGCGTGCGTGCGTGCGTGCGTGCGTGCGTGCGTGCGTGCGTGCGTGTGTGTGTGTGTGCGTAGATGTGTGCACACTCGTCCGGGCGTCGTGGCTAGCTACCAACTTCCGAAGTGCGCAAGAAAGCTTACCGCGCTATAAGATCCTGGAGATCGATAGCTCCAATGCATTATCTCACGGCCTGAGTTAACGTTCGCATTACGATATCGAACTATATACTATTGATTTCTACGTAAATATTTAGTGGCGAGCAGACTCACAAAATCGTGAACTTGAAGATAGAGATAAATGAGATAAATGAGATGTGAAAGGCAGGGACATTCACCGGAATATAACTACCCAGTTTGCTACTCTGCTCTTGGCAGGGGCAGGGGGTAAGTGGATAAAGAAATATAAAGAAGAAAAGCCCCGAGAGATGGAGATAGTGGGTGAGCAAAAAAATTGCCCGCCAATCCACCCTGTGAAGTTGGTTGGAAAACGAAGCTTTTTACGCCACCCTCACGGTGACTGCGGCGCACTTGATATTTCACACACTACAACGTAACTTTAACCACGGCCTTTATTATTATTTACTTCACAACAATGTTCACTACTGCTTTATGATCGGTGTGATATACACTCAAATTTTCAGTTTTCACTGTAGTTACATTCTTTGCCAAGGTTAAATGAATGCACGTTCCGCGAATGCACGTTCTGCCGTCTTTACTTTCCGTGGTCTACCCATAGTGGGGTAGTCTAGAAATTGAACCGAAGCAGTTACTAGGCAGGAAGGGTTTCGAATGACGTCAACCCTCTTTCAAGCAGCTGCATAAGCTTTGCAACAGCTGCAATCTAATCTTACGGACCGCGCCGAGCCTGTTTCCGTTGTTTGCCCGCAGCCCTTATCATCCATCATGTTGGCTCATCACTTTGAAGCTTGTTTTTGTGGTTTTTCTTGCGAAAACGAGTGCTTAGTTGTACGCTGAATGCCTGAATTCAAGTAAGCTATACTGCTATACCTGCAATTGTTAGCGGTTCGTCGGGATCGTTTTTTGCTTACAACGATGGACACGACAGAACCCTTGGCTGGTAGAGGTACAAAGCTTCGCTTTAAAGACACACACATAAGAGACCACGGGCATGTCAGAGTCATTCAACTACATAGCTTGACCGCAATTGCAAGTGTAAGCCAAGTAGAGAAAAGAAGGGACTAGTTCCGGGTTAAGTCACTAATGCGCTCCTAGGGATTATTGTGGTCATTAAAGAGTGTAGTAATTAAAAAAAACGCTTGTGGTTGCTTGAAATTTACTGAAACATCCAAAAACGCTTCTAACAGTTTGTTTTCTTTCTGATTCATTGCGTTTGAAATTCGGGCAGTGGAACGTCGAAAACAGTTATTTTTCGCTTCCGTCACGGCTTATGCAAACTCGCGTTCTCAGCCCGCTGTTAAAATTGCAGAATGATGTAAGCCCGATCATGACAAAAGTGAGGTTGCGACAACACCAATGCGTGTAACCTTGCAAAGCACCCAAGGCATAAAACACCGGAAACGTCTCATCACACGAAAAGACAGATAACCCTCAGTCTCACGGGTGCTGTATGTTCTAGGGTACCTGAACTCCGGACAGAATTCCGGTTTGGATCGTTCCGTTCCAAAGACAACACGTAAGTACAGTGTTTCATATACCCAGTGACCCAAGATGGCTTCAAGGACGTTAATTGAAAACCAGTACAGACCAAATTGGCGGGAAAGAGATTCTTGGAACAGCGATGCTTACTCGTGTAGAGACTTAATCTGCAGAGACTCGTGTCGGCGTGTAAGAGCTTTGTTGCAGAAAGGCACGCATGTACACATTGGCAAACACTAAGTGACACAAGCTTATCCGATGGTTGTTTGTGAACCCTGTTACCTCATCACAGCAACTCGATGCGTTACCTATTAAACCACGGACTACCCAGTGACCCAAGTAAGCGAAAGAACTGTTAGAAAAAAAACATAGACAAATAAATAGATACAAACACAGATAGATTTCTCCCGGAAAGTGCGTAAAGCACCCAAAGAATGCTAAAAGTATAAAATAGCACATACCTAGTGAACTTTTGGCACCGACATCCAAAGCGTCGGGTGCTGTGCTTATGTGATCTTTTTAGTCAGTGTATAGAGTGACTCACACCTACTGGTACATACCCATTTACTCTAGTTCGCAACGAAATCGTTCCCTCAAGACTAGCACAGACCAAAGGTGACCTAGTGCTCCAGGTCGGCGTCAGAGTTTCATTATACAGCGATACATACCCAGTTCCGCATCTACAGTGATCCATACCGGCGTTAAGGGGTTCGTTGGAGACCGGCACATATGTACATATTGCTATATACTTGCGTATACTTAGCAGTTGGCACCGGTATAATATGTAAATTTCCTACAAGCTGAGAAACATTAGAAAGTACAAAGCGGCTGCACAAGTGCAGAATCAACAGAGCCGCCAGTGGTGTATAGGAGTGGGCGCTGAGCGAGGCTTGCGGCAATCCACCCTGCAATCTTCGGCAATGATCGAGCGGACGCAGCGGCTCGATCTGCCCATGACGGTGTCAACTGCGTTGCCATTCCTCTTTCGAGAGCCGACGCAGCGAAAAAACTTTCCGTGCTTGCGCGTGAGCTAACATTGATGCAATGGAATTCCTCCGATTTCACAAGTGCACGCCTTCATGCCCTGGACCCTAATTTACAGCTTCGTATTCCATTCGACCTTCCACGACGGGACTGCACACTTCTAATCCGTCTATGGCTTGGAGTAGCATTTTCAAATGCGTACTCCTTTCGTATCGGAATGGCCAATAGCCCACTTTGTGAATCCTGCGGGTGCAACGAAACAATCGCACATACCCATTAACTCTAGTTCGCAACGAAATCGTTCCCTCAAGACTAGCACAGACCAAGGCTAGTACTCCAGGTCGGCGTCAGAGTTTCATTATACAGCGATACATACCCAGTTCCGCATCTACAGTGAACCATACTGGCGTTAAGGGGTTCGTTGGAGACCGGCACATATGTACATATTGCGATATTCTTGCGTATACTTAGCAGTTGGCACCAGTATAATATGTAAATTTTCTACAAGCTGAGAAACATTAGAAAGTACAAAGCGGCTGCACAAGTGCAGAATCAACAGAGACGCCAGTGGTGTATAGGAGTGGGCGCTGAGCGAGGCTTGCGGCAATCCACCCTGCAATCTTCGTCCAAGGGAGGTAACGTCACCAACAATGTGTTTTTTATTGTGTGTGTTTGTGTGGGTGGTGATGTCCTATTTTGCACCCAACGTGATCTTTTTAAACCCTGAATTCGCAAAATCTTAAGCTTAGGCCTCGATCACCGCCTCGTCGCTTCGCCACATCTGGGATCGCTTACCCATGCCGTGCCCACGTCGTGCCATCATCATCCTTATGTCGCTACACCGTTGCCTTTGTAATCATATCGTCACTGTGTTCTTCGTTTTCAGTATTTTTGTCGTCATCGAGAAAAGCATTTGCCACGTTTTCATTCGCAAATCGTTCCTTCTTTCGTAAAGTGAAAAGCTATGACCACGAATTTTGAGGACGACGTATACTATCAGTATAGAGTATTCCCTGTGGAATACTCTATTTTCGGCGACGGTGCATATATTGCCAGGCTTGACAGTTAAACTTAGCGGCCTCGATATCCCAAGTACATGCTACACTGCATGGGTTGTTACTTTGACAAATCTGTTCTGTGGATAACCGTAAGGTGGAACAAAGTTAACGAAATTGAAAATTGTCATTTAACCGACTGCAGCCCATGGGCTGCAGTCGGTTAAATGACAATGTCGTCGGTTAATGACAAGTCGGTTAAATGACAATGTAGCTGTGCACAGCTACAGAATTAACATGGTGAGGCGGATATCAATTCCTTGATTTAAGATTTCAAGATAGGCAGCATTTAAACATTATCAAGCGAGCAGAGGTCTTACAAAAGCCGAGTTTACAGCCGCACCGTAAATAAATGACAATTTGCCCTTTCACATCTCTTTCAGAAAATTTTACAATTAAAATAGTTTTTTGGCCAAAATAGGTGTTAATTTATTATTTCAATTACTTAATCTGTGAGAAAGCGCACTGATCAAATTACAAAGGCCTATCAGATCAGCTATCTTGAACATGTTAAGAAATCAATCTATAAGTGAGTATACAAGGTAGCACTTGTCCTATCGTGTGCGACCATTCTTACCTCGGTCATCGGCAGAGAGTTTGTTTAGATTGTTCTTCATTACAAACCATGACCAAGCTAGCTCATTAGCGAAAGCGCTTCGAATATTGCTATAATGTCTCAGGGTTTCTAAAAACTTCGTGAGAATCTTTAGTATCTGTGTGCAGGTCAGCGGGTGTATATGCTGTTTGTGTGTCTTTGAGAGAAAGGAAGCCAGATAGATACATTATTGATATGTTGTATACGTGCGCATGGCTGATCGCCTGCCACGTACGTTGCTTCAGCTGCTGGGTAATGATTATTATTGTGATAGCAATTATATGGACACTCCAAACGCATTTCTGCCGTCGGCGTCGTCTTCATCGTCGCCGTCACCATGAAGTTCTGTATCAAGTCTAAGGGCCATAAAATCCTCGCCCTTAGACTTTCCGGGAAAGCGCGTGAGGGACACGAGCTTTCACGGAAAGCGAACGCACGCCGGAGAGCAAACGTGACGTCTTCCGTCGTGCCAATGGCCGTGGGAGGATGGGAGGGAGGGAGAGAGGGGAGGCGACGTTTAGCTGCTGCGCCAAATGCGTATCTTGCGACCGGGCGAAAGGGGAACTGGTGACTCAATCTCCCACGTGAAAGAAGGAAACAGGAAGGCAGCGTGAGTGGGAGGGGGTGCGGCTTCTACTCTGCCTGCAACTGCGTACTTGTACATTGCGCGGCTGCGGGCTGTCGCGCGCACCGTATCTTGAAAACCATCTCCACACGGCTGTAACCTTTGTATGCGCCGTGCTTTTGCCGCTCACTTTCTGTTGAAGCGATAGACCGCACGAACCTTCGCTCGCTGCTGCAGCCGCGCTTGCTCAAGCCAGCGTTTTGACAGTGGTTGTCTGCGGTCATCGAGTGTGATCTATTCATGCTTGCCGGTGCGCGCTGACACCATGCTTGTTAATTCAGTTAGTAAGCGAATGTGTCCGACATTATGCAGCCGATAAAACTACTATTATTACTCCGTATACCCCTTTACTAATTTGCTATCGCATTTGATGCTTTGCCTCTCGCGGGAAACTGCGACTTTTTGTACACACAATGAACAAACAAACACAAAATTGCACATAAAGTATATACATACAATAAACGCACCAGCACATACAGTCACTGGCACAGTTATTCGCAGTAGAGGTATTGACAGGGTTTCCTTGATGCCTGCGGACCTCAGGAACACCAGCAGCGTTTTCGTGGTGATCAACGTGCAGATGGTGCTTTGCGATGGGTTGAGAATGGGCCGCAACTCCAAGCTTGAGTCGCGCTGCAAGTGTAGAGCAGCCTTTGAAAGCGGTCTGTCTGACAAGTAGCGGCTGCAGTCAAACAGACCATCTTGCAAGCCTTCAGTAGCGTTACGCACAGAACAAATTGGAGTGTCTGTGCATTTAATTTTGCTCTAGTTCGGGTAGACCACGTTAGATTTGGTGCGGTGAAGTTTTGCTTGATCATGCCTATTGGGGCATCGCGGCATATAAATGTGGCAAGGCACATTGAGGGAAATGATTCAGATACCACTCTCGCAAAAAAAAAAACGCTGAAATCCTGGTATCCGCGTTCACTTGGTGTTGGTAGTCATCCCTCTGTTGTTATGCAAGCCAAGTGTACGGACCCATCATTATGGGTTAAGGTTCACTTCACATGTGTACCAACATCTGCGCCGGATGTACATAATGCTTCTACTAATGTTTCTTTACTTTGCGCTTGCTGGTTTGCGTGTGTCAACGGTATGAGTTTCTATACAGTGAGAATTAACTAAATTCAAAACAAAACGCTTGCTACCAGTCCTTTAAAATTGTTGTATTATCCCATTATTCATAACGTGTAATAATTCAACCTGCATCACACACGGTTTCACGTTCCACTGCGCGCCTGATATAACCCACAAAGAAATATCGACAGAACAATACTATGTTTTAAAGACGGCTAGAGAGAGCCGGAGTAGTGAAGAAAAGGGGTGAGAGAAGGTTGGATTTCTGAAGGGAAAGCCACTGATGCGAACAATAGTAAATGAACGTGGTGTGGTGTCTGTCGTAGACAGCT
The DNA here is from genome assembly GCF_013339745.2 of Dermacentor silvarum. NCBI lineage: Eukaryota > Metazoa > Arthropoda > Arachnida > Ixodida > Ixodidae > Dermacentor > Dermacentor silvarum. The sequence continues at coordinate 93,625,322 of NC_051157.2, forward strand.
GACACTCTCCTCTCATCCCGGCAGCAGTAGTTTGCTTCGACGGCAGGGAGCGAGCGCAACTCATTTGCGCAGAGTAGGCGTCGGGTAAGTGGCTCAAACAGGGTCCCCGACATGTGCGTTCGTGGAAGAGGAAGCGCTGAAAGGATAACTGCGAGCAGTGGAAAGTGTCATCCTCGTATCGCAGCCAGATGCCGAGACTCTAACTCTTTGATGTCGCTCTTTGATACACGGGTGTTATGATGTGCCATGGCATTGTTTCCACCCTGCAACTTTAAACTGTATACCTCTTCCGGCTTCTCCAACCCATAACTTCCTCAGTTGAGCGCAGGGAAGGGGATGTTTCGCAGCTGCCGGTAATTTGGCAGATATGCCAGATATTTTACATACAAAGGGCCGGCACTCCTACTCGCTGCTTAGAACCTATAAAATGAATAAACCGTAACATTTAAATTAAACTATGCACATTATTTCAGACGCATAAAATGCTCCGATAGTGCTCACAATTGCAACCTCCATCTGCACCATGTGACTGAAATGAGATCAGCATTGAAAAAGGGACAAGACGTCTTCCGTTTGAAATCTATCCTCTCAAAGCTTAACGCGATTCAAATTGACCCTGATTTTATCACTTCATCGATGCTCCCTGGAGCTATCCTTATATGATTTTCCAAGTGATGTTAAAAATTACATTTTAGAGGAAGTAAATGAATGACCGAGCCATGTCCGAATTCCACATATAAACATTGTCTTGTAGTAAAAAAAAATTACACCATCTTCCCGTAGGGGAACCCTAAGTAGTATGCGAAGCAGCCATGGGGTCGACTGAAGTTCCCATTAGTTTTCAGTTAGTCGTTTCCGTTAGGTTGAGGTTTCCTTTCGGCTTCGCGAGCCTGAAGTTCGGGATCGGCCTGTGGCCGCTGCCGTTTCGTGGCAGCGGCTCGAGCATTCTTCTCCGCGGCGCTGTCCGCGGCGCTGACACTAGCGTTGACGCTGGCGCTGTCCGTGGCACTCATCGCGGCGTTGCGGGAGGAGAATGAGAGGAGCGGAGCGCGCGCGCGCGTCATTATACCGCGGGCTACAGTGGCGCCCCCCAGCGGAGTATGCAGCGCCTACCGTCGCGCCTCTGACCTAAGCTGCTTCGCATTATTGAGCGCGGAGCCGCAGATGTTGCCATTCGTTGCGCAATCCGGAGAGGAGAGGAGCGTCGGAAAGGAGAGGCGGAATGCCGAGAAGAGAGGACGATGAGACAAGGAGAGTGAGGAGGGGGAGGAGGATGCGCATGCGCAGTGCGGGTGTGGACGCCTCATGGCGGATGGATGGAGGGACGGACAAAGCCCCCGTCATAAGCTGCTTCGCATCTAAAATTTGCGTAGCTTGCACTAGTGGCGCAAAGCTAAAGAAATAGCGGAGTTGATCGGCACCGAGCTTGTCCTGGCCTTGCGGGTTATGCTTTTCCGGAATTTATTGATTATTGATCGTTTGTAGATTAGCTTTTGATTGGCTATCGATTGGCTGTTCCAAGTTATTGGCATGGGCGTGCGCAGGATTTTTCATTAGGGGGGGGGGGGGCGAGGTTTCCCCAGAACGACCCCCCCCCCCCCCACCTTTCTATCAACGCACTCCCACTGATGTCCTTCCGCTCATATTGCAGCGCTGAAACGAGATGTGGTTATGAAACGTTAATTTCAACACTATTGAATTGTAACATATACAAAATATTATTAAGCAGTTGGTTTCACTTTCATGTGCAAGCAGTAGCAGTGCCTGTGTACAAGTGTACAAAACCATTTTTCGGTCCAGAATCAAAGTGAGCTTGCAAGACAGGATCATATTGCTTCAAGAGATTAACGATCTCTAGGAACAGACCTTTTTCTGTGCTTTCCTCGCTTTCGTTATGGCCTCTAAAGTGCCTGCCACTCTTCGTGTGTAGAATTACAACGTCAACAAAACGCTGTAAAAGTTCTCGGTTTCTTTTTCGTCTTTCTTCTCTCAAAACGATATGCGTCTCGTGATTCTCATTTAGCAGTTCACCTACAGATTTGTATGTTTTATAAGAGCTCCAGCACAGGATGCTATTTAAGTGACTGTCGGACTTTTCACGAAGCCTGAACTTCTCTACGGCTTTCTTTCATCTGTTCAAGCCCACGGAGACAAATGCTGGATCTGAATAACCCTTACACGCTGAACTCTGCTGCGGAAAAGCGCGACAGTAGAAGCAAAACGCAGTGTCTTTCTCTATGCTATATTCCAGCCAGTTAAACTTGTCGTACCAGCGCGCGCAAAACTTTTGCGATCCGTTCGCCGTTTGTTTCTGCGGGTAGCAATTCAAACGCGGCTGAATAGGACTAAGCATAAGCCTGGTGTGCCTGTCACTGTGAAGGTCGTCGCACGGCAACGGTCGCGAAGGGTCATCATCACTCGGTGCGCATCTGAACTTATTCGTAGTAGAGCGCTGTTCTTCGTCGCAATTGAGTTCAGTCTGGCAGTTGTCTCCTTGGCAAGAATGTGATACTTGAAGTGGGATGTCCTCGAGGTGCTGATTTTCGGCCACCCGGTGGGATGGTTCACTGGCACTGACAGTCTCACATTCATGAGGTTCTGAAAGTGATTTTGGTCCTTAACTCAGGCTCCGAATACTACCAATTTGAAGCCTATTCTGTAAATTTAAACGCAAGCATGAAAATGAACAGATTACCTGTAGAAAGGAGCCAAGCTCGTAGCCTGTCTCCTTGCGCTTTCTCTTCAGACAACTTGTTTCGTCGGGAGTGCCGAAACTGAGCTCCAGAAGGCTTGCTCAGTGCCATGGCATCGCTTTCTGCACAGAAAAATTTTAAAAGCTGGATGAGCTGCGGCAGCCGCGTACCCAGGATTTTTTTTTTTGGAGGGGGGGGGGGTGGGGAGAGGAGGGGGGTCATATGGTAATTTTTCTAGGCGAATCAGAAGGGGATGGGTTCGTTTACAAGTAAAGATGTGAATAAAGCCTATAAAGAGGAATAAACCTGCAACTAGAAATGAAACAAAGTGTAACCCGCTTGTTACACTTTGTTGGGGAAACGACGAAACGCATTAAAGAAACTCCCGAAAAAATTTACTCATGAATCACGCTTCCAAGAATAAGTAAACAACAACAGATAGAGAAAAGTAAATATTTCTATGTGCGTTTTATTGAGTCAATCAATTAACTCAAGTCCGGAAGAATTTTTGTCACTGATCCCGTTAAGGGGTTGCAATAGCCGGGCGGATTCCAAAGGCTGACTTATCTGCCGCCCGAAATGCCCCACAAAAGCACGGACAATTTTGAGGGGTGGTCCTTTCAGTGCGCCAGCGAACGCTGGTTGTGGACGAAAGACCGAGTCAGAGCCGAGAGTTGTTAACACAAACAAAATGTATTCTCAGTTAAGGCAGTGCAAACAACACAAAACCATGCACACTCGGCTAGTAAAACCTCAAGTCATATCGCAACTCACTCTATATCTCAGATAGTGTTTACAACCACGGCAACCAACAGAAAATCACGCTAGAAATGCAATCACATGCACTACAACCTATTTGAGAACACTTAAAGTCCTGAATATTCAGAAAGTGAGTCCAGTCCCAACTCTTGTAAAGTAACTCGAATGTTTCTCTTCCAGGAAACACTCACGCAAGCTCCAGCGCTGATCGCCGTTCCCTTCGTCGTCGGTCCCGAATTGTACTCTTCCAGGAGGCACTCTTGAAAGTCGTCGCAGCTCCCACGGCTGGGTACTCGATTCTGCTAGATCGACTGACACCAACCATCACCAAACACTTCTTCGACCGACCGAACGAATCACACTTCAACGTAGTTCGTCATCTCCGCGGCTGACTTCAACGCGGCTTACACCACATAGACTTGCTGACTGCTCCCCGCCGCTGCACCCTTTTATACCCTCGCGCCTCGCCTCCAGAAGGTTCTTGTGTCTTCTTTAGCGTGCAGCAGTGTGGAAGCTAGCGAACGTTCTAGATTTCACTGGCACCTTCCATTCGTGGCGGTGTCACTCGGCGTCACGTCATGATTTTCTTTCGCGATCATTCAATAGTTCTCTAGAAGCCCGACGCGGCGGCCGTTTCCAGGGACGAGGAGGTTTTTTCGCCGACGGCTGGCCATAGACGGGTTGGCGCCTGGCGCTGCGTCTCGGCGTCTTTTTATGGTTGTTTTTTTCGTTGCGCGCACTAAAGGGAGGGAACTTTGGCGTCGGTGTTTTATGCCGTCGAAAAAGAAACCATACCACCGGCGCAGTCGCGCCTCGAGTCGGGCCAACTTTGCGCCCCCCCCCCCCCTCCCTATATGATTAGAGGGGGCGGCCGCCCTCCCTGCCCTCCCCCCCCCCCCCCCGTGCGCACGCCCATGGTTATTGGCCACGTATATGGGATAGGCTAAGCACTACCAAGTCATCCCCATCATTGTCCTGAATTTATTGATTATTGATCGATTATCGATTAGCTATTGATGGCTATCAATATGCTATCGCCAGATATTGGCCAACACCTTCACTAGTTCACAGGGGTATGTGCCATAGCGCTTGGACCCTTTCTGCACTACCGCCAGGATCGGGCCGACAATTTTAGTTGACGCGTTATGGACTGGCGGTCGGCTTAAACATCGGCGCTGTTAGAGGTGGTCGCAGTATTTCCGACTCAACGACTGTGCCAAGCCGCTTCACTGAACTGTACTAATTGACATGGCTCATCGACCCAAGCCACACAATCGAACAAACGTCTACGCAAGCAATGCTCAAGGTTCGTCTTTACTTGAATGCCACTGTGCATTTCTCTATAACTGCTATCACGTTGCGCATCTGCAAGTAGGCAAACGGTCCCTAAGTGGCGTTTCGAGTTTTTGCTTACGTGGTGTATTTTTTTTTAATTCTCTGGTAATCTGGGGAGGGGACAATGCATTAGTCAACAACCTCACCGGCTGCTGTCGTAGAAATTCGGCTTTGGCCCCTCGGTATTCGGCTTACGCGTGCTCTGGATCGCTGTCTACTGCAGAAGCACCTGCAAAACCACCTATCATAAGGTGATCGGATTTCGTGTATGTCCTTTATGGGGAACCCTGCTTTCAACACACAGGGAAAAGCTGGGACCATCGTAATAGTTCCTAGTTTCGCCCAATGTAACGTGTGCCATCGCACCCTTTTTATAACGCCCACGGCAACAGCGTGATACTTGAAAGGTTCGTGTGCGGGCCTAAAATTTACCTTACTAGATTGCAACCGAGCACATTGGTATTTTGCGTAATTTATTCCAATAGAACTCCGACCTATAGAAAACTTGTTTGAAGAGAGCTGACGGAGGACACTGTGTGTACAGTACTCTTGCACTCTTCCTGAAAAAAAATTAATCGCAGCACTTAGATATGCAAATGCCTTTTGTAGGCATGCATTAGCCCCTAATCAAATTTACGTCAAACGTAAAAGCTCTCTTCAAATATTCTTTGTTGACTCAGACAATTCAGCCTTATCTCATACGTTCTTAAAACATAAAAATACAGCCAAATGAATCTCTTCTTTGAACTACATCGTCCAAACATCGTATGGAGGTACCGACAGGAGTTCTATGAGCGTCGAGTCGTAAAACATTGAAAGATGCGGTTTTGGAATTTCAGATTTTAACCCTGCTTTTTCTAAGCAGACAAAATACTAACGAAATCACGCCGGAAATAGTTTTGAAAACTGCTTTTATTCAGAACTACTGGATGAAGAAAATATGCATCTACGCTCAAAAAGTAGCAAGTCACCAAAATTATCATTGCGGTTGACTTTGTGTCCCGGGTTTCTTAAAACCTCTGATAAAGATATCTTGAGGAACGCCACAAAATTTTCTTCTTCTTTTGTGGTTGGTTTGGCGAAGATATTGTTTAAGGATTAGGTTAAAATAAAGGAAATAGACGAAATCTTACTGGTCGAAAGCATATTTATCATTGCGCTGTTCGAGCATTCTGTTTCATTATTTCTTCCCTAATATGCAGGGCAAAAATAAACACAAACACTCGCACAAAGACATATGTACGTATATAATATTTGGATGGCCAATCAGACCACTATAACAATAGAAGTAAAATTAAAGTACGAACTAGAGCACCAGTGTGTCTCGGCACTTATTCGCCACTGTTCCCTATTGTGCATAAATTTGCAACACCAGCAATGAGACCAACACACTAGTGAAAATCCGAGGGGTGAGTTCGTACGATGCATTGTCTCCAATTGTAACACGAAGGCCCTGCAACCATCCAAAATGTTCCTTGTTCCACGCTCACCGAAAATTACACACACTCCTGTTTATCACGATGCACAAAATAAACTGTGTTTTTTAAGGGGGGGGGGGGGGGGGTAGCAATGGCCAGTACAAAAGTCGAGCTGGCAGGTGCGTTGCATCTAATACATATAACTTTCATTTGTTGCAGCACGAAATGAACAGCGACGCTACATAGAAATGTTTTCTACATTGAATACATTTGCATAAACATCGCAGTACGTTTTCGTCAGCTTACACATACAAATGTGCTATTTACCTTATGTTTGGATAAACTTTATTTTAATGTTTGCACATATATAAACAGGCGCTTGGATAACTTCGATTCTCACATATGCGGGTGATCAGTGCAAATTGTTTTCTTGTTAATTTTTTTTCTTTCTACCACTATCTATACAGGAAGAACCCTTGATTTTGTAGCACTAAACTAGTTCTCCTTGCACATTGATGCACCAGTTGCTTTTTGTTAAGTTAGTGGCCTATATACTCACTAATATTCCATTCCGCGTGGGGTTTGTTACCTCTAAGCATTCACCTTTATATTGTTATGTGATGCTTCTAGCGTCTTGCCTAACAGGGGAATTTTTACACAACCCGAACTATTATAATTATTTTTCAATCTGCCCAGTTATGTTGACAGTGAACATTACCCTCTAAACATTTATGTCGTGAAACTTTCATAACAACAATGCTATAGATGAAGATAATTCTGCTCATACGAAAAAGTGGTCCTCAATAGCGGAGTCGCAGAATGCAGGCAATTGTGAACAATGAAATGTTTCCGTTTGTTCCGGGAGAAATAAATTTCTAATTGATATTAAATTTGGTAGATATTGGTGGCAAGCGATGGGTTATGTGGCGTGAAAGTCTAAATCATGTAGCTAAATCGCAGCCTTTCGAGCAAATTACTTGTCGGCACACTAAAACGTGCTACAGAGATGTTATACACAAGTTCTTGCAATGTCGTGGGAGAGCCAAAATGCAAGTGAAATTAAGCAATTTAACTTCCAGATATTCCACAATGTGTTATGATAAACGCCATGGACGAGTACTCTGCAATAATTTTGACCGTCCAGGGTTCTTTTTTGCGGGCAATACAATAGAATAATGCTTTATGCCCGAATCGAAATGCAGTCACCTCGGCAAGGAATCGTACCCACAACTTTGTGCACAGCCACACAATGTCATTCCACTGACTGTTGGAATTGAAATTTTGAGCCTTAACGTGATGCCTCTGGTGCCCAATATTATTGCGATAGCAATTATATGGACACTTCAACCGGATTTCTGCCGTCGTCGTCGCCGTGAGGTGCCCTATAGATAAAATCTTCGCCGCGCGCCGTATGCCCGAGCGGAAGCGTGCGGGGACGCGCGCTATCACGGAGAGCGAACGCACTCAATCTCCCACGCGCAAGCAAGGAAGCGGGAAGCCAGCGCCGGAGGGAGCGGGGGGGGGGGGGGGGGGGGGGGGGGCACGTTTACTCTGCCAACAGCCGCGCTCGTCGCTCGCCCGTACCGTCTCTTATCTCCACACGGCTCTGACCTTTATGCGCCGTGCATTCGCCGCTCAGTTTCCGTTGAAGCGATAGACCACACGTACCTTCGCCCGCTGCGACGTATGGGCTTGCTGCCAGCGTTTTGACAGTAGTCTGCAGTCATTCAGTGTGATCTCTTCATGTTTGTGCGCGCTCACACCACGCTTGTTCATTCAGTTAGTCATAGTCGGGCCACATTTTCCAACGCACGCTACACATGCAATGCTGCCCGGATCGGCAGTGCAGCGCTACAGGTGTGTCCCTTCGCACGCGCTGCCCACGGGAAGCGCTTCTCATCAACACCACCGTTTCACAGGCGCCTTCTCGTGGTCATCGAGTCTCTCTTCATGTCGGTCTACTTACGGCGCAGCACACCTGCTTACTTAATCAGCTCACGTTTACTACAATTCATATTGCTACCAAAGCCACTCACCTTACTTCGTATGACATTGCTGTGTTGCTATCGCATTCATTGCTTCGCCCTTAGGGCGAAACTGTGACATTTTATTGCGATAGCAATTATATGGACACTCCAAAGCAGATTTCTGCCGTCGCCGTCGCCGTGAGGTTCCGTATGACGTCAATGGAGACGAAATCGTCGCCGGGCGCCGAACGCTGTATGTGCGAGTGAAAGGGCGCAAGGGTCGCGCGCTTTCACGGGGAGTGAACGCACGGCGAACAAACGCGCGTTCTGCGCCGTGCTCCCTGAAGGGCTGCAGAAGTAGGCGTCTCTTTCCTCGTTTACAATCACCATATATGTAGAGCAAACGCGCTTTCTTCCGGCGAGCGAAAGGCCTTGGGGGAGGGGGGGGGCAGGGAAGGGAGGCGACGTTTAGCTGCGGCACCAAGTGCCTATTTATATCAGAGGCTCCGGCAACAGTCACCAACGCCGCACGCATTTTGTGCGAACGCGGGCAAAATGCCGACAGCGTCGACAACAGTTCTGCGCGTTGCCGCTGCTGCTGCATGTCGAAGTTTATACAGCTGATAAAGGTACTATCATTACTCCGTATAGCTCTCTACAAATTTGCTATCGCAATTGATGCTTCGCCTTTCAGGTGAAACTGCGACCACTTTTTTTTTCAGGGCAGGTGGCGGAGCTTTGCACTATTCAATATCACTGAACATATGTCTCTTCAACCACATAACTTGACTCTCACTGTCATTTCATTTTTTGCTTAATGTTTCCTCGATGCGGTGATGTTGTGTCCAGTAAGATTGTCTATCAAACATTTAATCTGTATCTGTGTGCGATTGGGCTATTTTCATCGCTGCACATCAGTTGTATTAATATAGGGTGTCAAACGAGGTGACATCTCCATGAATTATAAATTTTACGTTGTTTGATATAGCTTTTCGAAACGCCCTGATAAGTACGTAGCGACCATGTATTTCATATTTCGGCCCTGAGCTGTACTTTTGCTGTCAAGCAATGCATGAATTCTTATTATTAATCCGTCAAAACACGCCCTTTTATCAGCGGAGCTGTTTAAGCTTGAGCTCCAGCCGCACCCGGCGTGGATTGATAACTATCATCATCAGCAATGGCTCGAGCATCGTCGTCTTCTTCCACAGCTGGCTCGTTGGCGCCCCTCGGCTTGAGCTCATGCCGTTAGAGGCCATGCCTAGCACGAGCGCACACGCTCGTTATTGGCACGGCATTTAAGGACATGCAGAAGAACAAAACGACGTGTAGAACAACAATTTAGGCTCCATGTGCGTGCTGGTTTGGTTCCATGTACGTGATGGTTTGGCTCCGTGTTCGTGGTGGTTTACTGCCAGTGGTGCCTTAGCACAGGACGTGAAGAATGGTATGGCGAAATAGATGGCATTTGCCCACGTAGAGAAGAGTAGGATGAAGAATCAACATGTGCGGATGAGTGCGAAGAGGCTGATGAAGAAGAGGAAGCTAAAATGCGTTGACTAAGCAATATTGACTGATGAAATAAAAGAGATGCTTTAACTAAGCCATGTGTGTTTGTGTGTGCATTAAAAAAATGTGGTTGATCCCTCTTATATAGGAATCGGTATAGAACACGAAAGTGAAACGTGTCTTCACAGAAGTAGTGTAATGCTTATTGCACATTGATATATAATGTCTATTGGTGTTTTGTGGCTAAAGCGCCCTTAGGCGTTGATGCACCCACGCTGACGCCTGGTGGCACGTCTCCTCCATCACGACTACCAACGTCGATGACCATGAGCAACCGTCGTGCATATGGAAGCTGCACTACGCTGCACACGCTAGCACAACGCGAAAGACGAAGCACGTAACTGACACACTAATACAACGCGCAAGACAAAGCACGTAACTGAATCGTCACCGAGTCAAATCAGCGCGTACAGCGCGTCGTAATTGCAGCCTCCGCGATCAACTTCAGAAACATTTTCAGAGCTAATTGCGGAGGCCACGCTCCGCTGTGCTGAGTACGGTGAACGCCACCTAGGTGGCGTTGGTAGTGCTTCTTGATGCCAGCGTCCCTTCGAATGCTGGCATCGAGGCGTCGTAGTGCTGAGACCACCGAAGCGTTCACTGTCGGTGCGCGTTAGTGTCATAATGCAGTACTTCTCTTTTCTGCTCGTAGGCGGCGGCACCGCCCCGAGCAAGAGCGCGGGTACACGGAGGAGTGTTAGATATATAAGGCGCGTCTGTGTAGCTCTCTGCAAATGCGTTTGTGGCGCAATCATTCTTTCGCCGGCTGTCGTGTGCGTCGGACGCAGGAATCATGAGCTCCCTTGGAGCTGCGTCAGCGGCCCTTGCTGGTCGCGGAAACAGGATGAACGCAAGTGAGGACAGTGACTACCAGGTTATTCTGCCACAGCTACCTACAGGACGTGTGGTTAACAACACCGTGTTCTTGCACGGGGACGTACGTGTGAGACCCTTTCGGGTTGAAGATTTCCGGGACGCAATTGATCAAGCTGGCATGCTACCCGAAGTGGTAGCCTTAGGAGCTTATCAGATCAACCACGTGTGGGCCGTGACTTTGAACAGCGCGGAAGCAACGAAGCGGATGGTTGACTTGAAAGAACTACAAGTGAAAAGGCGACGGTGTCTAATCATAGACCCACAAGACCACCAGATCAGGCTCAGGCTACACTGGCTTCTGCACGGGGTGGACGACGAGGATGTGCGGACGGCGTTGGCGACTTTCGGCAAGGTCACCGAGATTACTCGAGAGCGTTGGCGAGTGCAAGGTGTGAGTGACAAGGGGTCCACAACACGTTCAGTGCTCCTCAAGCTCAAGCCGGGCATGAAGGTAGATGACCTGCCTCATCAAATAAGGGTAGGCGGTGAACTGGCTCTAGTGGTGGCACCGGGGCGTCCGATGCAGTGCTTGCGCTGCCGTGGCGTTGGCCATGTACGCCGTGATTGCAAAGTGCCGCGCTGCTCGCGGTGCAGGCGGTTTGGACACACAGACGCACAGTGCGTTCGCACCTACGCCACGGCGACGGGTCCGGGTGCTGGAGTTGAATCGTCGGAACAGATTATGGACATCGTTGAAGCAGAGGAAGCAGCCGAAGGTACCAGTGAACCAGAAACGCTGGCAGCGTCCAGCAGCGAGCGGCAATCGACGCTCGACTGGGCGACCGGCGAACAACACAATGAGCCTTCAGTGGGCTCAGTCGTAGTAGAGAAAGAGGTAGAAAAAGTAGAAGAAGCCACCAATTCTCCGGAAATTACCGAGGTGTTGGAGCTTGCGAAGCCACAGAACGCACCAGCAGCGAGCGTCGCCCGGTTGGGCAGCGTTGGTGCCGCAGCGAAGCGCGGCCATGACCAGACCGACAACGCGCCAGCCAGCAGCCACGAAGAGCCACCAGCAAAGGCGGTCCAGGGTCGGAGGAGCAGCCTTAGACCACGGCCCAATGTGCTGGACAGGAATCCTTGTGACAAGCCCCCTCCGACTGAAAGCGAGACCGTTCAATGTGACGGCTCCGGAGGCGTCTAGCGTGGCGCTAGACGTGAAAGGTAAGCGCCATGCTCCGGGGCCTGCCTCCAGTTATAATCAGACATGGCTTCCGAAACGTCCCTGTGTTTATCTACTTTAAATGTACGAGGATTGGCTGCTAAAAGAAAACAGAGTCAAGTATATCGCTTAATGACTGATCAGGACCTGGATGTATTAGCCATCCAGGAAACAAAAATAGCAGGGGAGGCAGATACCGCGAGCATGGTGCAGCGTTTCACGTCACGGTATTACGCCGTAGTCAGCCATGCAAATGGTGCGTCAGCTGGGTGTGTGCTTTTTGTTAAAAAACTGTCGGGACTGGTTATGCAGGAAACTGTCTCGTCACCAACAGGAAGGTTAGTTGTATGTGATTTTTTGTTATGCGATAAGGAATGGCGGATTTTGTGTCTTTATGCCCCAAACGAAGTAGACGCGAGAGAAAATTTCTTCGCGAATGTTAAGCAGTATTTGAGTACACAGAAGCGCGTTGTTTTAATGGGCGATTTTAACTGCGTGTTGAATGGGCGTGATAAAACGAGCAGGAGTGCTTTCAGAGACAAAAGCACAGATTTGTTAACAGACCTAATCAAGGAATATGACTTGGATGACGTGGCTGAATGTCTACAGACGGCTCATGGTGTGGAGTATACGCACTTTCAGGGCACTAGCCATGCTCGCCTCGACCGAATTTACGTTTCATTGGACATGGTTCCCAAGTGTAATAATTACCACGTGGTACCAATGTCATTTTCAGACCACTGCCTTGTTAAATGCCTGATAGGTACGAAGAAACACAGCTGCAGTTTTAATTGGGATTTATGGAAAATTAATGCGAAGCTCATCAGTGACAAAACTTTCATTGACACAGTAAAAAATAAAATAAGTGAAATAAACTTTGCATATGCAAGCAATATGGGAGAACAGTGGGAATGGTGCAAACAGAACATTAAAATGAAGGCTCTTGAAAGGTCAAGCTGCATAAGATACGAAGAAAGAAGGAACGAAAGCGCACTAAGAACAATGCTCAAGAGGTTGATTGAACTTGAAAGCAGAACGCCTGGTGCATTTAAAGATGATGTGCGAAAAATTAAACAGAAGCTCCAAGTAATAGACGAGGAAAAATACCGTGGTGCAGTCGTGAGGGCGAGGGCGGAAGCACTAACCGCAGGGGAAGTGCCAACGAAAAGGGCGTTAAGGTTAGAAAAGACATACGCCAGTCGAAATCAAATTCATGAGATTGAGTGGAACGGTAATTTGGTAATGGATAACTTTAGCATAGCAGATGTGTTTTTCCAGCATTACCAAGCGCTCTTTTCGCTCCGAAAGGTTGACGTGCCTAAGTTTAAGAATGCTTTTTTGGGTGTCATGCCACAGCTGGACGATGAATTAAAAGAAAGATTGGAGCAGCCGATATCAAAGGAAGAGGTTTATCGAGCTATAGATAACTTAAATAACGGTAAATCACCCGGACCAGATGGGTTGAGTGCAGCTTTTTACAAAGCTTTTAAACAGGAAATTACCCCAGTCCTTGCCGCAGTCTTTAATGAGGCGTATGAGCTTAATGTGCTGCCACCGTCGTATCGCACATCTCATACAGTCCTCATACCAAAAACAGATCAAACGGAAAAACTAAGGTTGCCCACGTCATACAGACCCATCTCATTGACAAACGTCGACTATAAGATCTTCATGAAGATCTTAGCAGCCAGGCTTCAGACTGTTATGCCCGAAATAGTAGGCGACCATCAAACTTGTGGTATAAAGGGTCGTTCGATTCTAAACAACATTCATAAGGCTAGATGCGTTCTGGAGTGTTGTGACGTTATGCAGGTTTGTGTCGCGGTTCTCCAGATAGACCTCGAAAAGGCGTTCGACTGTGTATCACACGATATTTTGTTAGCTATATTGGAATACATCAATGTTGGTACTGTTATCAGACAAGGTGTAGCCATGGCGTACCAGAACTGCTCCACACAGTTAATTGTGAACAAGACGATAGGAAAGTCAATTAGTGTGCAACGTTCTGTACGCCAAGGCTGCCCTCTCAGCCCTCTTCTCTTCTGTGTGTATATTGAAACACTGTGTCGCTCTATATTGCAGAATGATGCCATTCAAGGTTTTCGCCTGCATGCATCAGAAGTTAAACTCTTGGCGTATGCTGATGACGTAGCTCTTTTCTGTGAAAACAAAGAAAGTGTTATTGAAGCAGTTAGGGTGGTTAAACAATTTAGTGACATCTCTGGAAGTCCTGTCAATTGGGGAAAGTGCCTGGGGTTTTGGCATGGAGAGTGGCCTTCGACCCCTGCCACTTTTGCCAACATTAGGTGGGAAACTACTCCGGTAAAATATCTTGGTGTGCCGCTTGAATTTTATAAGGATAATGATCGGTATTGGCAACAACAAGTGAAAGAGATGCGTGAGAAGGTGGACAGATGGAAAGTGGCTAATCTATCCATCTTCTCCAGAGCAACCGTATGTAATTTGTTCTTTATCAGTAAGATTTGGTACACAATGCAGGTGTTATACTGTTCTCGGCTAAACATTCAGAAATTTCACCGCATATTTGCCGTGTTTGTGTGGGCCTCGAGTTGGGAGAGGTGTAGTCGGACGAACCTATTCAGGCGCGTCAAAGATGGGGGAGTAGGTCTGGGACACCTCTTTTTGCGTCAGCTCGTAAACAGATTTATATTTTTTCGAGACGTCAGGGACCCTTTCTTGCGCACTGTGTGTCAGATGAGAATAAGCAAAGCGCTACCAGATTTTATTGTTGCCACAAGCAGTATTCCCGGAACGCTTAAGGGGTTTTTTAAGGAGGTTGTCTCCACTGTGCGCTTCCTAAGTGTACGTTTTTCAAAGGATTACCTGAGTTCTGTCCAAAGAAAAAAGCTGTACAGGGATCTATGCGACACTGAATTTCCGGTTCCTTTATATAGATCCCTTTACAGAGGTAGCCAGGGCCAAAATGTACTAAAAAGGGTAAAGCGTATGCAAATTCCACCAGGGGTAAAAACCTTTTTTTTCAAGGTTCATACAGGAACGCTTTCAGTAAAGACAGTTTTGAAAGAAAAGGGTTTTTTTGTACCGTGGGGAACACATTGCTTAATCTGTAATCAACCCGAGACAATTGACCATGTTTTTCTACATTGTTGGGAGGGAGTGTTCTTGTGGGATGTTTTACAAAGGACAGTCAAAAAAGAATTCCCTCTAGATCCCTACGGTATCAGATATCTAGCGATTGAAAACGACGATGGGCTTCCTTTTGATCTGGTAATGCTCGTTGGCCTTCACAGTATCTGGCGCGCTAGAATGGCGGGCTATTACTGTGACCCAGACGCACGACCTGCGCGAATGTACTTCCGAGAGAGTATAAATGCCTTTCTGGAGGTGCAGAAAGTGCATGAATGCGCCCCGGAGTGGTTGTCAAGGTTAGAACCTTTGGCAACATTAAGAGAATTTTGATGTGATTGCAATAATGCTGGTTGGTAAATGTTACATATGATTTTCACGTGCTACTTCGTTGAACTGGGCTGTTGATAAATGAGTGAATTTTGCACATGAGACAATAAAGAAAAAAAAAAAGTTTGTGGCGCAATGGGTTAAACGCTCGGCGATCTATCGTCGCGGACCGAGAGGTCGTGGGTTCGATTTCCAAATTTTGCATGTTTGTGGAACTTTTTCTTCTGGTTTCTTTCTTTGTATTATGTTCGTGTACATTGTAAGAACGTCATTCCGTATTTCCGTATGACGTATTTCCGTGACGGAAATACGTCGTATTTCCGTGACTGACGTATTTCCGTGAC
This sequence comes from Dermacentor silvarum, assembly GCF_013339745.2. Taxonomy (NCBI): domain Eukaryota; kingdom Metazoa; phylum Arthropoda; class Arachnida; order Ixodida; family Ixodidae; genus Dermacentor; species Dermacentor silvarum. The sequence goes on from NC_051157.2 coordinate 93,640,880, forward strand.
GGAAATACGTCAGTGAAGTCTTGGTGGACCTCGGCATAAAACACTTTCGTGTTAAAAAAACACCGCATATCCACGGGGTGAATGATGATGAGTGGGCGAAGCTCCGGAGGGAATCATCGGTAAACCGTGAATCTTCCGTGTAATTCGCCCAGTCTCGCCGCACTAAATCGAACGATTGACTTCCACCAATAACACGCGCCATATGTGACGTCATTCCTATTTTATAACAGCGCCCTTCATTAAATAGTTGCTTTATATTATCTTTTGTGTAACGCCTTCAGACACTACACTTTGCTGTTTTAGTATATTTTGCGTTTCTCTGTTCCTGTGTTCACTTACATTTGTAATAATCAATATTTCACCTATGTGTATTTCTCTATTATGTACATGCTGTATTGCCCCCCTTACACAATGTCCCACGAGGGCGCTGTAAGGTACTCATAAATAAATAAATAAATAAATAATTGCACCATCTCCCGCTTAAGGGGACGCTAGCACAAACGCGTTAGAAACGTGCAGTACTCTAAGGGGAAGAGGCCACAGCGTCTTACGCAGCCGTTTACACATGCCGGAACGTGCACCGCGTTTGCCGACGCCATCAGCGTTTATGAATACGGGGGTAAGGCGGAGAGGCCACGGCGTCTTACACCAGCTTCTTGCACGGGCCGTAACGCGCTAGCACAAACGCGTTAGAAACGCGCAGTCTTTCGTTAATGTTGGGTATTTATTGCCATCTAGGTGCGTCTGTCCACGTGCGCTTCGTGGCGTAGTGGTTAGCGCCACGCGTTCAGAAGCGAGGGGTCCCTGGTTCGATTCCGCTACGGCCACAACTCTCGGAATTTTTTTTTCTCATAAAAGTAGACGTGGCTACCTACTACGACGACTACTACTACAGAGGAGGGACAGACCCACACCCTAAGGAGCTTCGCCCCTAAAAAATTGTCGCAATTTCACCCGAAAGGCGAAGCATCAATTGCGATAGCAAATTAGTAGAGATCTATACGGAGTAAGGATAATAGTTTTATCAGCTCAGGACCTTCATTAAAGTTCTGTGTCTGTCTGTCTGTCTGTCTGTCTATCAGCTGTATAAACTTGGACATGCAGCAGCACCTGCAACGCACCGAACTGTTGTCGACGCCGTCGGCGTTTTTCCCGCTATCGCACTGAACGCGCGTTGCGTTTTTATATAAATACGCATTCGGTGCCGCAGCTAAACGTCGCCTCCCCTCTCTCTCTCCCTCCCGTCCCCCCACATCCTTTAGCGCGGAGGATGATAAGTGGTTCTTGAGGGAAAGGGAAAGGTTGGCGCTATCTTCTGCAGCCCTTGAGGGAGCACGGCTCAGCGCCAAAGGAGGAAGAAGTCGCGTTTGCTCTCTATATATGGAAAGGAGGAAAGAGACGCTTAATTCTGAGCCCTTCAAAGAGCACGGCGCAGAACGCGCGTTTGTTCTTCGACGTGCGCTCGCTCCCTGTGAAGGCGCGCGTCCCTCGCGACCTTTCACTCGCACATACAGCGTCCGCAGCGCGGCGACGATTTCATTGCCATCGACGTCATACGGAACCTCACGGCGACGGCGACGACGACGGCAGAAATCCACTCTGGAGTTCCATATAATTGCTATCGCAATAAAAATAAAAAGAATACGCGCAGCTTCGGCAAAGTGGAGCGAAGGCTGAAGGAACAGTGAGCGTCATACGCACTACGCTATACACCAGTGCTTGCAGAGCTCCGCTGTTTCATGAGATTTCACAATCGTGGAACTGCCTTTAATTTTTAGAAGGAATACATCACTAGAGATTGTTGTAATTTGTTATATGTATTGCGCAGTACGGGAGCAAAGGCACAGAGGAAAAAGGTGTATTTCCAAGACCGCTTCAGTCTTTCAGCCATGGCCAGTAGCCAGATCAACGAGTCTACACAGACGCTCACACGCCCCTGCGTAGGCACGCAAGCACATACACACGCATTCCTTTTCCTCAGTTTCTCGCCGGGTACGTAATGCATGCAGCATAATCTCTCGTGCTCATGCAGCCTGCCTCACAACTCAGCTTGCGCTCAGGGATGCTATATATATTGCCGGCGACGCACGCAGACTTCATCTCAGCGTAATGGATGCGCGGCGCTTTCAGGGTTTCGCTCCTCAATTGATTTGCAGCCATGACCTCTGAGCGAGAAAGCTTTTTCCGTTTTCCCGCCCCGTGCTCCTGTACCCTGAGAAAGCGTTCTTGACTGCATTCAAAGAAACAGGAAAAAGAAGCCTTTCAGGACAGCCTGAATATAAGACGAAGGCCAAGCGGTCCTCTTCGAGGTTTCATTATTCACAAAACCCTTGAGAGGAAACTTTTCCTAGGACCTATTAAGTTAGCGCAATATCTTTTTCCTTCGAAGTTTCAGTGTTCATTTAATGTTGTTTTCTACAGAAACTGGAATAGCCCCAAAATGCTGTTCACATCTATACAGCACGCTATACTATCCTTCCCTTTTTTGTCCCAGAAGGCACGAGATTCTTCGAACAGGGTATAATTAGTGAACGCTCTTCAGCGCTTGGTATAGGAGTTAGGTCGTCGTTACTCGACCTAAGGTTAGCATAGGTACCATAAGACATAGCATGCTTTCAACACAAGTCACTTTGACTTAAGTTTTCTCCTGTCGAAATAGAAAGGTTGTGCACCAGGATATTATGTAGGTAAAGTATTTCTGATGAAACATCTATGGTTAAGCGGTTCAGCAGCTCTTGCACTTGAAGAGAGTATTCAGGTAATGTTTAAACATAATACGCAATTGACGGCACCATGCGATGAAGCACAAATAAGCGCCCAGCGTATAAAAGAACAGTAACGTCAAGTCTCCAACCCATTTCGTAATCGAAATTCAGCCTTAGTGCACTCACAGTGTTTCAGCGAAATTGCGTCAAACAAAAGAAAATATTGTGTGCGATGAGTGAATGGAACTAGCTCAGCCTTGCTCACTGTACTCTGAGTAGCTCTACGTTATTTCAGATATTTATTCAATAGCCAATTTAGTTACCAATATGTTAAGCATTGACCTAAGCAGTAAAGCTTGAACAGAGATGTAGAGTCTAGTGATTTATGTCTAACATTTTTTTTCAGTGACGATACCTACTGTGGCATTTATTTTGGAGGGCCTAAAAAACCGCCTGAGATCAAAAAACATGCCACTTGACTACTCGCTTCAATGCGATGACAATTGGTCCATCTTAGATGTAAGAAGTCGATTGCTTTGTTGCACGCAGACCGGAGGTACCAATAGGCTGCAGGCGAAAAAGTTGGTTGAGAAGCGACGTCATGACCGTCGTTTCCGATGCATAATCAGGCACTTGAAAAATTTAGTTATCCTCTATGCAGTGTGTAAGCAAATTGTCATTAGCTAATTGTAACTATTTGCAATAGCTGTATTTGCTCTAACACTTCAGCATATATTATAGATGGGAAAAAAATGTCGCAGTTTCACCCGAAAGGCGAAGCATCAATTGCGATAACAAATTAGTAGAGAGCTATACGGAGTAAGAGTACAGCGTACTATTCTAGTACTCTGTAGTAAGGGTAGTAGTTTTATCAGCTGTATAAACTTGGACATGCAGCAGCACCAGCAACGTGCAGAACTGTTGTCGACGTTTTTCCCGCGTTCGCACTGAACGCACGCGGCGTTTTTATATAAATACGCATTGATAAGTGGTTCGTGAGGGAAAGGGAAAGGTTGGCGCTATCTTCTGCAGCCCTTGAGGGAGCACGGCTCAGCCGGTGCCGGAGCTAAACGTCGCCTCCCCTCTCTCTCTCCTTCCCGTCCCCCCACAGCCTTTTGCGCGACGGAAAACGTCGCGTTTGCTCTGGATATATGAAAAGGAGGAAAGAGACGCTTAATTCTGCAGCCCTTCAGGGAGCACGGCGCAGAACGCGCGTTTGCTCTCCGACGTGCGATCGCTCCCTGTGAAAGCGCGCGTCCCTCGCGCCCTTTCACTCGCACATACAGCGTCCGGAGCACGGCGACGATTTCATCGCCGTTGACGTCATACGGAACCTCATGGCGACGGCGACGGCAGAAATCCCCTTTGGAGTGTCTATATAATTGCTATCGCAATAAAAGCTGAAGCCAAGACCATTGTCATCGATCTGTATCTGCTGATTGCTGCTCATTCCTGCATATTGCTCATGTTCGATATCAATTATTTATTCAAATTGTTTTATTGCGATAGCAATTATATGGACACTTTAACCGGATTTGTGCCGTCGGAGTCGCCGTCGCCGTGAGGTTCCCTATAGATAAAATCTTCGCCGCGCGCCGTATGCCCGAGCGGAAGCGTGCGGGGACGCGCGCTATCACGGAGAGCCAACGCACTCAATCTCCCACGCGCAAGCAAGGAAGCGGGAAGCCAGCGCTGGAGGGAGCGGGGGGGGGGGGGGGGGGGGCACTTCTACTCTGCCAACAACCGCGCTCGTCGCTCGCCCGTACCGTCTCTTATCTCCACACGGCTCTGACCTTTATGCGCCGTGCATTCGCCGCTCAGTTTCCGTTGAAGCGATAGACCGCACGTACCTTCGCCCGCTGCGACGTATGGGCTTGCTGCCAGCGTTTTGACAGTCGTTGTCTGCAGTCATTCAGTGTGATCTATTCACTTTTGTTTGTGCGCGCTCACACCACGCTTGTTCATTCAGTTAGTAATAGTCGGGCCACATTTTCCAACGCACGCTACACATGCAATGCTGCCCGGATCGGCAGTGCAGCGCTACAGGTGTGTCCCTTCGCACGCGCTGCCTACGGGAAGCGCTTCTCATCAACACCACCGTTTCACACGCGCCTTCTCGTGGTCATCGAGTCTCTCTTCATGTCGGTCTACTTACGCCGCAGCACACCTGCTTACTTAATCAGCTCACGTTTACTACAATTCATATTGCTACCAAAGCCGCTCACCTTACTTCGTATGACATCGCTGTGTTGCTATAGCATTCATTGCTTCGCCCTTAGGGCGAAACTGTGACATTTTTTTGATTCTCTTGTAGCTAAAGCAAGCCTTTCGTCGCTTGGCTCATTTTCCTATGTCGCGCACTTTCGAATGTCCAGATAAATAATAATCCGGACAGCTATCGTTAGAAAAAAAAATAATTTCGATATTCCACCCAATGCGGTCTTCATCTTTTCAATTTAACACATCGCATTTAAATCAGTGGTTTATATTTTAGCCGAGCAATTCGGATTAATTGTTGACGCAAGCCCTGAGTGACAAATACTCGACTTTTGCATGCGGACACTGAGCCTGACAGATTTGGCTGAATTCACGTAGCATCTTGTATAAATATGGGTCTATTCCGTAAATTTTTCTCCTTCTGGCGCTACACTGCTTCTAGAGCATATGTATTTTTGAAGTTTACGACAAGATCTTGATAAAAGTTCTTTTTTTCGATTTAACTAAGTGGTTTATTACGGCCGCCAAGAATGCGCGAAATAGTAATTGACTCCTGCTTGGGCTGCACTGTGACCTACAGTGTCTTTTAGAGAAAAAGAAATTGGAAATTTAAGTGGCTTTTCTGGCTAAAAACGGCTTTGCAAACCTTTTGTCGCGCGAACCACACCGCTCTTCTCAGAAGTCATTGCTGGCTTTGGAGCTCATCCTTCCTGGATGTATTCGTAAATCAAATGATTTATCTCTGACGGGTATCGATGTAGGCAGGGTTTTACTCTATTCGTATGTTTACTGTAATCGATTTGTGAAAGTTTGACCTTCACCAATGCAGTATGGGTCGTTTCAGAGCTCTCACCAAAAGCGAGCACGATGCAGAAATCATTTAGCGCGCGTTAATGTGGTGAGAAATACAGCAAGGGAAAAAAAAGTAAAGAAGCTCATCATGTTGCCGAAAACGCTCACTTTTTTTAAGAATGCACCCCAGGCTAACTCCAAATGCACGTTTCGTTCACAAATGCGGTTACTCGCCCTCACAATTGGCTAAATATCTCAAGCGTAAATTGAAGTAAGAGCTGGCCTTTCGTGACAACAGTTTTTTTTTAGGAAGAAAACTGCATGCTACGTTGTGAGGGAGGAAACAAGCACATATTAGAGTACTCTCCGGAGTAAGAGGATGGAAAGGCAGCTGAAAACGTCGGCCTATTCTTGCTCTTGCATTCGCGAATCTGATTCCTTCCTGTGAGCACACCATTCATATTAAAAAATTTGCTGAAAGCCATACTTCCCTCTTCAGATGGATACTTGGAAAACGAAAGAAAATCTATATGAAAATATTGAAAGCAAACAAGACCACGTTACATGCATGCTTGCAACAAGTGCTCACTATCAGCTCCAACTCAATGCGCAGTCGTGTGCACGCAGTTTTGCAGAGACGCATTCGTACTCTTCGCAACGTGAAACTGCCGCCATCGAGAACAGTTCAGGGACGAAGTCATAACAACATTTATAGTTCTGATGCGTTACGAAAAAAATATTCTTCCAGCTCCAAATGCAACTTACCTTATCGTGCGTCTTATCTAGGGGACCACCGTTTGTCTAAACAATGCTTTTTTTTTTACTTGAAAGGTAGAAATCACGCCACGTGGTTTCCTAAATAGCATCGCAAAGCAATACTTAGCTCTCAACTAGTTTCTTCTGGCAGGCTTGGATTTTTCTTCTTCGTTTACTCCGGGCGTTCTCACAGAAGTCTGCCAGAAGTTCAGAGGATGCTTACATCATTGAATAAACTTGTCAAAGTTATTCATGGGTAAATGCATAGCTCAACACGAATTCATGCACTAACGCAGGCTTGGACCAGGGGGCTTTATATCAGCCAGTAACATTTGAGGTTTCTTCTAGCAAACAAAGATAGTTCGTTGATCAAATAGCTTGACATTTTCGTTCTGAGACATGCGAATTGCTGTTCCGACTGTGAGACTAGATTATCTCTAATTATCGCGTTGGGTAATAACTTGTTAGGATAAAGTACGCGTGGAGTGGGTGGAGCATCATTCCGGATCTTTTTTCCCAAAACAGTGGCTACTACACGTTGATCATTGTCATCATTAGAAGCCTATTTGCGTGCGCTGTAGTAGGAAAGGCCTCTCCCAGCAGTCCTCAGTTACAGCTGCCCAGGGCCCTTCTCTGTCATACCACCTCAGGAATTTTTTTTGTTTAATTGGAGTAGAAACTATATATGGACACTGTAGGAAAATTTCTGCCATTGTCGTCATTGTCGCCGTGAGGTTCCGTATAAAGTCCACATCGCATAAAATCATCGCAGCGTGCCGTACGCTGTATGTGCGAGTGAAAACATGCGAAGGTGAGCCGGCAATCGCGGCTCGCGCACACAAGGGCCGGAAACGGGAAGGAAGCGCGCATTCTTCCTGTCACGCGCAACGCTCCGAAGAGAGGATAGGGAGGTGGAGGGCCGTGCTTCCCAGGGGCCACGCGTTCCCGCCGGGCCGGAGTCTTCGGGGGGAGGGTGGGCAAAGGAGAGGCCACGCTTTACTGCGGCTGCGCTGTTCCACCGCTTTGTAAGGCTCCGTGAGGTAGGGGGGAGGAGGGCGCGTTCTGCGCCGCGAGCTGCCGCCTGCGCGGCTGTATCTTGAAAGCCATCTGAGGCGGGAGCAGAGTCCACCCTCCCCGTGTTTTCGCGGCTAAGATCGTGTTGATTGCGAGCGCCGGCACGAAGCTCGATTCACTAGCTGCTGCTGCTGCTGCGCTGGCTCATTCCAGCGTTTCGACAGCTAGTTTCCGCGGTCATCGAGTGAGATGCGTTCAGTTTGCCTATGTTAACAAGTTTATACGAACGATAAAAATACTCTCCTTACTTTCTATAGTTGTCCACTAATTTGCTATCGCAATCGACGCTTCGCCTTTCGGGCGAAACTGCGACATTTTATACCGAAGCTGTATACCTCTACCAGCCAAGGAAATGTTCAGTGTTGTTGGCGTAAGCAAAAATCGCCGGGCTAAATAGTGAATACAAAGAGCATATCTCCTTTCAAGTCAGGCATACAGCATACAGCTCAGCACTCGTTTTCAAAAAAAAAAAACAACAAAGAAACCACAAAACAAGCATCAAAACCACATGATGGATGATAAGATGCCTGTGAACAATCGGAACACCCTCGGACGCGTTCCGGTAAAGATTATATTTGCAGCTGCTTCGAAAGGGGTTGACGTACTTCAAAACCCTCGTGTGAAGTGCAAACCGTATAATGTATGCTAATGACGTCTGCGAATAACTGAAAGCACGTTCCTTCTCCCGCATGTGTTTCCCGGTAAAGATTACTGTTGCGTAAGCTACTCCGAGTGGAAAAATACCCAACAGCACAGAAATTACGTAGTGACGTAACCACGGTCTAGAAACTAATTCACTTCATTCCAGGCTACCATGGGTAGACCACGGAAAGCAAAGACGCCAGAAGAACAGCGTTAATATAATGTCATTGTGACGTAATAAAGGGTGTGGTTATGTACATTTCACTTCTCTCCTGTTTCACTCTTTGTAGAGCCACGTGTGTGAATTCAAGTGACTTCACAATGGGTAATCGTTATGGGTGTCGTTTACAGCTTCGCTGTCCAACCACCTTCATAGCGTGGATTGAAGCCACAGTTTCTTTTCTTTTTGCTGTGCTAAGGACACAATCATCTTCTCAACTCAATTCGTGACGGCGCAGCTCTCGCTCTTTAACCAAATCTCAGCTGAGATCACCTATTTCCGCTAAATGGCTAAAAATCCTGCATGCGCTTGCATGTAAGATCCATATAAATGCCCATTTTGTGAAGCCCACACTCGGTTCATTATGTTGCGCATATCACTTTCCCTTATATAACTTTTACGCTTTTGAGCTTCTACTCAAGTTTGTTTGTTACCTCCATCTTGTATAGCCAAAAAATCTCAACAAGCAAGAGATGATAGTGGTAATTTTTGAAGAATGTCTGTTTGTTGCCCATCACAATTTCAGAGGTCATGCCTTATGCTCTACAATCATTGCTATCAGTCGGACATTTTCCTGCAAATTAGTCAGGTTGCCTGCTACTGCTTGGCCTATATAGACACTCTCCTTCAAAGATTCAAGGATCAGGTGACATTAGTTCATGATTCCTCATTCTGATGTTGAATTTCGCAATTGTTGCCCTCAAATATTTACCGATAATTATTCTGAAACGTATCTGTTTAGATGATATCAACTGCCTGCCTCCATGCGCACCGCAGAGTGCGCTATAAATGTTTCCTATTGGTACTTTTTGCACGCAACGGAAGAATAAAATTTATCTCCAAAGAAAACAATAGTATTACTGAGTAAATTCAATGAACTCAAATCTTTCAACCAGGCTACAGGCATAGTGCAGTCTTCTAAAAGCTTACTCAGATCCTAGAACAAACATTCCTAAATTATGTGAAAAATACAAATCAAATCAAATCAAATTTTATTTCAAATACATTTTCACGGATAATGTTTGCTGGTCAATATAAGCACATCGTGCTTGTTAGAAGACCAGGCAACAGGTGGTACATCTTTGAATAGAGGCATGAATCATTATAGAATTACAGTTCAAAATTATACAACTGCAAAGAAAATATTCAAACACACAAACAATAAATCAACAAAGTTGTTACCAACCAACCAAACCAACAAAAAATAAATACTACGTCTTCCAGCCACGTAAGCATACAAATAAAGATCAGATATTACAATAAACAATTGAATACCACTTTTCTACTTGTTTCATTATTTTACATTTTGATTTTATATCATACAGTGTAGCATCAAGTACGTTAAAAATATCGAGACATAATAATTTCTTGTTTTCTTTCCATGGTTTGTTAACACTCTTGGCTTAAAATACCTTTCTGTTTTTCCTAACGCGACATCATTTTTACGAATACTTTAAAAGAATCGCAATAATAATAGCGCGTTACAACCACATACTTAAATAGCTCCTGTACTGGAAGTATTCCTAGAATGTTATACTTTTCTCCTCTGTCTGATTGTTCTAGTCCGGTTCCATAAGTTATGCTATTGACTATTCTTTTCACTACGCGATCAATAGTTTGCTTTTTATAGTCAGAACATGTACCATATAACGTTATACCATATGTAATTACTGATTCTGCTAATGCCTTATATATAGTAACTCTTAGGTTGATAGGCGTTTTCCCGCGCAGATTATACATCATGGCCGCGACAGCTCTTAGCTTTCCACAAACGTTTATCACATGGTTATTCCAGGTAAGGTGCTGATCAAATAAAATTCCTAAATACTGAACCACACGCTCGAACTGTAATGTTTGACAAATACATGCGTTGCAATGCGGGGCATGCAAATATACATTCATGTTAAATGAAAGCGCCTTATGTGGATTCCTGAAGCAGATAACCTTAGTTTTTTGATGATTTATGAAAATTGAATTGTGTGCGAACCAGTCTACGATTACTGATACGTCCCTTTGGAACATTTTACATTCCAAGTTATAGTCACTCATGTTTAGCGCTATCGCAGTGTCGTCAGCGTACGGAAAAAGTTTTTAATTCAGTGGTAGGAGGCCGAGATCGGAGACATATATATTAAACAGTATAGGCCCTAGCGTGCTCTCTTGGGGCACACCACACTTTATTAATTTGAGATTGCTCTAGCTATCATCTAGTTTAAAGCATTGTAGTCGATCAGTAAAATAATTTAGAAAAAATATATAGAAGTGACCTCTGAATCCTAGATTATTTAGCTTGTTCAGTAATATCTCATGTACTACCGTATGAAAAGCCTTTGATAGGTCTAAAAATAGGGCTAATACTACATTATTATTTTCTATTGATGTACTAATATAGTCCGAGAATTCTCTGGCAGAGCAATTGTGTTTTTATTCTCTGTAAACCCAAACTGCGCCATTTTATTCAGTGAATACTTTTCGCAGAATGAATGCAATACAGAGACTACATACTTTTCCATTATATGCGCTATTGTTGAGAGTATCGCTATCGGTCTGTAATTTGCACAATCACTTCTGTTTCAGTTTTTATAGACAGGCCTTACGATTGAAATTTTCATTTCTTTTGGTATTATGCCTGTGTAAAAATTTCCATTTAGAATCTTGAAAAGTACTTGTTTTAGTATGTGAAAGTTGAAGTACAAATCTCGAGGACAAATTTTATCAAACCCTGGAGGCTTTAACTTTGCCGTGCGTTGAATTATCGTCCAAAGATCAGCTTCGGTCATCGCTGGACGATAAGCTCAGTTCGCGCATGTGCGTTTCGGTTCATATTCTAAATGTTCGTCACTCTCCGTTTCTTTGAGCTTCTCTGCTGCAGCCATATAGGTTTCATTAAATCAGCATTTGTAGGTTTTCATTTGGGAAAGTTCTTTTTATGGTTTCATCAACGCTAGCTCGGTTGGATCTGCCCATTAATTAGTTTGCCGTAGTCCAAGTCTTTTTCACGTCCTTCTTACATTCCGAAAATCGGCGCATCAAATATTTTCTTTTTTTCCAGGCGTAACTTAGCTGTCACCGCGTTTCGTAAAGTTCGAAATTCCGCTCTGTGTTTTTCGTTGTCTGGTTCTTTTCTACACCTTTGTCATGCTTTGTCTTTTTGAAAGCACAATTCAATAATATCACTCTCTTGACACTCTTCATGCGACAATGATAAATGGAAACGAAATGCTCTCTTCATCCCAAGCTTTTATCTCACTCAATCCTTCAGAAATCTGCAGTGGCTGTCGAGCAAAATAGATCAGGCCGCAGACAAAATTTGAATAATGGCACAATTTTGACAACAAATAAGGCTTTCATACTCCCGTTCATTCTTTTACACCGACCTCATGTAGCTCTTTAGTAACAAAAATCTTGTCACGAGAGCAATACAAAGATATCTAATACGAGAGATTCACTGGCTTTGATGGCTCCGTAGACTAATTATCACTGAACATTCAAGAACTTTGGTATAGGCTTGAAATGGGGCTAGCAGTCGGTAATGATTGAAAACATTCCGGCAGAACCCATCTCACGATGACTGTCGACCGTAATGTGATTAGTAATCAAGCAATTTAACGACACATTATATCGCTTAAGAAATGTTTATACAAAATTTGTAGTGGTCATTCTGAGTCTCGTTTGCTTCTGCTACGTGCGACATACACTGTCTGCGGTATCAAGCCGCTTTGCAATGACACTCGCTTGCCAACGTCGGCCTTGAGCATGACTGCATGACGACAACAGAATGAAGGAGCAATTATTACATCGATACAAAGACGAAAGTGCCATGACGATGATGGGATGAGCAGAATGGGATGTAGATGAGCGTATGACAACGATGGTATTGACTGATCACGAACACTGCTCGACGATGGCATGACAGAAACTAGATGACGAGGATGAAATTATCAAGACTGCATGACGACATCGGTATGACAACGATGCAATGACAGTTGACGACGATTGTGTGAGACTGCGGCATGACGAGGGTTAGATGACCACGAGGACATCGCGCACACGAGCTCATGTCTAGTGGCCCAAGCTATTAGACAACTTGGGACAATGCGTCGGCGTAAAATGTGTGACGACAACGGTATGAGAAGAGTCGGATGACGAGCTTAGAGTGACGATGATGGAATGAGCAAGACAGCATCAAACTAACTGTATGACAACGAATGTATGTCGAGTGCATGAGGCTCGAGGATGGCGTGACGGTGATGGCATGAAGATAGTCGGATGACTATGCTGCAATAATGACGATGCAAAGGCCACGATGGCATCTCGACAACGAGTACATACCTTTACTGGCAGAAGCTATTACACAACTAGGATGATTTCGTAAGCCTAAAAGGCATGACTAGGATCGACGGCATGACTAAGATCGTAGGATGGTCACCAATTTGTGGGCGATGAAAAAGCGCACAGACGTTGGCACTTGGTGTCCACAAATAATATTTAAACAGGGCCCGCTCAAGCAGGCGCGAGCGGAACAAAGCGCCGCTGGCCTTCGTTCTTGACACTGCCGATTCAGCTGCTCGCGCACCTTGAGCGTGCTTGCGTGTCGTCGTCGTCTTTTGTGGTCGGAGCACTGTGGTACGTGGCAGCGCGCTACAAGGACGAAGCTTGAATGCCGACGACGCAACGACCATGACAGACAGACGGACATGACAACGGATGGACGGACGGACCGATAAGCTGGAACATATAAAGCAGGCAAAAATGGTCACCCAATTCAAATAAAAGAACAACTGATGGCAATAACTACACTGCTCACTTGAACGTTGGACTAGAGTAGCTGTCTCTGGTTGACCTGTGGCGAACAAGAAGTTTTTACATCGTGTTAATGTCATAGGCGCCCCACCATTTTCTCAACACGATTTTTCCTGCTACGCTGTGCCAAATAGTTCGCTTATCAACTAAACGAGGGCCTACTCCTAAGTGCTCTACACTGTCTTTCAAACAATGCCTGCCAAGTCGGGATGCAAAACTGTGTGCATGGGATTAGCATTTGTGATTACCGTCTATGCACGACGCAATAAAAATAACCCGCTACCAAACCAAATAAATATTTGTATTGTCATAAGATAATGAAATTTTATAAATCTGGAGTACATTTAGGCAGTGTCAGCCAGTGTCTGTCGATGTACAGCCTCGCGCATTTTTAGCTATATCGCGTGAGAACAATCGTACTGAAGGGGAACATCGCATTAGACGACTCTTGAACAAGCGAGTGCTTAGTGCACATGAGAGTACTTCTGCCGGTCTCGCTGATTATCGCCGCTTAAAGGCGCTAAAATGAAGCGTTATGGACGCTCGCACAATATAGCTAAAAATGCGAGAGCCTGTACCGATGCATACAGAAGTGTAAGGGGAGGTGTTTTGCTCTAGCTTGAAGTGGACCTAACCTTTCAATGAGGCCGACATCTGTTTCACCGGAGCACAACGTGTTAAGCGGGACAGAGTTCTATAACATTCTACACTTGAGTCCATCTATTAGCACTTTGCGTTATGTATCTAAATTAGGTCACTGTAACGAAATAATGGTCAACGTCACCCGTAGCTTCAAAGAGCACACAAACCAATGACGCGCTTAATCCTGCTTGCACCACCATACTGCATTTTGCGCAGACACGTGCGGATGCGACATAAAAGCCTCGCTTCCGTTCAGTGTAATTCCTAGTCGCTCCCGGTTTGTGCAGTAACGGCTGCAATGAAAATAAAATTGCGCATGAAAGCCTGTTTTATCGTTATTTTTATGTTCTCGTAAGCCTTCTTTGTAGACCTGTATATCCAACCATATGCGCCCAAGATTATCATTGTCAGCTACGCCATTGTACGAGGGTAGCCACCGAAAAGTCATGAAAAAATATATGGCACGTAATTCTTTGCAACTACGTAACGTACGCTGAATACAGTTGTCTACGGCAACATGCATTACAATATTTCAGGGGATCCTTGCTGTGTTCATATATCGAAAGTGCTGTTAACGTGCCTGATTTGGCGAAAACATCCGTTAACCAAGCTTTTCCCCTGCAGAAGCATGTGTACTTTAGCCTAAAATCAAAGATAAAACGTTAATTTTTGGTTGATTTTCCTTGCCCGTGTTTTTCATCAGGCACTAATGGCACAGGTAAATTTGTAACAACAATCTCTTAGCATGCACTTCAACAAACTGAAGGAAACCAGTGGCTGTCAACGCCGAAACTTCATTCGGAGAGTACCGGCCACCTGCTAATTGTAAAGAATTGCCATGTCATCCTGTCAGAAGCCTTCCGAACAGGCGACCCCTTCCGACTTTGGTAATTGAGATGAACGCATCTGGTGTCGGCGCGCTAACATTAATTCTCATTTTTCAATGCGACGCGTTGATCTGTGCATTAGCCAAAGAAAAGTATAGAACGGATGTATTAGTTATGGTTAAATGATCACTCATCCAATGAATTAAACATTTTGTTGTCAGCCTGACGTAGTGCCTTACTGAACGGCAAATGTAAAAGCCGCACACTGTTCCACACCTCAGATTCACGTTGCGAAAATTATCAGGTAGTCCTAAATAAAAGACTAGAATATGAAATGTGTAGTACTAGGTTGTTATTTTGTTATTGCTGCAAATATATTCGTCCTAAAGATCTACTATTACACTCGCGTGAAATTACGCCTTCTTCGTTAGTGACACAAGGTGCACACTCAATCGCTTGATCACGTTAATAATTAGCAGCCGCATTTATTTGCTGAAGTCATGCATGAACTGCAAATAATGTGCTATATATTCTGTGGAGAAGTCGATTACATTTGCAATGCCGGATAACCATATAAAGCAGAAAATGAAACCGTAAGAAAACACGAAAGTACCTTCTAATTAGAAAGTAGAAATACCAATAGAATGAGTAAATTTTCACTAAACTTCATCAAAGCACGGAATGCAATGACACCACAAGCGAGTTACAAAAATGGTCCGAATCCAAGAGCATGCGTATAAATGAAAAGAAAACACAAGGTGTCATATTCCACCTTAAAAATAAACCCGTTCGCTCCTCCCTCGAGATTAAGCTCAACTCACGACGTATAAATGTATTTGAACAGTTTGAATGTCTCGGAGTAGTTTGTACCTCCTGTATGTCTTGCGAACATCACATGGACGATATCATAGCGAAATTGACTCAAATAACTGGGGTTTTAGGTCGACTCAGATACGTTCTTCGAAGGTCAGTAAAATTACTACTGTACAATTCACTTTTCAACTTCTATTTAAACTATTGTCATTTATTGTCGGGCACAGCCACTTTTAGCTGTCTTCAGTGTATCTACATTTTGCAGAAGTTCCTTCGCACGGTTCACAATGTACCAGGGGGCTCACAAAGCGCGGATCACTTTCTGCAAAGTAGCGTGCTGAAGATCCACAACTTGTACAAATACAGCTTGAGTGTCCGGTTTAAACTTGAAACACGGAGAAACATAAATCACATAGGTTACCTTGCGGATTTGCGTGGCCGAGAAGTAACCCACAAGACAAGGTATGCGTAGAATTGGGAAGTACCAACCCCTCGAATAAATTCATGTAGACAACGCCTGCCATTCTTTGTTGAAAACAAAGAACATGTCACCGGTGGGGCCAAAGTCCCAATTTACGCCTGACGCCTGGCGATTCTCCAAAGGTAATCTTGCAGTTTTACCTGAAAGCCGCAGCATCGCTTGTGACGGGAAATTATTTGACAGCAATAGATACGAAGTAAGGATAGTAGTTTAAACTTGTAAACATTCGCTTACTAAATTATCAAGCATCAAGCATAGTGTCACAAGCGCACATGCGAATAGCAACAAATTTCATTGGATGACCACGGACACTCGCTGTCAAAACACATTCGTTAGGAAGAGCGGCAGTAGCAGTGAGCGAATTGTGCTTCGTACTGCCTCTCGCTTCAACTGGAACTAAGCAGCGAGAAAACAGCACATACGAGTCCTGAGAATTCGTTCCACGTGCGTACGCCTTGTGAACAGAGCGCCTATGATTCGTAGAGTGAAAGATGGGCCGTAAAATAATTATTTAAAGGGTATTTAGCGTAATTATCTTAATTATTCAATTAGGCGTTTTGATTTCTCGTGGTGGAAGTTTTGGCAGCCTCATCGAGTAGTTTAGATCAAGGATTATAACCGATGTATCTGCCACAGGTAATTTAAAAAAAATTTGGTGCGATGTATCTGCCACATGTAATTTTTTAAAATTGGTGCAGCTTAAATGAAGCACCCCTATATACAGGGTCTATCCTCAAAGTAATGTCTAACCGGTTGAAACTGGTAGTGGGGAAATCCAGCTAAGCAACGCTCCGTCGCCCAGTGTGCTCCGAGCATCGGAGAGTGTAGGACGGGCCTGTCCGTGAGGGTCGTTTTTTATTCTTGTGCATGTAAAATGCAGAGCTCGTTATGACAAGGATTTGTGACCACGTTTTGCGTGAAATTTGGCAAGACCGCTGCGGAAACTGTTACTATTATCAAGACTGCTTAGAAAGAACATGCCCTGTCAGATCGGCGAATCTTTCGGTGCCACAAGGCCTTTTTGGAAGGTCGGAAAGAGGTCGACGACGAGGACAGCGCCGGAGTGGCCATCCAGGACCACCACTACTGGCAATGTGGCGCGAGTGAGGGGGAAAGTGGAACTCAGTCTGACGATTAAATGTTCGTTTAATGGTCGACATGTTAAACATTCCGAAAACTCCAGTTGATGAGATCAGTACAAACGATATCGGCATGCGGAAGGTGTGCGCAAAAATTGTTCCAAAAGTGCTCACTGGAGACCAAAAGTCACGCCGCGTTGGAACGTGCCAAGAAAACCTCGACATGTGCAAACGTGATCGAAAATTTTTTTGGACAACGTCATTAGAGGTGATTAGACTTGGGTATTCGAATATTACCCGGAGACCAAAAGGCAATCATCTCAATGGCACAGGCAGTCGTCCTCTCGCCAGAAGAAAGCCAGGATGAGCAAATTCAAGATCACGATCATGTTCATCGTCTTTTTTTTACATCCATGGACTGGTTCATCGCGAGTTTGTAGAACATGAAACCAATGTGAACCTCGAATTATTATGTGGAAGTCGTCAAAAGACTGAGACGCAGGGTTCAGCACATCCGACCGGACATCGCAGACAACTGGAAGTTGCACAACGATAATTCACCGGCCCACAGTGCCTTCATCGTCACAGACTACCTGGTTAAAGCAAGGGTGCCAACGATCCCCCAGCCCCCGTATAGCCCGCACTTGGCTGCCCTTGACTTTATTCTGTTTCCACGCCTCAAAATACCCATGAAAGACACGCATTTTGGGACAGTGGACGGAATCAAAGCAGCTTGCACCGCAGCATTAAAGGTCACTCTGGAAGAGGACTACTGCAACGCATTCGAGAGCTGGAAGTCTCGCTAAGGCGGATGTATCGACGCAAAAGGAGAGAATATATATATATATATATATATATATATATATATATATATATTATCACCCGCGGTGGTAGCTTAGTGGCTATGGTGTCGGGCTGCTGAGCACGAGGTCGCGCGGAATCAAATCCCTCCTATTGCGCCGAAATGCGAAAACACCCGTCTACTTAGATTTAGGTGCACGTTAAATAACACCAGGTGGTCTAAATTATTACGGAGTCCCCCACTACGGCGTGCCTCGTAATCAGATCGTGGTTTTTACACGTACAACGCCGTAATTTTTCATATATATTATCCTGGCCGCGCATGCATTATTACCACGAAACAGCAAATGCAGCTGGGACTGCACCGTTAATGTGGGCTTTGGTACAAGTTTGATGATGATAGTGAACTGTGTGACTTCTCCCACTAATTTGTTTCCTTGTATTCCGTAAGTACGCAGCGGTAAACGAAGTGACCAGTACGAAATTAATCAGTAGCAGGTTTTGTGTTTTCCAAGCTTAGATTTTGTTGAATTGCTATGAAGGAAGATTAGTTCGCCGTTCCGAGGAATAAAGGGGTTTTCACGCTGGGAGAAATTATGGTGAGTTTTATTGCGATAGCAAATTTACGAACACTCGAAGCACATTTCTACCGTCGCCGTCACGGTAATGTTCTGTATGAAGTCCAAACACGACAACATCGTCGCCGCGCGCCGTACGCTGTATGGGCGAGTGAAAGGTTGCGAGAGTCAGCCGACGATCGCGGCTCAATCTCGCGCGCGCCGTCTTCTGTCACGCGCGAAGAACAGGAGGAGGCGTGGGATGGGGGCGGGGTTCTGCGCCGGTGGTTGCTGCTTACGGCGCGGCCGCGCGGGCTCCGTATCTTGAAAGCGATCTGCGACGTGGGAAAAGTGTTCTTGAAAGCAATTCCTTTTCATTCGTAGTCATAGAGAAGCGACAAGAAAATAGTTTTTAGAATAAATGTTCTTGTCATACTGTGGTATAAAGGTTAAAAAGAGGGTTAAGGTGCCTCAGAAAGGCTGGCCAACGTTTCGATAGGAGGACATATCTTCGTAAAAGGCCTGTCATGTGTGTTAACAAGTCCTGCTGCTTTGGTGTAACGTAGCAGCGCCCACAAACACGTTTTTTTAACAGCGTGGACCTGTTTATGCCGAGCCATAGCTTCCTATATATGGCCGAGCGTAATCTCGTCTGTCAACATAAAATGTGGGCCGATCCAGGCGGCAATGCAGGGTCCAAGCGTATTGGCACATAGCCCTGTGAACTAGCGAAGCTGAGCCTAGCTAAGTTGGGACTACTTAAGCTTAGTCAGTCATCAATAGCGAATCGATAGCCAATCAATGGCTAATCGATAATGAATCAATAATCAATAAATTCCGCGAAATGCTGGGGATGACTTGGTAGTGTTTAGCCTAGCCCGAAAGGCAGGACCAGCTAGGTGACCATCAGCTCCACGGTCTCTTTAGCATTGCGCCTCCAATGCAAGTTACGCAATTTTTTTTTTGGTGAAATCATGTTCTAAAGTTTTACAGTGGCCTACTCAGCCTTCTTAACATCGACGACGATGATTTAATTCTTTATTTTACTAAGCTTACTAATTACTAATTGGTTATAAAATTTCCAGAGAGGTGCAGTTCGCGGTTGATGTCTTCACCGCCGTTTTATGGTTTATACGTGTGTGTCATGGACCTCCCAAACACGCAAGGTTTTACACTTTTCCACCACCAAATACATCAAAACTTGTCGCTCAGAACTGGATTTCTCGCTACCACTATGCCAGAAGCGTTGCGTTTCTGTACGCTATTTTACATTTCAGTCTGAGGGGCGAAACTTCATGTTTAAATTTATATTACGATGCTTGCACTTGTAGTGCGCTGCAGAGAGAGGCTCTTTTTGAAAGCAGTGAAAGAACAAAAGCAATTGGGGCGTCCTTCTACAGCATAAGTATAAAAGCATTAAAGGAATGTCTTTGTAATGTAATGCTTGTACGCATTCGCTGAGCTTTTGGTCCTTTCGTGTCGAAAAATTTAGGGCTCATTGTTACAAGCACGTGCACAATATAGATATACGCTTTGTTGCTACACCTAACACTTCAGATACAGATTTGCTTCAAAAGGACATAAACGCATTGAAATATGGTGTAACGAATGGCTGATGCCCTTAAATATTAAAAAAAACCTCACCTGTTTCTTTCCATTGCATACAGCATCACCAATCAGGGAAATACACCACATACGGCTCCGAAATATCATCCGTTGAATCATATAAATGCCTCGGCACAACCTTTTTAACTACCCTAACTTGGTCGTATGATGTCATAAACATAGTCAATGCCGCAAATCATAACCACGGTTTTCTCCGTAGGAACCTAAAACTTGCTCCCCCATCAATAAAATTATTAGCTTACGTTACATATACCCGCCCTAAGTTAGAAAATGCATACTATGTCTGGGATCGTCGTCAACATAAGCTATATAATACACTTGAATCAGTTCAAAAACGTGCAGCCCAGTTTATTTACTTTAAATATTCTTATCATGCAAGTGTTTCGGAACTAAAAACCTGTGCCGGTCTTACTAATCCAGAATCACTACGTCATATTTCCAGGCTGCGTCTTTTTCACAGCTTATATCATTCAGCACTTCAATTTTCAGATATATTCTCAGCTCATCGTCAGTCCAGCCGCATTAACTACAGAAAAGCCATGTATCCTTTCCCGGCGCAGACTACCTCCCATCTACGTTGCTCATTTTTGTAAAAACCGCAAGAGACTGGAGCGGTCTGTCTGCCGACGCCACGCAACACTACGACGCACATCACTTTAAGGCTGTTCTCGAATCACTATTTTGTTAAACTCAGCCCATCCCTCATGCAATGCCCCTTGGAGGTATTATAAATAAATAAATAAATAAATAAATAAATAAATAAATAAATAAATAAATAAATAAATAAATAAATACTGTAATAAATTGTCAGAGGCTTCAACAAACGCTCTTTTTCATCAGCTTCCCCACCTTTCTGCTGTCATAACATATTTGATCATGCAATTCTCAAAACTATTCACCAGATTCCGTTAAATACAGGCGCGAATAATGCTCCTTAAAGGACTGCAAACACCAATTTTAAATACGAAATTAACTATAGCATAAGCTTTTTTATGGTTAGGAGGAATGCTTTCACGAAGTCTGACTAACAGCAGACGGCAAAAGGGTAACCTATTTCAATTTTCAAGTAAGGAAATGAATTATGGCTCTTCTCTTCTGACGTGTCGGCATAGAAATCGTGCAAACGTCCTTCTTCCGAACAAAATAGCGTGACGTTAAAGACGCTGACGGCGGCATTCTCACCACTAATGTACGTCCGTTTACCGAAACATGGCCGGCAGACGCAAGTGTGCTTCTCTCACCTATATTTCGTGTCGAGAAACATTGGCGCATATGTGAAGTCGAGCAGACTACGGATGAGTTCGTTGTCGTCAACGCTGTGGTGGTAAGCCTAAGCTCTGTGACGTCGGCTACTCCAGATTTACGTCGCTCATAGGTTATCCGCCCCTGCTGGCGAGAATCTTGAAAGCTGCAACTGTGTGATGAAACTATTGCGATAATAAATTACTGGAGACACAATTGTGCATTTGTCGACTGTTAATATGGTCCCCTAGATTATATATTACCCAAGTCATCATTCGAGAATTTGTTGCCTCCACTCCTTTAAGGTGAAGTTATGTGGTGAAAGAAAAACACCGGCCAGAGATGCAAACACCTAATTTTTTTACATGCTTGTGTAACAGGAACCCTAAACGCTATTCCAAAATTCTCTCCAGCAAACGATGCTCGTCCTTTTTTAACGTTGATTTCGGCAATGCCTTGTGTAAGGCGTACAATAACCGCTTTACATGCAGAGTGTGCACTCCGCCACCAGTTTTTAAATGGAATGGGCTCTTGTTTTATCCAACAATTGTTTGCAATTGCACATACGAAATTACCAGCGTTATATGACAAGGATGTATTAAAATCATTTTTCAGTTGGGCATGGCACTTTTCATGCATCGCGCTATCATGCATTGCGCTATCATGCAGGTTCGCACAATACTCATTACATCTTTATTGTGTAGGAACTAATGCACAAATAAATTATTAGGTAAAATATTGGGCCCATGAATGAAGAAAATATAGGTAAAATATTTTCCCGATGAAAGTTTAAACAATTTTCTGTATACAACCTTTCTGTATCTTCTAAATGTCAACATTTTCAGCCTATCCCGCTTCGTCAAGCAAACGTGTTCAGATACAGCCCAGTCACCTTTCTATGCAACGTTTGTCGCGAACCGTTCTGAACCTGGCTTAGAAAATGTGGCCTGTGCGCACCCGAATTCTCAACAATGGA
This sequence comes from Dermacentor silvarum, assembly GCF_013339745.2. Classification (NCBI taxonomy): domain Eukaryota; kingdom Metazoa; phylum Arthropoda; class Arachnida; order Ixodida; family Ixodidae; genus Dermacentor; species Dermacentor silvarum. The sequence goes on from NC_051157.2 coordinate 93,663,133, forward strand.
GAGCAAGACGATCAGTCAATAATCCTCAGGCGTTGTTGCCAAGCATGAGGGCGCGCCTACGGTTTTCTGCGCTTCCCATACAAACGATACATGCTGGTATATAGAATCCCTCCTGAAAAACTTGACCACATCTTTGAAAACCTCGTTAAGCCGCTTAGTCCGGAGAGCTCTTTTCACAAGAGCCGAGTTCCTTTGTCAGGCGGGAGGTGTCAGTTGTCCGACGGGCGCTTTAATTTGGACGCTAATGCTGCTCTTCTCGGAGCGCCTGCAAAGCGTTTCCCGTCGCCTTTACTTTACAGCGCTGGTATAACCTTCTGCTTCTTTGGTGTTTTATAACCACAATGACTATCTTAAACTTACTTTGGTACCCATAGGTTTCTTCTACACAATAAACGTTTTCGCGCGTTTAAAGGTGAAGGTTTGCCTCATGAATTACACCCTTGCTCGGCGGAGCGATAATACTGTTCTTTGAACGCGTATTCAATGACCCACACAATAAGAAAGACCATTTGCCCCCAGCGCTCGTTTAAGTGTTTGACTACGCTTAAAATGTGAGTGAGCCTTTAGCACACTTGAGTGTAGATTTCATGTAAGATTTCTTGTAAAAATAAGTCTATTTCCCAAATTACTAAACAGGAAGCATAATAAATGAGTAGAAATAGAAATGGGCAATCTGTTAGACGTCAGCTTCGCGCTCGTTATGTGTGTGTATTACGTGATACCGGACAACTCTTGGAATTTCACAAATGTAGTCCACAGGGACTCCATTCGTAGTGCGTTCGGAAACTTCATTAGGATAGTAAGCACTTACAGATAAAATGTAAGCGTCTTTATCAGAATCTTGCAGGCACAGTGTATTGGTTCTCCCTCTGCTTTTGGAAGAACTACATATCATCTTTGTCTTAGTGTTAAAAAGAAAGGGTTTAATTTTACGCTCATAGGTGCATACTTATCTCCGTCAACACAGTTTGACATCAAAATACTTGAAGAAATACTGACAGCAAACTTTGCTTAAATGCTTCTCACATGAGCCTTGAACGCCCACCCCACTATTTCAGGAAGATCCAAGATAAACGCTAAGACGCCAAGGTTTGGTGGCTACAGCTTCAGTTATAACTGGTCAAGGACTGTCCCTGCTTAAAAATTAGAGTAATGCCTTTCTACAAAGCTCAACGTATGGCAGCTGCTTGGACTTGACGTTTGAGTCACGTCACTTTGTCATACGTGTTATATGATTTTTTTGCTTTAAGACACGCGGGAGTTAGCACATTCATTGCATCCAAGCCCCCCCCCCCCAAAAAAAAAAAAAAAAAAACTGCCACACGCTGAGCGAAGCACCAACGACCACTTACTAATTTTTTTATTGCGATAGCAATTATATGGACACTCAAAAGCAGATTTCTGCCGTCGCCGTCGCCGTGAGGTTCCGTATGACGTCAGTGGAGATGAAATCGTCGCCGCGCGCCGAACGCTGTATGTGCGAGTGAAAGGGAGCGAGGGGCGCGCGCTTTCACGGGGAGTGAACGCACGGCGGAGAACAAACGCGCGTTCTGCGCCGTGCTCGCTTAAGGGCTGCAGAAGTAGGCGTCTCTTTCCTCCTTTACAATCACCATATATGTAGAGCAAACGCGCCTTCTTCCGACGCGCGAGAGGCCGTGGGGGAGGGGGGGGAGGGAAGGGAGGCGACGTTTAGCTGCGGCACTAGGTGCCTATTTATATCAGAGGCTCTGGCAACAGTCACCAACGCCGCACGCATTTTGAGCGAACGCGGGCAAAACGCCGACGGCGTCGACAACAGTTCTGCGTGTTGCCGGTGCTGCTGCATCTCCAAGTTTATACAGCTGATAAAGCTACTATCATTACTCCGTATAGCTCTCTACAATTTTGCTATCGCAATTGATGCTTCGCCTTTCAGGTGAAACTGCGAGATTTTTTTACTCGAGTGATGTCTCTAGTATTGTTAAGCTGTCATTTGAACCTCTTCCACATTAGCTCTTGAAGCCGAGGGTCGACCCTTAGCCCAATGAACAGAAGGTCAGGTATCTGCCGCACTCTCAGGTTTCGATGTTTACGGCGCGCTTCAAGTTCTACAGCCTAATTTACTAACTCATGAACCAAACAAGGCTTAGAGCGATTGCCACAATTGGGGTCTTGTTGCCAGAGCATCAGTTTTCTTGCCTCATTTAGATCCAGCAGTTTTTTATTGCGATAGCAATTATATGGACACTCAAAAGCAGATTTCTGCCGTCGGCGTCACCGTCGCCGTCGCCGTGAGGTTCCGTATGACGTCATTTGGAGAAGAAATCGTCGCCGCGCGCCGAACGCTGTATGTGCGAGTGAAAGGGCGCGAGGGGCGCGTCTTTCACGGGGAGTGAACGCACGGCGGAGAACAAACGCGCGTTCTGCGCCGTGCTCGCTTAAGGGCTGCAGAAGTAGGCGTCTCTGTTCTCCTTCACAATCTCCATGTATGTAGAGCAAGCGCGCCTTCTTCCGACGAGCGAGAGGCCGTGGGGGAGGGGGAGGGAAGGGAGGCGACGTTTAGCTGCGGCACGCAGTGCCTATTTATATCAGAGGCTCTGGCAACAGTCACCAACGCCGCACGCATTTTGAGCGAACGCGGGCAAAACGCCGATGGCGTCGACAACATTTCTGCGTGTTGCCGATGCTGCTGCATGTCCAAGTTTATACAGCTGATAAAGCTAATATCATTACTCCGTATAGCTCTCTACAAGTTTGCTATCGCAATTGATGCTTCGCCTTTCAGGTGAAACTGCGACAACTTTTTCTAAAGATAAACGAACCATCGAAGCTCATATAACCGTAAATAGCCTTGGGACTCTTGGTATGGCTCCACTGCTTCTCACAAGGATTTTATCCACAAACCAACCACAAACCAACCTTACACTTCATGCAGATTATATTAAAAAAGTGCACGTGGTATTCTCAACGTACACTTCTTTTTTAGCCTAGAGTATGCGCGCAATACGTGTGTGCATTTTATTGGCGGATAACGCTATATGACTCGCGTATTATAGAACAAGTGATGCGCGCAGTGATCAATCAATGAGCATGGTTAGAATATCGCTCTGAGCATAAAAAACAATTAGGTCTGCCCACTACATCTGATGGCTCATTCATTTGAAGTACCGTTTGAACTTCGCGACAAGACGGTAGTGAAACGCAAGGCCTACAATTCTGCCTTCTGACCAGAAGGCAGAAGGGGGAAGAGGAGAAAGTAGTTACAATAAACAAGGATGGCTGCCTTGTCATACTGATTATCTCAGTTTTATTACAAATTTGGCGCAGTCAAGGACAGGATAGGAACCTGTGTTGTGCACCTCATCCGCGTCGTTTTACCGAGGACCATGTGCTTGGACGTCACCAAAATCTGCGCGGACGACGACAGGGGTGCGAGCGTGGCCAGCGCTTTCCACGACGATGGTTCGCTGTCAAGGGTGAGCACTGATCCCTTCTTCAGAACGCTCACAAACACGACGTTTTGCTATTGGTGGTAGTACGTAACTGTGTACGACCAGCATGAGTGAACAAGACCGGAAATATGAGAGTGCGAAAGACATTTTTCATCATATAATGGAATTCGAGCAGAGAAACCGTGAACACCAGCAACAAATACTAGAGCTCCTGACGAAAAGCGTCCTCCAGCATTCTCGGAGGCCGTCGTTGGAAACGGTAAAACCGGATGTTTATGACGGTTCATCATCTCAAACGCTCAAGCCTCGCTGAGTTTCTATGAGTACGCGTGCGGCCAAAATGGTTGGCGACAAGACCTTGACAAGGTTATGAATATGCGCTTGTACCTACGAGGCATAGCGAAAACCTGGCATGACTTGAGAATCACGGAAAGAAGGAACCGGCCGTGGGCTGAGTGGAGAGACAGTTTTTTGACGTCTTTCTCCGAGAGTAAGCTCCAGAGTTGGGATAGAGCTATAGCCTCCAAATATAGTTCCGGCCCTCTGGTAGAATATTTTTTTGAGAAGAGAAGGCTGCTACATGTTGCTGACTCCACGTTATTGGACTCGTCGCTCATACCTCTGATTATATTAGGACTTCCTAAGAACATGCAACAAGATGTCCAACTACGAAATCCGCATACTGTGGATGACTTGCTTAAGACTATGAAAGATTTATGCACTCTACAGCATCAAGAGAGTGCTTATAACGGCTACAGTACTTCATCTACTGAAGATCACAGATTTCGGTGTAAAACTGTGACCAAGTTCACATCGGGAGGTCACCCGTTCTCATTTCAAGAGACCATCTTCCTTACCGATCGTGCCAAGCTTGTGTACATTTCTGTGCAAGCAAATGGGAAGGACGTCGAGGCTTTAGTAGATAGTGGAGCTTCGATAACAGTTGTAAACAAGAGCGAAATTCCGGACCTAAGCATCGTGGAAGATTGTCCTGTGACGGTGTATGGTTACGACGGCAGGAAACAGTCGTATAATGAGTGGGCGGAAGTGTTAATCACATGCAAAGGAAAAAGCACATTAACTAAGGCTCTACAATATGTCACGAGAGAAGAAACATTGGTTGAAGGAAGAACTACACAAGATGCTCGACGCCGGTGTCATCAAGAGACCATCTTCCCTACCGATCGTGCCAAGCTTGTGTACGTTTCTGTGCAACTAAGTTCGATCATTCCACTTGTGCCAGGTAAACAAGGCAAAGTACCGCCCACGACCAGACGCACTCGTATTACCGCTTCACTCAGACACACCTTTCAAAGTAGTGCATGCGGACTTTGCCGAGTTGAAAAAGAAGAGCGAAGGTGTGCGCCAAACAGTCATTTGTAGTGGAAATCGACCAATGCGCAAGAATGGTAGCTGCACGCCCTGGAAAAGAAGATACAAATAGTGTCATTGCCCTTCTTGACCGAGCGATGTTTTCGGAGTTGAAGGTCATAGTCTCGGACAATGTACGCGCATTCATGAGCAACAAGTTTCAACAGTGGGCAGACAGTCGCGGGGTTGTGCTGCGGCGCTGCTCGCCATATCACCCCAAGCCAATGGATTGGCAGAGAGTTATCCGTGACATAAAACAGTTTATGTCAATGTACCCAAACTTCCGAGGAGGTTGGAAGTGCTGCCTAGAAGCAGCCGTTGCACACCATAACGGGACACATTCCACAAGCCTCGGATGTAGCCCACATTTCGCCGCGTATGGTGAAGTGCCGAAACTGTCCGCCGACCAGGAGCTTGGCATTTCGGACAAACTCCAGCTAACGGAACGACCAAAAACCATCGAGGAGCGCAGCAGGTATCGCGCAGCGATGAAACGCCAGTTCGACAAGAGGCATCATGGACATATACCAGATATCAAGCTAAACGACTTTGTGCTTGTCAGAAAGGGACTACCAGGAACTGATGTAAATATCCTTGGTCCACTCCAGGTCGTCAAAACGTGTGTGCAGCAAGGCCTACTCAAGACTGTTGGATATATGAACAGTGGACAATTAGAGATTGCAGCTGTGAGCAACATCATTCCATATCACCCCAGGAGGGGTGAGACTTAAAAGAGGGGGAGTGTAAGGTAGAAGAAGAAGGCAGAAGGGGGAAGAGGAGAAAGAAGTTACAATAAACAAGGATGGCTGCCTTGTCATACTGATTATCTCAGTTTTATTACATTTCTGTTAAATGTTTTCGGTCTAAAAAAATTGAAGAACTTGATATTACACCATCGACCTTTAAAAGTTAGCGTAACTTGCACTGCAGGCGCAATTCTAAAGAGACAGCGAAGGGCACATAGCTATCCCTGGCTTTTGGGCTAGGCTAAGCACTACCAAGGCATCGCATTCTCCGGAATTTATTGATTACTGATCGGTTATCAATTAGCTATTGATTGGCTATTGATTAGATATCGCAAGGTATTGGCCACGTATTTGGGCTAGGCTAAGCACTACCAAATCATCCCCAGCATTTTCTGGAATTTATTGATTATTTATCGATTATTGATTACCTAGTGATTGGCTATCGGTTGCCTATCCATGACTTGCTAAGCTAAAGTAGTCCCAACCATGCTTAGCTAAACTTATCTAGGCTCAGCTTCACTAGTTCAGAGGAGTATGTGCTATTGCGCTTCCACCCTTTCTGCACTACCGACAGGATGAAGCCAATTTTTGTTCGCACGTTATGGACTAACGCTCGGCTTAAACAGCTCCGCTGTTAAACAATTGCAGTTTCTCCCAAAATGCGAAGCGTCGATTTCGATTGCAAATTAGTAGACAGGCCATACGAAGTAAGGAGAGCAGTTTTATTGGCTGTATAAACTTCTAAACATTCGCTTTCTAACTAAATTAACAAGCATGGTGTCAGCGCGCCCAGGCAAACATGAACACATCACACTCAATCACCGCAGACACTCGCTGTCAAAATGCTGGCGTGAGGATGGACGGCAGCAGCAGCCAGAGAAATGACCTTCGTGCTGCCTATCGCTTCAACGCAAACTGAGCGGCGAGAACACAGCACACGTAAAGCTGCAAGCTGTCGGCCCACCTAGACTGTGACCCCATAGCAGATCTTCAAGATTAAGACCACGCGACCAAACGCGGCAGAAGTACACCCGCCCCCCCTCCCCTACCTCCCCTCGCTCGGTGCCACGCGCGCGACGGAAGACGGCGCGCTTCCTCCCCGCTTTCCTCCCTTGGATGCGCGATATTGAGCAACGATCGTCGGCTCACCCTCACACGCTTTCACTCGCACGTACAGAATACGGCGCGCGGCGACGGTGACGGTGTTATCACCCTTGCACTTTACATGAAGCAACACGGCGACGCTGACGCCGGTGGCAGAAATGCGCCTGGAGTGTTCATTTAATTGTTATCGCAATAATAATCGGCACAGATCTATCAGCCACATGACCTTTACGCTCTCAGCTATGACGTCACCCTTGCATAGAAAGGGGCGGCTACAGGCAGCCAGGCAGACCGATAATCCTAGCTTCGTGCTTTTGTAATTTCCTAGCTCGCTTTTGTAATCTAGCTTCATGTTTTTTATTTGCTCACATGTGCGACTTTATGGCTTGAGTTGCTCCTGCTTTGTCAGCTCTAGTCGCTCTAGTTGTTCCCGCTTTGTCGGCTGTAGTCACTCTAGTCTCTCTAGTCGCTCTGTCGGCTTTAGTCGCTCCCTCTTTGTCTTACATTGTTTATATTGGACTCGATGCTTCTTGCTGTATGCAGATAATTAAAATTATGACCAGAGTTCTTCATACTTTGTTTCTGCTCGCGAAACTTCTGCGTAAGGCTGAGAGAGAGCTTCATAGGCTGCCACCAGTGACCGCGCGGTTGCACCACCAGCTTTGAGCGCACACGCGGCTAAGCAGTTGGCCAGTGTGTTGGTGCGGATTGGCCGCGGCTTTACGCGCCCTTTATGTCTTGGAATATTGATAACACACTTGTATTACCTTTTCGCCTAACGAAAAGGTTTTCAACTGCTTAGCCTCTTAATTGGCATATAACTTATTGCAGGAACCATGAAAATTATTTGCGAAGAGAAAGAGAGAACGAAACATGCGCAAATATATTATGGCGGCCGCGTATATCTAATGGACACGGACACAGTAACATTACTTCTGGGACTATACTGCTCATTTCGATAATAGTATTTAATAATGGCGGCACAAATTATCGTTTATATATTTTTCAAGACGGTATGACAGCGCGACCAAGACGACGATGGCGTGACGAAGAAGAAATGCCAACGATCTAGATGTTGACAGTGCGACAACGACGGCAGCGTGACCAAGACAGCATGACTAAGCGAGAGTAATGACAGCGTAACTATAGCTTGTCAACATAAACCGGCGCTCTCTTCACCCCTCGTTCACTCTACGAAGGCCAGCAGTTCCTGCGACCATTCGCTTTATAATCTTAGAGGTCCGACGCACTGTGAGAATCGATCTAAGTGAAGCTGCGGCGAGCTTGCAAAACGAAGCACTCCGTCTCGACAAGAGACGCGCCTGGGTCACTGGCCACAACAGTGCCCCACAAACCTCAGTCAAAGCGGCGGCCAACCATAACGAGAACTTGAATACGCCGTCCTTTTCACGCTGTCGTTGTACCATCGTCATCACTTCAGTGACGTCAGCGCATTGTCGTTATACTGCACCTGTCTTTCCATCGTGAATTAATGAAAGACAACGCTACCATTCGACCATGAAAGATGCGAAAATGCTGACTAATGACGAAAAAAAAACAAAACAAAGTGGGCATCCTAAAAACGTTTAACCAATTGGCCAACGGTATAAAACGACCTCCATTAGCAGATATTCTTCTTGGGAGGAAATTTTTCTATTGTGTTCGTGTTAATTTTGTTCCCTTGCTCGCTAAAATGCACATTGTTTCCATTGTCGAAGCCCTTTTTAGACCAGTATACACACTGATCTATTATATTGTTATTCTATTTTGTCTTTTACCAGGGCATGTGCACGCTTTCTTCGTTTTATAACCGGATCGAGAAGCTCTTGAGGCTCCGAAGACGTGGAATAAAAAACAATCGTCTTGTTTGAGGAGTGATACAAGAAACCATGCCTTCGGTTTGCATATTGCAGTATCACATAAAAAAATCTACGTTCGTGAGGCGCACCCAACTTTTCTCTAAGGGTTGAGGTGTCTTGGGCCCAAGAGAAAGAATGGACACAACCGCGGAGCTGAGAACAAGTTGTCGGAGTGAAGGTCTCTCGCAGCATAAGGAAAAAAATAAATTGATGGGAATTTCCTTTCGTGATGCGAAGTTTCTCGCGGCCATTCTCCTGCCCAGTGGAGCTGCAATGTACATACTCTCAAAGCATGCCTCCTAAACAAAGAATTATATGCGCAAAGGATTCCCAAACAAAAGGCTCATATTACGCCCTCTCCAGAGAGGAGTTCATGCGCGTGTTTTGTGGGCTTCTATCGTTCATAGGCAAAACAAAAGTCGGAGGAGGGGTAGGGTCGTAAAGTGATGCGGACGGGGAACAAATAAGAGGGTGATTGTATAATATGGAGGCACGAGAGTGAACGTTGACGAGCTAAGGAGGCCGGAACGATCAGGGCAACGGCAGCGGCAATTTGTCTGCGGTAGGAAGCCACACCAAAGGCTGCCAAGAGGCCGGGGAGCGGTGGCCGGCTCTAAATTCACCCAGCTCAGACAGGCCCATCTCTGACGTCGCCTTATGATCAGCAGCGCGAGACGTCTTTACGAGGAGCGAGTCGGAGAAATGGGCTTTGCGCAGCTCTCTTGTGTTATTACACACTTTTCCCGCTAGTAAATTCACGTTTGCAGGTACAGCCCTAGCTTAAACAGAATGAGAAATGCGAGAGGAGCATGAGGGCACTGTCCTTGAAGTAGAACATCCCTCTCTTTTCTCGGATACTGCTTCTTGCCCTGCCTCAACCCCTGTATATCTTGCTTTGTTATTATTCCCAATTTTGTGACCGGCTTCTCCTAGTATACTTGGTATAAACGACGGTTTTAAAATAATATTATATAATAATTGGGTGTAAGACATGAGCTGTAAACACAGGCATCCAACTAGCCTTCCGTAAAGCATCGTAAATAATGCTATACGTAACTTGTACAGCGGCCAATACAGCTGTCAGTACTACGCGGGCGACATCTATGCGATAATATCTTCTTCGAAACAAGCTTGAAGTACTCATGCCCGACCACATATAACAGATGATACCTCTTTCCCTTCTGTTCGCAGCATGCTTCGGTTTAGTTTGGCGCTGAGCCGTGCTCCCTCAAGGGCTGCAGAAGATAGCGTCAACCTTTCCCTTTCCTCATGAACCACTTACTACTACTGATTTAGCCATCCTGAGGTAAATCACGGGCCCGGCCTGTTTTCTGTGCCGCGCGGCAGAGGCCATTCAACCTCTTCTCTGCTGCAGCGCCGCCTACTCCTGAAAGAAAGCATTTCTCTGAAGATGGTTGCGATGCCTGGGCCTTCTTGATTTTCAGTGTCAGAACTTCTGTTCACAGGCCGGCATCACAGTTCTTCCATCAGGCACCACATTTCGTTTAAGGGGGAAACGGGGCCGGTGTCTAACCTGGGAATACGCCGGCTGTCTGCCGCTCTCAGCCATGCCTTCGGCGAACCGCGAGAACCTTTTCCACCTTGCTTCGTTTTTATGACCTCCTCCCCTTAACCAAAGCGCTGATCCGAGCTTCCCAAAGGGCTGCCGGTAATAATGCCTGTCCCTCCTCAAAATCACTCTCTCTCGTTCTATCTCTCACCCTCATTAGCACTGGCGGCAGTACCGCCCCTTTGAAGGCAGAGATTGCATGTTTCAGTGCAACCTTTGAATGTTTCGTGTGCAAAAGTGTAGGACTGGCACTATGGTTGTGTCATTCTTGTTCCAACTATTGCATCTGTGACACGTGGAAGAAGTGTACCATTTCGATGCACGACATGGTAGATCAACGCATTCCGAATGAGGTGAACTCTGCTGAACTCGTTTTATTGCCGTAGCACTGGGAACTAAATTTACTGAACGCATGCGAAGAGTGCGGACGTTGGGTGCAGCACGTTTATTTTTTTCAGCAATTACGAAGTATGCTTGAATACCTCGGTTGAAGATTGCTTTTTGTATTAAAATCATCCCAATAAGAACGGCTACGCAAGATATAGAAGTACACAGGACGGGCGCTGAAAGAACGCATGTCACCTTCAGGCAACCCGCCGTTGTGGAGTAGTGGCTTTGGTGTTTCGCTGCTAAGCCCAAGGGCGTGGAATCGAATCCCGGCAGTGGTGACCGCGTTTTGTTAGGAGGGAAATGCAAAAACGCCCGTGTTCTCTGCATTGAGCGCACGTTAGGAAACCCCACGTGTTTAAAACTAATCCGGAGTCCTCCACTACGGCGTGCGTCATATTCATGTCGTGGTTTTCGCACATATAACTCCAGAATTTATTTGATTATTTATTTACCTTTAGCCACGTGGATCAAAAAGCACGCGAAATAATCTAAGTAGGGGCGTGAAAATAGGGAATATTTAGACCGAATTGAATACGAATCGAATTGTCGCAGAAGCGATTGGAATTGAATAGTTTTCGAACATTGAACAGCCGTTGTGTCAATTAATACAAAACGATCTTCACATCCTAGTATTCACAAAGTTAGAAAGTTTCTTTCGTTACATAACACTTTTAAAAGCATTATCTATGACAAGCACAAATAGAGCTTTAAGACCAAACAACTAGTTTATTCGCACGCGCGGCAGTCATCAGAAATTGCGAATTGTCGCTGTAAAGGCTGTAAAGTATGGCTACCTAAGTGACGTAACCTGCTTCACTACGCAAGTTTTCATAGATGGTGTACACGCTATGCCCGCGGGGGTTAACATTTACTTTAATTTTGATCAAATTTTATGTTTACTTGGGCGCAGTTGACATGTTGAAATATTCGAAAAGCATTCGAAAAAAATTGGGGCAGTTTCGCACTAGTGGCGCGAAGACGAGGCAAACAGCGAAGCTGGCGGCCTCACCTATAGCTTCGTTGGGAAATGCTTCTCGTACGATCCACACCGTGGTCTCTCGCTTTTCGCAGTCACGCACGCAGCTAAGAGTAGACAAGTTTGTGTCGAACCACAGCCTATCGCACATTCGGCAACTCTGTCCAAACTCACTGTTCAGAAACTCGCGGGCAAATCGTCCGTCGGCACCTCCGATGGCTCTCCGCACTTGCCGCTGGAAATTATCCAGGACTAGCAGGCCCGAATCGTTTTGGCAACGATTCTGGTTGCTAAAACGCGTTTGACTTCGGGCCGATACAGAGCATCGCGCCAGCGAAGCGGCGACTAAACGGCAGCCAATGGCAAAAGATCCACAGTTTTGAGCCCGCGATCTGGCTCAAAACTCTGGATCTTCTGCCATTGGCTGCCGTTTAGTCGCCGCTTCGCTGGCGCGATGCTCTGTATCGGCCCGAAGTCATCTCATCCGCTCTCAAGTAGCGGCGCGCTGTCTTTCGCGCCGCGCTTCCTCTTCTTTGGGAGGGACCATCTTCTTCGGTCACGTTATTCCCCTCCACAGCGATGTCGACGCAGCGGCGACGCGAAGCTATAGTAACATACCCCGCGGAACCCTGACGTCACGGTTTAGCTCCCACTCTGCACAGCTGCTGCGACCAAACCTCACGGCGAAGTGACGTCATGACTAGGCAGAGCCAAGGCGAAGCGATGCGGTGCGCACGATGACGTCATGGCTCGGCTGCCGCATCTATTGCGAGGCTCGACGCAGGTGGGCGAGGCGTTGCTAGGCGGCGCATGGGACGTGATCGCCAGGAGGAGGTTTTCGGCGTATACGTATACGGCGCAACCACCGGCTTAAATAGCCTCGCTGTTAAGATATTTGCATTTACGAATGGTGACTGTTCGATTCGTAGGCTCAATCGAATTGGATACTATTTGAAAAGTTATGCGGAAGTTTCGAATGAACTTCCGCATAGCCATGAACAATGCATTTCCGTCTCATCTATCAACCTGCACGATTGTAACATCAGCCTCCTCAAAAGATGTGGCAAATGCCAGTATAGCGTGAGGGTGCGCCCGCAGATGGACTGTTTGTATTTATGCTTTCCTGTCTGCAACAAACCAGTCAGTTGTTAGTTGAGCGCCTGTCCTGTGTACTACGCTGTCTTGCATCACTGTTCTTTTGGCGCAGCTTTTACTATGAAGGTCAACCAAGTCACCCGGTTTACCCTCTATCGCCCAGCATTTCTTTGTATGGATCAACTGTAGGCGCGACGAACGGCCAATCCATGCACAGGAATCAGATGCACATAGTGGTTCGCTCAAAACATATCCATGGCCCAGTTCTGAACCATGAGCGCTCGAAGCATTCACAACTGGCACCAAGTCATGCACACCACTCAGTGTGCTTGGTTTGCGGTAACTTTTAATCAATGCGGCACCTGTTAGGGTGCCTTGCAAACCGCTGCAAGTACATTTGCTTCTGATATGCTCGAGCAACATCAGTCTGTTATATTGCAACGCATACAGACATTGTCTTTTTTTTTTCAACATGTGAGTGCGGCTGCCGCAAGTTGCTGTCGCTCCCTCTGTCTTTTTTGGGACAGCATGCGCTGAGCGTAGCGAGCTTGGTGATGGATGGCTTTAAAGTTTACCAAGATATAAATGGTACCAAGACATAAACTCCCTAACACAAACGGAGACGAATGACAGGATACGCAGACGCACAGGGAGAACCAGAAAAAATCAGCGCGAATTCTGGTGATTTCGTGAGATCAGCAGAGAAACTTTCAAAGCCGTCATCTCTTGCGTCGCTATTGTTGTCTGCTGTTAATCATATTTTTATCTCGGGTTTTATAAAACATATCGCTCCTCTATAGAAATCAACAGGCGAGTGGTTTGACAAAGGGTTCCATGATAACCAACAAGAAGTTATGTAATGACACGCATATTCGCGCTGCCTCTCTCCTGGCTGATTGAGGAGAGCTTGAGCTGCGACTCTAGTGACAATGTTTCGACCCAGAGTATATCTCTAAACACAGAATGGTGCACAAACAAGGACACCAAACGTCAGTATCACAAAACAGATGATACTTAGTTATCGCCTGTGGTGCTTACAAATAGAGAGGGTGTCAGTTATCCCAGCACATGCAGTTACACCCTTATCGGCACATAATGCAGGCAATGAATTAAACTTGCACCACGCAGTGTTAATAAGTAATGCCAACTCAGTGTGGCTTGATTTTTCGACACATAAAAGTACGTCTTAGAAGTCAGCAATTCGCTGGGGGCGAAATGCAAAAACACCCGCGTAGCGTGCTTTGGGTGCACGTTAAATCAAAATAAATTGGGAATTGGGAAATTGGGAATTGGGAACAGTGCTTCTGGAAAATAACCTCACCAATCTTATCTAAAATTAGTTATGCAAGGGAGAAAATGACACAGTAGGAAGAATAGTGGGTATACTTACCGCACCAGCTACCATGACGAGGTCTTATATACAGTATACTGAATGACTGGTAGTATATCGTCTATTAGTAACGTTGGAACGTGAAATAAAAAGAACTTAGTGCATGCAACTTTATTTATTTATTTATTTACTTGTGCTTTCGTATATTTAATATTTATCGAATTATGGCGCTATCACTTCTTTCCTCTCAAAGCAAGATATATCATTTGCAGTCAACCACAAAAGTTTAGGGATGCCATTTGCCCTGCAAATGTGACAAATATGAATTACTGCACCGTTAAGGCATAACACTTCTAATTTAATGAGTCACTGTGTAGGTGGCAAACGCTACTACATGATGGAACATTTAATTTGAGGCTGTGTGACCACGTTACGCGAGAATTCAGCTTCTTGGAAAATCCTGCATCCGTAAACTTTTGCGGTTCAAGGTAGCCCACAGGAACTCTAAATAATTATTTTGTCCGCTTGACAAGGAGTAGCCGAACAATTTTCAGGCCCGACGTCTCTAGTATCATCATTTTTTAACTAAAATTAAAATGCACACATTGGCCACGGATTTGGAAACCTAACAGTTCTTACTCGTACCCATAGCTCTGTATTTACCGTCACACAGTATTCGCGAAAAGAGTTCATTCCACGGCTGTAAATCAGTCATATTCAGCGTGCCATAGGTTACATTCCTACAGATTACATAGGTCACATTCCTTTCTTATGAAACATAAGTTTCCCTGCTGCCTGTGTGGAAACAGGTAATCTTTTCCTTGCAATAAAATTCACGGGCTTTCCTTATCAAGGATCGTAGTGCCTTACAATAGCGCAATGAGCTGTTTCAGAGGTAGAGGCTGGTGCATGCAACAGACTTAGAACAGTGTATGCGCGCTCATCCCTTATTAAATGAGCACTTTTGCAGCAGGAACATCAAGTCACTTATAGTGCCTCGTGTATATTTGGCTAAGTGAGTTACCGGGCCTCGGCTGAGGTCTAAAAATATATTATTCACGCACCACACTGGCGCACACAGCGGGCTAATGGATGTTCAGAGCTGGTTCGCACTATTGATCCGTTAACTCAGTGGCTATATTTGGAGGTAAGTGAAGAACAATCAAATCTGCGTACTTGGATTGCTTTCCGGTATCTGTCTTGAGTGGTATGGACTCAATTAGTTGATGCACAAAGGTCCAAAGCAAAAGATACCAAGAATTAAGTTGAACTAAAATTAAAGCCGTCGCTTTCTGACAACTGTTTCCACTTTTATATAAGGCTATTTCTGCGGGTGTACATATAAAAGTACGATTTTGTTATGAGGCACGCTGTATTGCGGGACTTCCCAATAATTTCGATCATCAGGGCTTATTCGCTTGTGCTGAAGTTGTTCTTTCTAAGCAGCCCATCTTCCCTCCATCGCAAATGCTCGAGATACCCGTGCAATCGTGCAATCTTGAAAAGTGAGACGATTGCAGCCTGAATTTTTTTTCAAACTTTGAATTAAGTAAGCGAGTGTCCATGACAGCATCCATTTTTTGTGCGTGTAATGCGCATGGGGTTCGATTTGAGTGTACGCACTATTTCGTGAAGTTTTAGCTTTGGCAAACAAGCGGACAAGAACATTATTGCAAATGTTTGTATCTGTGAGAATAATGAAATATGTACGTGCTTTGTACTTTCAAAGTTGAATATTAAATTTTGGTTCACAGCACTCAAAGTGGTCGCTGTGGTTCATTAAGTTTGAGCGTAGCCGCGGTAAGTGTTCAGTGTTAAAAAAATGTACAATGAATCTAATATTCATGAAGACGTATAAGGCGAGTCGCTACGAGTACTGCACGCGAGTAAATGATGTTGATTGAGTTACACAGAATATAGTACAGGTTTTATTTGATGTAATATTTTGTATAATGTTTCCAGCGCTATAGAACGCCACCCAGCTTCCACTTCACTAGCGAATTATTGTTGAACAGAAAATCATTATTCTGAATGAGCCCGATGCTAACGACAAGTATAGGCATTGGGTGGGCTTTGCCTCTGGTCCGTTGCTCAAAATTGGCTAAACGCAAATGCGACAAGACCTGGCATCAGATTTGCCGGCGAACAAGTGAGAGAGAGAGCGAGAAAGAAGAGGCAGGGAGGTTAACAAGAAGCGAATTGCCAGTTTGCTATCCTGCACTGGGGTGCGGGATATAGGGGTTAGAAATACTGCAAAGAGAGATAGAGCGAAAAATAAACGAAAAAAAAGGGCACAAGAATAGTTAACAGAAAAGGCGTTCCGATCAAAGACGTTCACAGAGACCGGTGGATTTCAAGAAGCGCAGTAGTGTTTGTGCGGCCTTCTGATGCGATGCTAAGTCGCGTCGATGTTGTAGAATTCTTTCTTCAGATAAATTCTGGTCGGCCAACTGGTTCAGTACCTACGGAAAGTGGTTGTCTCTGCCCACTGTATTGTGGGCACTGACAAAGAACATGAGAATCGTTTCCGCGTGCCCACAATCGCCACATACTGCGCTGTCGGCCATTCCTATGCGGAACGCATAGGCATTGGTAAACGCTACGCCCAACCATAGCCTACACAGAAGGGTCGCGTCTCTTCGGGGAAGTCTTGGTGGAAGTCGAAGGCTGGATCCAAGGTCTATAATCGGGCAAGCATAAAATGTGGTTTATTCCACTCCGATGAAGTCCATTGGCGTGGAAGTATGCGGAGCATCCTTGCAGCATCTGTCCTAGACTGCAGGATCGATAGGCGGTTGTCTTTTTGATGAGCTGAACGAGCAGCTTGATCGGCACGTTCATTGCCAATGATTTCACGGTGACTTAGTAGCCACTGAAAGATGAGTTCATGTCCGTTCTCAGTCAGATGGTCAATGACCTCTGTGATTTCGAAACCTATACTGTTCACGTGGACCGCGCCGTAAGGCTGACACTAAATTCTGCAGTAACATCTTCGAGTCGCGGACAATTTGTCTGTTGGTTCTTTATGAATAAAGTGTAGTGTGACTCAAAGCGTTCCGAGTTCTGCTGCCATCGACGTTGTCAAGTGAGATGTTTTCATGTTGATAGTGGTAGCTTTTTCTGAAATGACGATAGCTTCAGTAAAGCTGTTCTGCAGGACGCAGCTGTCGGTGTATTTGTAGGTGTAATTCCGGTACTTCAACATATAATAGAAGTAAGGTAAGCTGTTTAAGAGCCGGCGATGACATATCTACTTTTTACCGGACGACAAGTACACAACAACAATGCCAAACGGCTACACCAGTACAAGGAGCTACACGTCTTGCTTCCCGCACACGGTCAATGCATAAAAAATGATGCTATTGCGTAGTGAATTCACAACGTAAATGTAAAAGAGATGCAGACTTACAGCATTGATCACATGGAAAGCTTAGCGATTCTTAAAATAAAGGAATATATACATTATATACATAAAAATATTCATCTCTTTGGCACATGGCACGAAGAATGTCAAGTGGTGAGGAGACCGGAGAGCGGCCGTTGTCATCTCGCCCGTCAGCTCTGGGTGGTTGAACAGCCGAAGTTAGGAGCGTAATTGCTTGAATATTAGTATCAGGTGACGCTGACTTAGTCGCCAGCTCTCTGGCCTCGAGATAACGACGAAGCGTGAACAGCACGCCACAGCTGCACGTCTGCCAGTGAAGCAACCTTTGTCCTGCGGGGCCGTCAAGCAGAACAGTGCAATAAATTTACCCTGCCCTTTGTACTAGATATGTTTCCTGTTTATAAACGAATATATATATATATATATATATATATATATATATATTGTTATCCTGTATTCATTGGGATACTGGCCTTTTGACACAATGTTTCAGAAGTTTCATTGTCACAACTCTCTCTACCGCGCGCGCAAGCAGTGCCTTTCCTTTCATATCACGCGTCTGATTAAGTGCCAGTCTCGAAAGTCTGTGCAGAGAACATCTTATCACACTCCACACCGGAAGCTAACCTATTCTAGTTTCTTTGGCAGCTTCCTTGCTGTCGCTCGTCCTCCAGGGTTGTCCGGGAGTGTAACTCCGACATTAAATATTCACGACTTCTCGTTTACAGCAACCCTTTCATCAGTAGTCTTCGAAATTTCCATAAACGCGCAACGCATGAGATTCTCCCTGTGGCGTTTCAGGTACTTCCTTCACGCTTACTGCTGTTCCCCGTGTACTCGTCCTTTTACTTATTTCTTTGTCCAAGTGCATGGAGTGATGAACTACGGAGTACGCGTTATATTCTGCCTGGAGGCAATCGAGGGAGCGTTTCCGTCAGCGAACTTTCGTTCCCGTTTTGTGAAAGATTTACTTTTACTGGTCACAAATTACTAAATGCATTGATCTCTTTTTTTTTCTCGCTAAGAGCGGCGCGTGTCTTGCTTCCAGGCAACCGGCCCTTTCATTTTTTGGCGACGACAGAATTGTAAAACTTCACATTTTATACTTGAGCACGGTAATCTATATATCAGCCATCTGTCTCTTTTCCGTCTCGTTCGTTTCTATCGCAACGTAAATTGTATCTTCTCTTCCTTAACATCAATATTTTACCGCCCAAGTTTTGTTTCTTTTTACATTCACTTATACTGCGACATTGGGCAGTTAAAACTAGGTTGATAATCTGAAACTTCAAGGAAAGTTCTATATGCCATGCATGATATCTGATGCGCACCTAAATTTTGCTATATATACCGTCAGAGAGCGGGTGGGTGTAAGTTGAGCTTGATCAAATAATTTCTCAGTTTAATCGTTTCATATTGTTTTGCCGAACTCTAGGCGGCATAATTATTATCATTGCTCAGCCTAGCTAATGAGGGATTACATTTTCCGGGCGCATGACGACACCTCCTCATTGCGTATTCTGCTGAGATCACCATGTCGCACATCATTAAACTTCTGCTTTCGCAATTTTTGCAGCCAACATAGTATTCCTAGCAACTGGTTGGCGTCAACTGTGAACGTCCTCCTAGCGTCTTGCTCAGAATACTGCGCAACGACAACGCAATGCAGTATAGAGGCGGTAGTGCATTGTAAGAGGAGAGTAACGTGCATATTTTCGGACAAAAAATGATGACACGTTTTGATTAAGCGTAGCCAGAAGGGGCCTAATGGTTTTCGTCCTATATATAGTAATATTGCGCGTGTCAGCCTCACAACCTCATAAATAAACCATTCTCGATGACGACATCTATGACCATGCGAACAACGAGCATGGTTTCTTCAGGTTCCGTTACAATGCCGGGCTGTGGAAATGTGCTCCAAGTGGGCTCCAAAGATAAATAAAAATTGTGTGCATGAAAAGGAAGTCTTGTCTAGGCGTGTTTGAACACCTATATTCGAGCGCTCTTAGAACAGAATAGCTTTGTGTACCCAGTAGTTTTGTTAATTCAACGATGGGAAGCAAAGTGCTGACCGCACCTCCCTTATGTTGTAAATTATTTATGTTCTTATGTTTAAGGTTGGCGTTTTATGGGAGAAATGCTCTCATGACACAACACGCGCAAGACGTGCACTAGAAAATAACTCTTGAAAATTGGCAGGTTGTTTCTTTCACGCTTTTTTATCCGCTCGAATCACCTAAGCAATCAGAGCTTCCAACTCACTAAATTTTTCACTCTTTAAACCAAATATGTCTTTTAATCAGAACTCGATGGAAGTTTGTATTATGGAAAATTGTGTCCGCAAAGCTTGCGCACGGGCCATAGTAGGGACATCGCAACCAAAAAAGAGGCACAACTCGAAGCGGAAGATAACAAATGGTCGTAGAACAGCTTGGCGGTGCTCGCAATTCGGGCTTCCCCATAGAATTATTTGCTTCTTTCTTTCTTCCCTTCTCATTCCTAAGGTCTCTCCGTCATCGATCACGATGAAAACAAGGGGCACCAATTACGTTTAGCAAAATATATTCATGGAGAAACAATCAAAGATTGTTACCAAAGTAATTAACAGCAGGGAATGCCGTCGACGGGCGTTCACAGTGCTGTTTGAGCAGCCTAATCAAACACTGTCCTGATTTATAGGGAGTCACCTTTGTTTGCTTTCAAATCGAACAGCATTTCCTACATTTGGGGCTGTTTATTATCTTATTAGCTGACAAGAGACGATGAGCGCGCAGAGATGGAGATGATTTCGGTGGGGCCGAGAGAGCGCAGTGAAAGTAGACAGCCGGGTGAGCGAGTGGTGCCGGTGTGTCCATTTGGGGCGCTTTGCCCTTGCTTAGCTTGTGGTGGCTGGTTGAGAATCGCAGTGGCGTGCAATAGAAAGCAAAAAATGCCACTAAAACGGTTTCTCAGCTAAGAAGAGTTGGCAGAGTGATTGTGTATACATGCCGAAAGGGTTTGGCAACGTTGTATTGTCAAGTAAAGCTTTTATGGCGAGAGAAATCATATGACACTCCAGGCGCATTTCTTCCGCTGCCACAGGCATTGCCGTGATAATGCGTATAATGTCCAAGGGTGGTAACATCGTCCCCACGCACCGTATGCTGCATGTGCGAGTGAAAGCATGCATACGAGGGTGAGCCGACGATGGCGGCTCAATCTCGCTCGCGCACGGGAGGAGAGCGGGGAGGAAGCGCGCCGTCTTCCGTCACGTGGGGGGGAGGGTGTTCTACTGTGGTGGCGGCTGCACGGGCCCTATATTGAAAGCGATCTGTGATGGGGACAGCGTGCGCCGAGTGCTGATAGCTTCGTGTGCGCTGTTATTCCGCCGCTTAGTTCGCGTTGATGCGAGATGCAGCATGAAAGGCCCATTCTCTCGCTGCTGATGCCGTGTTCCAGCGTTTTGATAGAGAGTGTGCCCCGAGATCGAGTGAGATCTGTTCATGTTTGTTTCTCTGGATGGGAGTGCAAGTGCCACCTGCAAGTCATGAACTACTTAAGACAAAGGTAACTAAAATGGACGAGGGAGTTACAAAAAAATGAACGAAGTAGAAACATCAAGAGACACACAAATAAATGTTAAGTTGCATCACAGAACGCTGCTCATACTTGGAAACCACCGGCTGAACAAGAAAATAGGCCCTCGATGTTTTCATATATCATGTGGCGCGTCATTACTCCCTTTGCTCATCCGTATTTTCCTATTTCATTATTCTCTTGGAAATCTTTCAATAACACAACTTCCTTTCGGTTCCAAAAACCTAGCCAAAAAGACATGGGCAATGGTGCTAAACTTTTCTTTTCAGCATTCTGTTTGCATATAATTTCCTCAGCGCTTTCCCGTCGTCTGTCATCGTACTTACTGCGTTACACATTTATATAATATTAGTGCTTATTTGTTCATACAAGAGGATGTTGTTTTCAGAGGCGGGCTTCTTGACTTTTCTCCTTAGTGGTGAAGATATTGACCTAAGAATAAACGTATATCACGAAGTCCGCGCCCCATTTTCCCTATTTTCAGGCAGTAACTCGGAGACAAGGTCGACATTTTAAATTGAATTTCGGAGAGAAAGTCGCTCCGAGTTCGTCCGATAGCACACATTGATGCACAGAACGCTTGATAACACCCGACGGCTTCAACTGTTGCCGTGTAAACCTAGAAGCTCGTCTCTAGCTGATTTCTACTTTTCATGACTATGTCTTTATGTGAGATTTGTTCAAATATAGTTTTCCTTACTTGGCCTTTTTCTGTTTTGTCTTTCATTTATCGATGCGCGAACAACCTTATATGATCGCCTTTTTTTCTTTTTCTTGCACCCTGTCTCGCCTCTTTCATTTCATTTGAGACATAGTTATTTTGTTCCCAATGTTATGAAGCTCCTGGCTCGCATCCTGCAAAAGAAGATTAGTGTGCAGTTCTTTTTATAATTTTACCTGATTTCATCGATGCCGCAGATAGAGGACAACTGATCTTTCTGGTTTAAATTTGGCCTAACAATGCTCGTTGGTTACCAACCTGTCCCCTCTTTCGAACCCCGTCCTAACCTTCGGCTAGGAGTAGGTCAACGATACCATGGTGACTTGCGAGCAATGGCCGGTGGATCATGCTTAGGCAGTACCCACGAAACAATAAACTTCTAGAAAGCTTCTTGAAGTGACTTGAAAGGCGTGTAGACATCTTGGTTTATTGTGAAATGTTAAATAAACGTTGGTAGCAAGAAGTTTTTGAAAACATCCTGAAAACGTCCGGAAACTTTGAAGAGTACATTTTGATATTGCTGTTTTCGGCTGTGAATACACTATTCATTTATTCATTTCGTTTTATTTTTTTCATTTCATTTCATTTATTTCTGGACGTTCTCAAGAACAGCTCTCGCTTCATTAATGGTGCACTTGTGTTACAGTATGATCAGAAAAAAGAAAAGAAAACAAATCAGGGACAACCAGACAGAATAAAACGCACAAGACCAGAGAGCAGTGGAGCAGTGGGAGACCACGCTGCTCAGCTCTGCACCGGAAGACCAACTTAAGGCAATCCAGCAGGCCGAAGTTGCCGCCAGAGCCCAAGGGCTCGAGGCCGTCATCTTGGTAGAGAGGCCTAGGTCTCACAAATCTGCTGTACAAAAATAAAGTTTATTCCTCCTCCTCCTCCTCCTCTTTAGAAAACCTGAAAGAATGGTAGTACAAGATGCAACAAAAAGTTGAATTATATAACACAGAAGTCAAATGAAGAGTTAATACAAGAGCTGAAAATATCATGATCATAATTCAGGGTATTTTTTCTGTTAAAAGACATGTTATAGCATTAGAGGTGCAAGCTGATTTCACGTACAAAATGCTGGGATAATGCTAGTTTGGGCGAGGCACGCCGAAAGGTACAGCCTACAGTGACCGCGAACAGGAGAAGTGGTTGTGAATTAGTTTATACAAAAATAAGTAATCACGATGTCTTCACCGTATTTCTGTGGGTCTAAAAATAAACATGCGCAGCACACACCCATTTAGCATCAAATACATGGCTTCCAAGAAATTGGTCGCACAGGATAAGAAAGAAACGTCGCAAAACACATTAAATTTCTGCCACATTGTTGAAAATAATACAGTTCCATACAGCAGAACTAAACACTAACTTCAAGTAGACAAAGGAATACAAGAGAACAACGCCGTTGACATTCGTAAACTGTTTGTCATTTTGATATGAGACCAAACTCTCTGTAGGATACATTAACAATGCTTTAAACATGTTCTTCGAAAGTTACTCGGGAGTCAACCAATATTCCCAAGTCCCGTGAATAACTGTCTCTTTTCAAATGAATGTTATCACGTGAGTATACATATAGTAATGTGGACATTTTGCGACTACACGAAACAACAAGTGTCTTAGTTGGATTAACACGGAAAAAGTTGCAAGCATACCACTGCCTGACAGAATTCACATCTTCCTGTAATAATTCACAATCCTCCGTTCATTCTATTTCACGGTAAAGTTTAATATCGTAAGCGTAAAAAGGAGAGGCGAATGACGCGAACATTCGATCTGGAAGATTATTAATAAAGATATTGAAAAAATTATGAGCCCAAGATAGACCCTTGCGGAAAACCGGAAGTTGATTCATAAAGCAAAAAGTACTTACCACCAATGCGAACGTAATTTAAACGAGTGGACAGGTAGTCTTTAGTCAGCAGGCACAGACTGAAATTAACGCCTTAACTCAAGAGTTTAAGAATAAGAAGGTAATGAGAAACAACATAAAATTCTTTTGACAGGTGAAAGTAGGATGTGTCTACTCTCTCTGGTTAGCAACATCAAAATAAAAAAATAAAGCAAAAGAGACCAGGTTCGTTGCCACAGATCTACAATGTTTCTATAATTGGCAAAAATATTCATGGTCATTTGGTTTCTAGAAGCATTATTGCCTCAATTCTCCACGCAGAGTAAAGCGCATGCATTTGAATGTGCTCAGAAACATATCATTCACGAATTACATAAATATGGACACGTAGGAGGTGCGTAAAAATAAAACACATAACATGGAACTACGGCAGGCAAATAAATTTTACATTTCCAAGGATAGGATGTGTTCATACACAGAACAGACCTCTTATGCCAGTTTCCGCGTAGATATGTGTAGATGCTACTAATTTGCTGATAATTCATGTAATAGATTGTATGTACCTGAGCAGAACAAACTGATTGACCATAGGTGATATTGCATTACGCTATGTGTTACGCAAAAGGGACACGCAATAATCAAGACAACAGAGTTATCTTCGTCTCCTATATTGTCTTAGGTGCACCGTTCTTCCTACAAGTTACGTTTATAGTTCCACTGTTTAGTATTCCTACGAGAAATCGTGCAGCTCTTCTTTTGTAGTCGAATATGGCTTGAAGTACGTGAAACATCAGACTTCCTGCGCATAACATAAGCACTGATGTGTACCTGAAGCTGCTCCCACTTATCCATAATTTCAGAACAGCTAACACGGTCTAATCAATAAAGAAGAAGCAAAAGCTAACATGGTCTCTTGAAAACTTACTTTTTTATGTCGTTATCCCATCCATTGATTGTTGTTTGATGTAAAATTACTAAACAGGCAATACCGAAAAAACTATGGAAAGATAAAGTGGTCTATACTTTCTCAGAAGTACATTCGCGCCTTTCTGGAGGTGTAAAAAGCACAAGCCACCGGAAGGGTTGTCAAGGTTGGAACCCTTGACAAAATTAAGATAATTTTGATGTGATTCCAATCATGCAAATTGGTAGATGTTACATATGTCTTACATGCGCTACTTCTTTGAACTCGGTCGCTGATAATGAGTGAACTTCCAATTGAGACAATAAAGAAAAAAAAATAACATGGTCTAGTAGTTCAGGTGTCTGACTCGGAAACGCAAGGTCATGAGTTCGGATTTTGATCAAATCCGAACTCATGACTCATTTTTGTGTTCTTATTAAGCCCAGTGTTTATGATCTCATCACTGGCTATTGTTGTTAACTCTGATGTAAATTAATTACGGTTACTGATGTCGCATTTATTCGCAAATAGACATAATGGTTTAAAACAATTCTCAAAAGCTCCCATCATGAAGTTTTTTAGACGTCTAATAACTTAGCGTTAGTACAGCTGCAGGAGGCTTCCTATCAGTGTACATCAAGCTAACGTTTAAACTGAGACTTCCTTTAGACGTTTCGCTTATCCGTTCAAATATTTCAGACGTTCTTTAGTTCTTTCTGAGTTTCATGGTATATAGTTTACTCGCCAAAGCAATTGTACGAATGCGTCAAGACGATTTCTTACACCGTTCTCGACCCCTAAACGCTCCATTGGCTATCGGCCTTGATCACGTGAGGGCTAGAAAACCGGCAGTTTCTAACACTGCAACACGCCGTAGATCTCCCTTCAGGTTTCCACTTTAGTATCAGACTGAAGACCTGCGAAACGAGTAAGAAACTATGCGATAGCGTTGGTCACGCAGTCAGTGAGTGAGTGAAATAACTTTATTGGGGTCCAGAGAAGACGCAGAGACACCCCGCGCCACCCGGCTAGTCCCACGTAGGGACCGGCAAGCCGAGCTTGACGGCCCGATCGCGGGCACTCTGGACGGCCAGGGTTTGGTCGTTGAGTTCGGGGCGAGTGAAATTATTATCGACTAATTTCTACTGACACGCCTCTTTTTCATCACTTTTAATTTTCCTGTAGCGCTCACCAGTCTCAGTTTCTGGATCCACCGGTCACCTCGTTGAAAATGCAGGATATGGAATGCCAGAGAAAGTAGGATGCCTTCTCTCCATTTTAACGTTACTTTTGGGAACTCTTCTTGTAGCGCGTCATTTTTTGTGCAATAGGGAACGTACAGTACCGTAGACTGGTGCTTATAGTTTTATTAGTAGTCGCATAGCATCCATCAGCTTGTAACAAAAGTCGTTCAGGGGTGACATAAATATGGACGAAATTTGTTTTCGGTCTGTGTGTTTTCCCAACTATTGTCGTGCGCCTAAACGGAACGCCTCGTTTATTGTTCACTCACCGTTTCTTATTATCTCTAAGCACACCGCTTTCACCTGCGCTTTATATTTGTAGTAGCTTGTTGCATATCCGGACATCTTTATTTTCACAGTTCTCCTTTTCATAAGTATATGAGCTAATCTGGGCTTTCAATTTCATTAGATACCACGGGACCTTAGAGTGTCCAATGTCTAAAGGAGAGAAAAAAAAAGGGGGGGGGGGTGAAGGCAAGGAGGTACACTAAGTTGGAATATCCCGCTCGCTGCCCCATGCAGAGACCGCGAAAACAGGGAGGATATAATAAAAAGAAAGAGAAAGTAAAACGGCATCAGATTTCCGCGCCCATCGGAACAACACACGCACGAAATAAAAAATGGGCCGAGGTATGTAGTCGTTTGCAGAGGTAGTTGCGTGAAGAAAGCGCAACATCTCTTGCGCTGACAATCGATGAGAGTGCCTTTCACTTTTCTGTGCACGAAAGAACGGTAACTTGAGCAGCATCCCTGTGCTGAAGGAATGTCAGCACCGCATTCTTGGCATGCTGCATTACACTTTAAGTAGGAATGGTGTGCTGCTTTCCTAAAAGTACATAAATTAAATTTATACGGTAGTACGGGTATGACTTGCTTATCTGCAATTGGCATCTCATTTGCAGTGTAACGAGCGTCACGGTAGCAGCCGCACGGTGCAACTAATTGACAGTATGAAGCATGCAATCGTGCGGTGTATTCTTCTGAACAGCCAGGCTTGGCTGCTTCCTTGTCTGAAGGGTCATAAACTTCGTTAGTTCGCGGTGCTGGAGCGCTAGAAAATGTAGAAGATGTAAGCGCTTGGTTTACACCAGCCGCTGTCTGCAAAAAGACCATCGGTAGCATCGCTGGCGTAGCCGGACAGGTTTAGTGGATTTTTGTTGGTTAAATTTTTTCTGAGCATATTTACAAAAAAAAGTGGACTCGTACGTAATTCTAAGGCATCTTTTGCATGTATATTCATTATGATAAACTGAAAATTTGCACGGCAGGTATCGTATTGCGTGGTTCTCCGCATACCGGGAACACAACGCTGACTTTTACACAGAGCCGTCATGCATTCGAGCCTCAGGCACTTTTGGCACAGAAGTGGGCGTCAAATAAATCGGTGAACTGTATACGCTGGAAGTTATCAGCAGTGACTTATACAGGTATGGTATCACCCGTAACTGTGACATTGACACAGTGCGCGTTCTCGAGGCGGCCATTGCGCATGATGTCAACACCTTTAGTAGCAGGCATTATAACAACAGAGAGGTCGGCATATCTCTCGGCGTTCGGCATATCTATCGTATATTCCAGATGAAACAATCTGTGGTGACGCTGTGTTCACGTATCAGACGTCAGATTTTTGTTTTGCTCAGATGCGGTATATTTCTCAGTGCGCCCAGCACGCTCCTGTTGAATGCGTTGAATACGTCAAAGCAGATTATTTCTTCTTGCGTTATGTTTCTTCTCCGAATAGAATTCGGTATTGTTTTCTCATAATAGTTATATAGCGTGCCTGTTGAGCACGCGTCGACGGCTCATAAAGTCCTCTGGCAAAAACAAGATATGTGGCCAACGCTGAGGCATGGTATCCGGTTAGACGCACACATTGTCATGGGTGCCCTGAATATTCTTCTCTTTGCCTTTTGACGCAAGACAATCTCGAATTCATCGACTGAGGAAACGTGACCTGATGTGGAGTATAAATGGGTGTCCTGTCTACCGGTAGAAGCGTTTTCATGCTGTCTTGAGGTATTTCTTGTGGAAGATTGCGAGCCTGGCGGGGTTTAGAAGAGCTGTATATACGTCACTGCTGGACTGAGAGTGCTTCCTCTCTGGTTTTGCAATGAGAGAACGATAAAGGCCAATGACAGCCCAGCTGTGTTCTACAACAAAGATGTTTCGGGCGTCAGTGTTTCTGAGACTCGAGCAACAACACGAAGGTCAGTGTGAATCACCGGGCAATGGATAATATATTCCACCGTATCCTAGTCTTCGCTAGGCCGTACTTCGCCTTCGACTAATTAAAGTTACCAGCTGCATAATACGAAGCCTGCCCAGTCAAATGTGAGTGCAACGTAATCTTAGGGACTCGTTGTAGGTTTAATCTTGCCCTTTCCTTTGACACTTGCCGTTCCTGCAATTCACGATGCACTGATGGTGGAACGGGTCTTTCCTTATCAGAAACTGCTAAGGAAAGGTAAAATTCAGAACACACCTCCTCCTATTATTATATCACGTGGTGTACGCAGTGAAATAAGCCCGGCGGGAAGATCACCTGCGTCGCCGTAGACGAGCGGGTCGTAGTAAACAGTGGTGACCAAAAAAAAAAAAAACGCGGCAAAAACTAAAATTAGATTGGATGGTGTTGAGGATAGGAAGGGCTGGTAAGGACGCACACAGCACAAAACACAAAAATTAGGACGCCGCAGCGGCTTCGTCGTCGAAAGTTGACGCGCCGCGTTGTGTTGCGCTCGAGCCGTGCGTGCGGCGGAAGCGAAAGTGGCCTTCTCTCTCTCGCTATGTGCGCGTGCGCGTCAGTGGCGCTCCGCTTGTTGACGTCCCCTTTCAAATGGGGTCGAGAAGCGTCGCGAAGAGGGAAGCGGCGGAAAGATGTCAGCGACAGGCACCGGAAGATGTCAGTCTCAGCGCCCTTGTCGACAGGGGTGCCGTGCCCCGCGAAGAATTACCCGGGCAGTGTGGACCGTCGGCAGTGGTGCCGACCGACGTCACGTCACATCACGCCGCGCGTCTGCGTCGACAACTCTAGCAACATCTCTTCCCCTTTCCGTCGTCATTGTTGCGTGCGCGTCCCCTACCTCTCCTTCTCGACTCACTCCCCATCCCCTTCCCAGCCTTTTTCCGAGTTCTTTCTGCAGTGTACATGTCTCGCCGTTAGGGCACTACATCTCGTCTCCTCGTCCTCCCTCGGTCTATCCGTCAAGCCTCTGTCTCTTCGTGCCTATTTTGCCTCCGTTTGTTTATAGGTGAAACATCCATGTCACTTAGAAATACGCAACCAAACCAACTGTTCTCGGCTTGTTTTCGGAGCACGTTCCCCAATTCTCTCGCACTCATCGCATAGCGCAACAGCTTTCAGCGGTTCCTAGCGTGCGCATTCATTGCTCTGAGATGCAAAAAGACAGGACGCCCACCTAGCGGGTGCCGTGCGCATCTGCATGCACAAATAGACAGCTATTCTCGCGGACGCCTTTTCGGTATTCACTACGCCTCGTTGCTGATTCGCCAGCACACCAACAGAACTGCATCTGTGCATGTGAAGGTGCACTCGCTGGGCGAAGTTTCCTTTCTGCTAATTTTCAGGTGCCTAAGTGCGTTAACGCCTCCCTAAATTCGTTATCTTCGTGTCTTTGCTGGATTTTCCACTAGAAATCAATTTGCTATTTTTGTGCTCCTAAATTGGGGAAGCACTTCCCTGCTGAGTTTCGGCTGAAAGGGAGCATGGTTAACTTTGCAGCGTCCTCTGAAAACCTCCTGAAGCACTTACCTTCGATTTTAACAACATCGAGCGTTAGTAGATAACAGCAAATGAGAATATCATTACTCTCAGTTGTGCCGTGAAAACCATTTTACTTATCACTCACCTACTGAATGCTAACGTACCCTTTCCTGTCGTAAGTAAAATACGCGCAAGAATAGGCATACTCTATGCCACTTTATCTTTAACCCATTCAGATTTTTCTTTCACTAACACTTCAGGAGGCGTTGCATTCTCTACTCTGTGAACAAGTTCGCTTAATTTACTGAGGCTTGCATGAGGATCTTCCGAGAGTTAAGTACACGGCTACTTATGTTCATCAAAGAGTGGTACATCACGCGAGACAGTGATTTACTATCAAGGAAGTTTTGCTTCCTATCACCTCAATCGCAAAAATGATTTCACGTTCTGTACACTTAAGGCCTGCAGCAGATGAGACGGTAAGCTCAGACACAGGAACTGAACGCAAAGAGACGTTCCGCTTAACTGACTTTTTGTCTTGTATGTGCCATAGATTCGGATTTGAGCCGGCATGGTTGGTTAGTAGCTTTGAC
This sequence comes from Dermacentor silvarum, assembly GCF_013339745.2. Classification (NCBI taxonomy): domain Eukaryota; kingdom Metazoa; phylum Arthropoda; class Arachnida; order Ixodida; family Ixodidae; genus Dermacentor; species Dermacentor silvarum. Next base: position 93,693,007 of record NC_051157.2, read on the forward strand.
ATTACACTGCCAAGTATTACGTTGCGAGATCAAATCTCCGCCGCGACGGCCGCATTTTGATGGGGGCGATACGCAAAAATTGCCCATGCACCATGCATTGGGTGGTCCCCAAGAAACTCAAGTGGTCAAAATTGGTTAGGGGTCTCCCACTACGGCGTGCCTCATAATTCGATCGTGGTTGCGGTGCGTAAAACTCATGCAACTATTATTATTATTATTATTATTATTATTATTATTATTATTATTATTATTATTATTATTATTATTATTATTATTATTATTATTATTATTATTATTGGGGCATATTTTCGATTTCGTCCAATTCATTGGCGTTCTGTTATCCTCATTATTTCTTATGTCCTGTGCAGGACGAAGGCATTTGCCAGATATTGCTATCTGCCCTTGTAAATCGACAATTTATTCTATCTTAAGCGTACAGAAATCCATTCTAATCACACGCTTTATCATCCACCGTCCTCGACGGTGTTTCTTTTGCCTTGACCTCGATTTTGTGAACGCCAGCTATTAGCTCTTCGCAAACGTAGACGGACCAACTCCTTATATTTTTCTTACCCCACAAAAATTTCAACTACCCTTGGTTGCTCCCTAATCTAAATTGATGTTTCGCTGTCTCGTAACGTTCATTTCTCGCTCTATCACTGATTGCGTGATTCCGATAGCTTTTCCTGAAGCCCATTGTTATAATTTGTGTTAGTTGACTGCACTGATCCTGTACTTTCCTCTTCAAGAATATCAGCAAGCTCCTAAGCATAGCTTGGCAGTACCTGCGATGTGCACTCAAACTTAATTTTATTTGTGTGAAAATTTACTTGACCTCAACTGGCTCCTAGTGGAAATATTTTGATACCACAACTGTACTGTGGCCCAGATTTAGGAAGCCTGACCCCCTATAACAAACCCTTACTACTCTTCTCAGACAAAGGAAGATTATCTGCGTCTTGTGCATAATACCCAAACCAACCCTGACACCTTCAGACATTGTATCTCAAGTTCTTGAATCATTCGTTGTAGGTAATCTAGAGTGTTACTGAAGGTGACAATGCACTCAGCAAACCACAGGTTGCTGTGGAATTCCCCACTAATCCCCAAAGAGAACTCGTGCCTATAAAATATTTTGAGTAGCTCTTACAAGCACGCAGTCAAGAGCACCAAACGTAATTTGGTTATTTTTCTGACACCCTGCCAAATATGCGCTTTTCAGTTTTACTTATAATAAATTGTCGTAGTGGTACAATTCCTGTAGGTCTTTTGTGAAAAGATTACGCAATCTTCCTTCTTCTTCTTCACTATGCATTGCCTCTATGACTGCGCGTACCTCTGCTGAGTAGAACGCCATTTGAAATTCTACAAAGGCCAAAAATGGAGGTTTGTTAATACTTGACAAAACGACGCTAAAAGAACAATAGGGCGAAGAAAGGTAGGGACACACACGAGTGGCTAATAGAGCTTTTTTCTTAAGTGTGAACCTTCACAAACTATATAGAGCATGTTTTCCTGCTGCTGAGGCTTCTTGCACTGTACTTACTTCTCAGTTACATGGTATTTAAATGTTCATGTGGTTTCTTGCTGAACGTTCGATCCTTTGTAAATCAGCACTGTTTTCTGCGTTAATAGATGTGAAGCTTCACCCTGCGTCGCTTTAATGAAAATCATTACTTTACCAAAAGCAACATAATTAGATTTGAACTTTTCTATTCCTTAAACTCTCAATTTTATAATGTATTATAAAAATACTAGTTTATAATTGTTCCGCGCCTCTAGGAACACTTGCCATTATCCCTTCTTAAGCCATTGTTCCACTGGACGTATCTTGCAAATTAAGAAGGCACGTGAAGCTCTAGAAACCACTTTCCTTCGTTAAAATAGAAATTGGCCTTCCTGGTGCCGCATTTGGCCTCTACATTCCTTATGGTCTTGCAATTTGTGCCTTAAGGCAGTTGTGAGCACCGTTTGCAGGAACGCGATTCGCGCTCAGTGCTCACGTCTCTGTGCCATTTGCTCTCGCTTTCCTACAGCAACTGGGAGGACAAAGTTCTAGCGTTGACGCGGCATTTTTTGTTGACTAACCAGACCAGAACATTAAAGAGTGCCAGAAACAAACCACCTTGGCTACAAAAATTCAGAGCTGCGAGCGGTGCGCTCTAATGGGAGCTTAAGGAAAAGCAGCAGACAATTGTTCATGCAGCATGCGCGCAGCATGAGAACATGGGGTAATTATGCAAGCTTCCCTTCCGCGCGAGAGCAAAAGCCTAACAGAGCAGCCAGGACGGGCGCTTTACTCTCGTCTAAAAACGCTGTGATGAATGGCACGTGAATGCGTCGTTCTTCCTTCCATCGCCCAGTAGATAAAAAAAAAAGGTGGGTAAGCTTGCCTATCGTCATCGGTGCTTGTGCAGCGTAGGCAAGTGTATTTTATGCAAGACATACATAAAGCAACACATTCTTTAAGTCTGCGTTAAACGTTTTTTCACCGGTGCAACTAACTTGAACAAATACTGTAGCAAACTTCATCCCGTAATTGCCCGATGTGTGCTCTTCCATCGGGAACGATTTAGCGAAAGCGCTTGCGCGCCTTTCATCAGTCACCTACTGTGATCCATTTTTTTTTATAAACGGCTCCTAGAAGCGGTCCCAGATAATGGACATTAAACGCTGCAAACATTACAGTACCTGGAAAGTCTTTTACGGCCAACGGTAAATTGAGCGTTCCGCTCTCTCTGCATGCATCGTCGACGTCTTATTGTGCGTTCTTTTCTCGCGAGCGTGATAGGATCGTTAAGTGCATATGAAAGCACTTTGTGAATGAATATTACAGTGTGTTCTAAAAAATGAAAATAAATTAGTGCAAGTGCTGCACTGCACTTCGTTATGAGCGTGCGAGTCCTTTCTAAGCAAGCTCAAATGCCACACAATGAAACTCATCATACGAAAGACGTCTGACGCTCACGTGAGTAAAGTGAGTACTAGTTTACTATACAACGATTCGTTTTGCGTCACTAGCGCAGAAAGCAATAGAATCGTTGCTACAGTACTTAATGTCGACAGGTCTCTGTGACCGTTAATAATGTTGGCATGCACCTTTAGTTGTGTGCACCACAAGTTCTATCTCACCTCCCTTCTTTGTTTACTTTTACCCATTTTTGCCATTCCCCCCGCCCAGGGTAGGAAACCGCACGTTCGGTTGGATAACTTCCCTGCTTTTTCTTTCTTTTTGTCCTATCTCTCTTTTGCTTTCCATTGATTTCTTCCCACGCGCCACTCACAACTGGCTGATCCTATCGTAAAAAGGTAGGCGAACTAGCGTTAAGAACATGGACAGAAAGCTGACAATAAGGAAAAAATGCAGTAGGATTTTTACATTATTTTGGCCCAGTAGAGAATGATAAGTGTAGGAATGATAAATTAATGGAAATAAAAGTACACGAAAAAGCCGGCAGATCCCACGCCCTCTGGGAATCGATGTTATGCGAAGCAGAGGGCGGATAGCTTACCAAGTTAACGAAACGACAATGAGAGCACGAACACGTAGGCGGCTCTTTCATGACCTGCATCACACGCATGTCATGACATTCATGTCATGAGTCCTCAGGAGTCCCTCTAGCTACACCTAAGAGACCTTAAGGTGAAAGCCTTAGTCATGCTCATGACTATGACTTCGACCATCAACATTTAGTGCTTTCTTCACTTGGTGCCCACGTCCGAACCGATTCCAGTGGTTTTTGAGTGTTAATCTTGTTTTGCTGAGTCATTGTCATTTTGCTGAGTCATGCTCATGACTATGACTTCTACCAGTATTCTTTATTGTTTGCTTCCCTTAGTACCGACGTCCGAACCCATTTCAGTGTTTTTTGAGTGCAAGAGAGAGAGAGAATAAACATCTTTAATGTGTAAGTGCAGCTTTGGAGAGGCGTCCTCATTCCAGAATGCCTTGAGCTCGGGCCGCGTCCTGGGCCCTCGCAATCAGCCGCTGCTGATCTTCGAGGTCTGAGCTGGCCAAGGCTCTCTCCCAAAGCTCGTTGGTGTGGTAAGGGTTCGGAGGATTGAGTGGTGCCTCTCTGCAGCCCCCTACTAAGTGCCTGAGGGACCCGGGCTCTGCGCAGAAGCGGCATTGCAGAGAGAATTGTGTAGGGGCTATGAGGTGGTTTCTGGTTGGGTGGGGGAATGTGTTAACCTGTAGAGCTCGGAGGAATGGCTCCTGCTCTCTAGGTAGTGACTTGTGTGGGGGTGCATATGTTCTGCGGGTTAGCTTGTAGTGTTGTGTGATGTCTTGGTATGAGACTAGAGGGTGCATGCGCTCGGTTTCAGATTCCTCGGCGTCGGCTCGGTGCGTCAAATCTCGAGCCACGTGGTTGGCGACATCGTTGCCAGGAATGCCGTGATGAGCTGGCGCCCAGATGGTTATGACTGATCCGGTTGGCGGCTTTTCATTTATTATCTTGAGAATAATGGCATGAATTCTGCCGCTAGCGAAGTTGCGGCACGCCTGTTGGGAGTCGGTAACTATGACTTCAACCTGTGTTTGGGAGAGCACGAGGGCTATGGCCGCTTCCTCGGCTTGGAGGGGATTGTATCGGGTGAGCGAAATGCTGCTCCGATGTTCTTTGTTGACGATTACGGTAGCTGTTGTGGCTACACGTCTGGGGTAAGACCCCGCATCCGTGTAGGCTATAGAGGGCAAAGTACCGTATCGCTTGTGTATGGCCCGAGCCCGGGCCTCCCTTCGCTGTGCGTGGTGCACTGGGTGCATGTAGCGAGGTAGAGGAGGTACGGTGATGTTGCTCCGGATGGCATGGGGTAAGCTAACAGTCTGAGGTGGTGGATGGCTGAGAGGAGCACATAGCCCCAGGCGTAAGAGGATGGACCTCCCCACTTCCGTAACCGCCAACCTTGTTCGCTGGCTGGATAAATGTGCCTCCATCAGCTCCTCGGCCGTGTTGTGCACGCCTAGTCGTAGTAGGCGTTCTGTGGACGTACTGATCGGCAGGCCCATCGCCTGCTTATATGGCTTTCTGATCATTGTGTTGATTTTTGTGAATTCCGTTTCGTTCAATAGTGCGTATGGAATAGCGTAAGTTATTCGAGATACGACGAAGGCTTGGACAAGCCGAAGCGTGTTCGCCTCCCCTATGCTTCTTGTCTTTGTTGTTATTCGCCGGATCATGTGGGTAACTTGGGCTGTTGTATTCTTAAGCTTCTTAATTAATATTGTGTTGGTGCGATCCGACTGGAAAACCATTCCCAATATCTTTACGCTCTGAGATGGAACGATGGTGTGTCCCTCCAGTTGTATGTTGATAGTGGGCGAGTCGGATGGATGCTTCTTTCGCGGTGAGACCAGGAGTAGCTCTGACTTTTGGGGGCCGCAGCTGAGGCCGCAAGACTTAGCATAGTCGCTCACCACATCTGCCGCTTCCTGCAAGCGGCTCTCCATTGCCCCGATGGACCCCGTGGACGGCCAGATGGTAATGTCGTCGGCATATAGGCCATGCCGGATCCCCGGGATGTTATCGAGGAGCTGCGGGAGGCCTATTAGGGCGATATTGAAAAGGAGAGGGGATAATACTGCGCCCTGTGGTGTGCCGCGCCCACCCAGTAGAAAGGGGTCTGTGGCTTGGTCCCCGACCTTTAGGATGGCTTTTCTATCTGAGAGGAAATCTCTGATATAAGAATACGTCCTGGCCCCACAGCCCAGCGTGTTTAGCCTCTGTAAGATTGCTGAATGCTTGACGTTATCGAACGCCCATTTAAGATCTAAGGCGAGGATAGCTGTGGGGGAGTTGCGTGTCGCTGGTACAATCACCTCCTCTTTCAGCTGAAGTAGGATGTCTTGACTTAAGAGGTGTGGACGGAATCCTATCATCGTTGTTGGAAGTTTCCCTGAGTCCTCCAGGAATGGTTGTAGCCGGTTGAAAACGATGTGCTCTTGGAGCTTTCCTACACACGAAGGTAGGGAGATCGGTCGTAGGTTCTTAATGACTGGTGGCTTGCCTGGATTTGGTATCAGACGAACCTCGGCCATTTTCCACTCCTCGGGAAGGTTTCCTTCCCTTCATACTTCGTTAAGGTGAGCGCTATGCTCTAGTAGCGAGGGGTTGTCAAGATTGACAAGTGCCTTGTTGGTGATTTGGTCCATTTCCGGGGCTGTGTGGCGTCTCAAGCCCATTATCGCCGCTGTCACTTCATGTAGATGAATGTCCTCATCTAGGAGCTCATCTGGGGTGCCGGTGTAGGGTGGCAGAGGCTCCGATGGCTGTGTGGGGAAGGACTGGGCTTTGAGAGTCAAAAGGAGGTCCGCCTCGTTTCCTGGAAATTGGTGGATTACTCGGGCCATATTGTGGTGGGATTCCGTTTTGCTGCTGGCCGGGTTGATTAAATACCTCAATAACTTCCACGTCTTGGAAGTACTCAGTCTTCCTATCAAGCTGTCGCAGAGGGATACCCAATTTTCGCGGCAGAGTGTGTTAGCATATTCCTCAGCCTCTTGTGTGAGTATTGCGATTCGCCTCTTGAGCTTGCGATTTAATCTTTTCTTTTTCCAACGCTTCAGCAGGCTACGCTGGAGCAAGCGAGCATCGATGCTGGAGTGGTGGTGGACGTTTCAAGTATTTTAGAATGCACCTTCACATCCTGGTGGAGCTGAGTGATCCAGTACTTATTTGACTGAAGCTGTAGGCTTTGTTCGTTTGTAGCTCTTTCTTCTCTTATCTCCCGCAGCTTGGTCCAATCCGTGAGGCGAGCAGTGCCTATCCTGGCTTTGTATTCGAGGCCATGGAGAGTGGTGGCTAGCAGCGCGTGGCCACTGCCTAGGTACTCCGCCAGATTGTTCCAGCAAGCTTGGGGGATATTTCTGGTGAGGGTTAAGTCGGGGTTCGTGTCTCTTGTAACACTTGTGCCGAGCATCGTGCTACTCCTTGGATCGTTGACGAGTGTGAGGTCCATGTCCTCAATAACTTTGTGAAGCAGGTTTCCCCTGGGGTTGGTGCACGTATAACTCCAGAGGGGGTGGGCTGCATTGAAATGGCCCACTATTAGAAGCGGATGGTTGCCTGCTGCGTGCGTGGCTTGCTCCAAAACCTGTTTGAGGACCGATGGCGTGCTTTTCAGCCGACAATAGGCGTTTAGAACGAACATGGGACCCTTCTTCTTTGTTGCCCGCGGGATAATTTCGAGCAGAATGGCAAGCGGTTCGGATTGTTGGAGATGGTGTTGAACGGCCACTAGCTTCTTACTGACCAGGGTGGGAAGGCTGTCACCCATATCGGTGCCATACGTGACGTATCCGGGTAGGCGGACGTGTGTGTTCGTCTCTTGCAGTGCGATGATTTCAGGTGGTCTTGTTGATGTGACGATGTATTGTATCAGCGATCCATGCTTGTTCTTGTAGCCCCGGCAATTCCACTGCCACACCGTCGTTTTACGTTTTTCGCTGAGTCATTGTCATTTTTGCTGAGTCATGCTCATGACTAAGATTTCTACCATCGTCCTTTAATTTTCCCTTCACTTAGTGCCCACGGCCGAACCCATTCCAGTGGTTTTTGAGTGTTAATCTTTTTTCGCTGAGTCATTGTCATTATTGCTGAGTCATGCTCATGACTGTTACTTTTACCAGCATCCTGTAGTGTTTCCTTCACTTAGTACCCACATCCTAACCCATTTCTTTGGTTTTTGAGTCCTATACTTTTTTCGGTCAGTCATTGTCATTTTGCAGAGTCATGCTCATCACTATGACTTCTACCAACCTCTTGTAGTGTTTCATTTACTGAGTGCTCACGTGCTAACCCATTTCAGTGGCTTTTGACTGCTAATATTTATTCCCTGAGTCATTGTCATTGTTGCTGAGTCATGCTCAGGACTATTGTCCTTTAGTGCTCCCTTCACTTAGTGCCCACGTTCGAGCCCATTCCAGTGGTTTGTGAGTGTTAATCTTTTTTTCACTGAGTCATTGTCATTTTTGCTGACTCTTGCTCATGACTATTACTTGTACCAGCATCCTGCAGTGTTTCCTTCACTTAGTACCCCCATCCGAACTCATTTGAGGAGTTTTTGAGTGGTAAAGTGTAGGTTAGTCATAGCATTGTCATAATTAGAATCCCTAGATACAAATAGAGTGTCATCAGTTTATTGCAACACTTGGCAGTGTGAAATAGTATTAGCTAACTCGTTCCCGTACAAGTTAAAGAATAGAGGTGTCCGGCATTATCGAGCCATGAGGTACACGACAGTGAAGCTGAGGACAGTCGCTATCAATTTGCTAGCGCAAGAGGTGATCGATCAAATCAATTGTTTTTTCATGGTCGCCGTCATATTAATATTTCGTAGGCAGTACTGCCATCAATGGGCATGTGGCATCTGGCTTGGGCGAGCGCTTCATGTTGTATGCCAGGGAAATGCTCGGCGGCAGTTCCTGGTTGTTGTTATCGCGCTCGCGCAGTTTATTTAATATGACATGGCGTCTTCTACGTGCAAAATGCTTCTGTGAGACGTACTGAAATGATGGAAGTCTTCATGGCCGGAGTTACTGCTGGCTTTGAGGCGGACGGAGCACCCAGCGCGATATAAGTGTGCGTGTTTGAGCCTACAATCAGCCTCGGTGATCAATTGAGTATTTCCAAAAATTTGTTTCACGCATGTGACCTTACTGCAAGATTCTCACAGTAGTTATACGCTGTGGCTTGCTGAGCGAGGTTTCCGAGTGGTGCTCGATTAACATCCGCTTATCCCGGTGCAAAGCAAACTGAAACACCAATATCGTATCCGCCATGGTAGTGCCAAGGCTATGGCGTTGAGCCCCTAATCCCAAAGGCACGGGATCGGCTCACGGCTGCGACAGCTGCACTTCGATGGGGGTGAAATGCAAAAACGTCCGTGTACCGTTCATTTGCCGCACGTAAAAAAAAAGGTAAACTGAAGTGGTAGAAATTATTCCACTTCCCCCACCCACTACGGCGTGCTTCATAATCAAATCGTGCTTTTGGCACGAAAAACCCCAAAATCTTTATTTCATCCATAGCGTGGCATAAACCTGGCCACAAGATGAACACCGACAAAACAAATATTCTGACAACTTCTCGTCGATGGCAAAATAAACATTATTACTTTGTTCTGTGCATGCACTGACATGAGCTAGACAGCGTGATGCTAATAAGCGCCGATGCATTCCGCGCGTGTGCGATAGCTAATAGCTTCAGATAGGCCGAAATTGGCCGAGAACGTTCAGTTTATCTACAACATTAGTCTTTTGTTTCTTAAGCAAGTCTATATTCGTATCGCCGATAATAAAAACAAGTCCTGAAGATCAACCTACTACCTCATATTCTGAATATTTAACCTACTACCAGAAACATGTCTTGAATAATCAACATACGGCCACAAGATAAGCAATATTCCTAAGTTTTTTCAACTTCTTCAGCAATATTTTATCAATCTTAGTTATTTCAGTGTTATTCTTTAATATTCCTTGAAGGCACCAGGGCTGCTTCTGTTAGCCTAAAATTTGATGGCACGAAGTCAAACGTATTCATAAGACTTTATAACTAAGTTGACTAAATTAGTTGCCCTAAACTTTGCTCGTGAGTGTAGATGATCATCCAGGAAGCCATGTTCGACAGCCTAATGCGGCAGCTGCTTCTACATATACATGATTTCACGTTCGTTCGATAATGCTTTCAGATGCACCCACATGTACTTTCGAGGCATGCGTGCCTTGAAAACATGTCACACTCATTTTGTTTGTATTCACGTATACAGACTGAAGGCTTGAAATAATGTAAATTTGAATGTCTGCATTCAATGTTCAATGGGGCTTGTACCTAAACACGCGACTTTTTAACGCATGGAGTAAGGATATGTACATGGCAAAATGGCGTGCATTCTGTTTTAATGAACGTAAACGAAAAGAAGCGCTTAAGCATTCAAGAGGCTTCGCCGTTTCCTTCAATGAATATTTAATCGCACTCCGCGTACAAGTACGGTCTTTTGTCACGGCACATTGGAGCCGCTCCCCACCCTTCCTCCAGAAGCTATAGTGCAACCACATTACATTGTCGTGTGCAATGACGTCGTAGTTAACATTTGCTGCGAAGATTAAAGACGTGTAACGTGAACTTTCGGCTCAGACAATTTGTCGAAGGAAAGAAACAGACTTAGTACATTGCCGCATGTTTATTTCATATTTAAAGAGCCAATGCGAGGCGAAAGCCAGAAGCATTCTCGTAGGGTTACGTATTTTTTACAGAACACTCATTAGCTTCAGTGCAACGTCTTAACTGCATTATTCACTCCGTCAAATTACGCATACGCTGGCCTGATCGCTTTTCAGGACTGGGTCGCAGTATAGACTCATGAGCGAAAACCAAGAATGCTGGGATGGCCAATACGCAAGCGCGCACTACATTCCTCATGAATTTGTGCGTAGTGGTCAGTTGCCGGCAGAGTAAAAAGAATAGCTGGCTCTGGCATTGCATCGTTGTTGATTACAAAGCAGCAAAGTTCATGCCAGTTATAGAAATTGTCAATTGTAGTGCGCTGCATTAAGTATAGTTCTTTCAGCAAAGAACGAGAGATCTGGACAGTACAAGTCACCAGTACTGGGGACTGCCACTTTTTTCACCTCGTCTATTTATCCTATGGACCACGATATAACAATATACACTTACTCAGTTGTGCCGATCGAGTGCCAGTAATACGAGCAGAAGTGAAAGACAATGCATTGGCAATTGAACCTGCTGGAAAGGCGTCGTTTATTTGATAAGTTCCAGGTTGTGTGCAATGACATTATTCGCACCTTTACTCATTAAAGGTAGACCTTTGCAAAGAACAATTTTGCGCAAGACCGATGTACCCTTGAACCTTCTGGCAGTGACGTTTGTAAATGACGTTTAAAAATGACCATTGACAATGACGCTACAGGGTTATGTGGCACTCAGAGCCTTATTAGATATCCAGTCTATCGCAGAGGATACAATGAGGTCCCCACTGGCCCTCAGGCGCACTGTATCCTCAGGCGCACTGTATCGGCCATTTTACCGCATATTTTTAAAGCGTAACAAGTATGCTATAGCCTACCGCAAGAAAATGAGGTTACATATTAAAATCAGCTTCTGAATCATTAGAACGAACGGGAAATATTGAAAAGTACTTAGCTGTTGCTACTACTTGAATAATTTACAAGATGAACCATCAATTTCTGAGGGCCTGATCTCCAAGCATATTGTTGTTTTGTCCACATAAAAACTGTAACAGGTTTTCAACTTCTTTTGCAATACGTTGGAATGCCTTACATTTTTCTGTGCTCCTGACAACGAACTGTTAATAGCACTTAGCGTGCGTCATTACTAAATGTCTGTGATATCTATTGTGCTTTTGTTAGGCCTTCTGGTGATTCGCTTTCTCTTTTTCTTTGTGTTCTTGTGACTGATCTCACTGCGGTCATGTGTAACTTATTTTCCGTCGCGCGTATTATTTATCATGAAGGCTACTTTCAGTAGAGGTCACCAGGGCTGCACTACGGTCTTCTGACACAATCAATAAGCGCGGGCTTCCTTTTTATATGCCTCGCTCTTATTTCCTGGACTTGAAGTTTCGGCCGACTTCATGTTCAAACATTTGCAAGTACCCTCTTAAATTCATACGAAAGGTAGTGAGGCAATGTTTCGCACTCATGGCTGCTGGGTACCTGTCTATAAGATACTGTTACCGTATAATGGCATGGATCCATTTGTTTCTTTAAACCATTTCTTTAGTACTCTTCCGATAGCCGCGTTACTCTAAATGCACACGCGAATGCGCATATGCACAATGACTTGCAGTGCCAATGAGTTCAAGGAAGTTGCGGACACCGATCTATACTTTAGGGGGCTGGATAGAGCATCGAGCGCTCTCGAATAAAACCACCGAAAGTAAGTTGCCTTCTCCCCATAAGTCTGCGCTTTGCTACTTTGCAGCGACACTTTGCCTGCACAGGGGCTCCGCATCTCTTCTTTTTGTCCCCTAAAATTATGTGCCTATTGGGAATAAACTATCTAAGCAGGTGGCATAAGTATTATGGGTAGGCATCCAGAAATTGCCAGCGCCGCACCGCGACAGCGTAGCTAACGTGAGTGGTGCGCCCTTGGAAACACTGTAAGTTGAGAGAACGCTTTATGCAAAAAAGAAAATTATCGCATATTGGTTCGTGTTCTCTTGAAAGGTCTCACCAGACGTACAGAGACAACAAAATCCCATAATATGTAGAAAACTACGACGAAGAAACTGCTACGGCCGCTATGTAATCCAACTGAGCGCTCTAGTAGTCGCAGCATTTCCTTCCGGAACTTCCGGAACAAGCTGCCACCGACGCTGTATTTCCGCTGGCTTCACCTGCGCCCTGTTCAGAGAGCGAAGAAGCGGCATCCAGCAAAGCATAGTACAGATCAATGATTGCGACGCGCAGATCTTCAGCTTACGAAGCACTAACATTTCCAACCCCCCCCCCCCCCCCTTACTTTTACCCTCGAGATCAATGTACGACTGGTCGAACAAATGAGTTGCCTCAGCGCAAGCTAACTAGGAGATCGCCTTCTTCTGTAATATACTTCATCGTACTGACAAAACAAAAGCGTGCTGCCGCGCTTTCGTGCCGTTCGCCTATAATCCGATTGTCCGTATTATACCATGTCTAAGTCGCTCAGCAAGACGATGTCCCTTTCTTTAAGGACCTAACTGCGGAGCGTATGTCATACAGCTCTTCGTACAAGTTCTTTTGCTTTCGCGAGTTGTTGGCAGATTCAAGGACTCGGGACCACCTTCATCTCCTACACTAATTCTGTCCCGTTCTAAGCGCGCACGTTATTTTAACAACATGGCACTGTAGTTTGTAACTGTTACTTTTATATTTGATTCCCTCATCCGTACGTCGTTTGTTTACAGGAACCCGGAGACCGGAATTCACCGTAATTGATCATTCATTGCGCAGGAGACAAGAAACTAATTGAATAGCACGTAAACATAAACACTGGCCCATATTCATAATATTGACAAAAATATTCTAACGTTATACCTTTTCATAAAAGGAGAAATCAACCATATTTAATGTTGGACATAACATTAGCGAACACGGCCGCGGAAAAATCGTTTTCGAAAGAAAGGCATTGCAGATTTCGTACTTCGCGATGTACTTTAAAACATTCTACGTGAGAGCCTTGTTTCATTCGTCAGTGCTCAGGAACCCGCCAATCCCAATCCCATTTAATCCGATTGCGAGCGAACAGCACCGGTGATGACCGATCAGTGACGACACTTAGTAAATAATTTTACTAAATGTCGTAACTCTAACCTCTTGCACAGCCCGTAAAGACTGGTTGAGGCAGAGTCGTCATCGTGGTCCAAGGAGGAGGAGGAGAGAAAGAGAAGGCAGGGATGTTAACTGGGAAATGCATCTGGCTGGCTACCCTACTCTGGGGGACGGGAAAGAGGGAATAGAAAGATGAGATAGAGAGAGGAGGGGGGCAAGGACACGGTGAGCTCGCGCACGCAGGCGGAGGGCCTGAGCAATTCAAAGGCATTCACATAGGCCAGTCGTCCTCAAGAAAGACAACAGTGCCTTCACAGCTTTTTGGGCCGACGAGCGATGGGGACGGTCTTCAAGGAGCATCGTGGTCCAATATTTTTTATCTAGCAATGGGGCCACGAGGGAGAGTGCTATTTCAAAATAGCCACGAGGGATTTCTTCTTTGCAGAATATATCAGCAACGCTCATGCTAAAAAATAAAAACAGCATTGGGTTACATGACTACGTTGCCAACATTGGAAAACGCGCTGCGCTGGATCAGAGGTTATGGAATTGCGCTGGTGAGCACGCGTTCACGGGCTTGATCTCGGTCACATCGTCGTCATTTCTGGAGGAACGGGATCAAATAACGCTCTTCTACTGTGTATTCAGTGACCGCTAAAAAAAAAAAAAACCTAAGCATCCTTCTTAACGCGTGGTGTAGTTTTGGCACAATAGACCCCACAATTTAATTACTCATATTACTAACGTGATTGGTAACCTCGATGCACATGATTTTATTTGTCTTATATCAAGAGTCTATCTGTCTGCCCATCGAATAAATGTTTACTTTTCTAGTAGTCAAATTAATCATCGTTATATAAGCAAAAATAATTCTTGCTTGATAACTTGGGTCTTCAAATAGCTTAAAAGGGACAATTATATGTTTGAAGTTCCTCGAAATTTTCAACACAGGTGCCTAATGCTTTCACGTACTTCTGTTTGACGATGTTAACGACGTCCTCTTTGTCCAACAGATGGAACGTTCAATAGAGTACGTTGCTTTTGCCGGAAAAAAAAAGTATTGGCCTATATTATTGCAAACTTTGTCACTTGCAGCTGCATTAAAGAAAAACAGTTGTCAGAAGTTCTGTCACGGTATATATACATTTCTCTACTCTGGCACCCTTGAGTAGGCGGCACCGCAAAGTCCAGAGCGCACGTGAACAGACAAATTTGCTCTTAAATAAAACGAACAAAAACTCGTTAACTAAGAGCGAACCCAAAGCACAAAATTTTCTTGGTGCAAACAGCGTCGCGCTCTAAACACGGTGCGCTGAAAATGTAAGTTTGTATCAGCAAGTACTTCTCATTCTCCACACCACTTTAGGGAGATTAATCACCAGACCTCTTCATTAGCTCCCTGTATACGCACATATTTAGTGCTTCGAGTATAAACAAGGCAGTATTTTCCGATTACATACAAAATAAATTTGAAAACCGGACACGTTGTCCCCAGTACGATGCGCTGTGTGTATCCACAGAAACGTTATTTCTAAGAACAGGTCACAGCAATAGTGATGATGCAACTGATATTGTCGGAAGGAGCATGCTAACGCCAAACAGCAATTACAAAGGAGACGTGTTGGGAATTACGATAATGAAGCGTATAAATAGCGTGGCAGAAATTAACATACGTGCGTGTATCCGTATAGTACCTGTACGTATACAAACCTCAGTTAAGGAATAAATTAGCTATAAGCTCTGAACGCGCACAAATTGTAATCTCCTATAATATTCTTTTGCACTGCGTTATCTTGAATTCTCTCTGGCGTTTATGCATTCTAAAAAACCGATGTCGACCAGAAAATGTCGCGTCTAGTAAGCGAGTGGAATCACAGAAGGCAATGGTTTCGATTTTTAGCATACAACCCTTTGAAGCTAACAACAAAGCCAAGAAAATCAACATCGACAATGTAGCCAAGGACAGCACAGGTGTGATCAGCTTACTATTATCGTTTAATCTAGTAAGAAATAGGGGCTAAAATTAGAGTGAAATTAATAAACGTTATAAAGGATAGGAAAAATTTAGATTGTAGGCAAATCACCACGCGACATGTGAGAGCCGAACCCACCGAGCGCGGTGTCCTTCTGCCTTTAAAGTAAGTCAAACCTGCCGTGGTTGCTCAGTGGCTATGGTGTTGGGCTGCTGAGCACGAGGTCGCGGGATCGTATCCCGGCCACGGCGGCCGCATTTCGATGGGGGCGAAATGCGAAAACACCCTAGTACTTAGATTTAGGTGCACGTTAAAGAACCCCAGGTGGTCCAAATTTCCGGAGTCCCCCACTACGGCGTGCCTCATAATCAGAACTGGTTTTGGCACGTAAAACCCCATAATTAAAAAAAATTAAGTAAGTCAACATTATATTGATGGGGAAGCGTCAAATGATCTAGTGAGCAAAAAAGACGGCATGTGTCATGCGTGGCAGCGAAACGGCAGGTAAATTCCCATTATCTGCGACGCCACGTCACGAGCGCCTCGACGGAGCAGAGCGGTCGAAAGGTAACAGCAGCTGCCGCTTTAGAGGACCAGGTGTTGCACAACGTCACTCTCGCTCTTGCTCTTGGAAGCCTATTTTATCCGTATACGTTCGTTGTCCACGGAACCTCTCGCCGGCGTTATAACTGTGTCTCGGTAAGGCCAGAAGGAAAGGCCTCGCTTGCCTGCGAGGAGTACACAGCTCGAAGAACCCCCTGAGCGGCGTTCAATTGGACTATAATGCTTTCGCTTTCACAACTCATAAGAAATGCTTAAGGGTCGTCGGATTTTTTTCCTTCAACTTTCATGACCGTTTTCTCTTGCGGATATGACGCTTCCAACAAGCATGAGTGAGACATGGATGTCTCGTTCAGATATTATTTATGTGGAATCCTGCACCGAACATTTCTGCACTTTCGCACCTGCACACTGGGTCTAACTGCTAACTTGCGCTGGGGCGCTTCGCAAAGTGATTTGATGGCTGCTTGTTTTCCAGTTTTCGTGCTTTGTTCCACAATGATCCCCGGCTGTTAAAGTTACAACGTCGGGTATGCGCTTATTGGCTGTAGCAGCGCCTCAAACATGCTGAGTAGCTAAACGTGTCTCTATAGAACATGTTCGCTTTTCCATATTCGTTTGTGTATCTTTTTCGTGATGGTATTATTTTTTCGTTTTTTTTTTGTCCGACGGCTATGTTCTCCAATCAAATATTTACACATGTCCCGCATATCTGATAGGAGTGAAAGCCCGTGGCGGCGCTTTGCGGAAACGCGCTTCCATTCTATTACCGCATAATTACGGGCCATCGCTTTATCCTTCAATTTTTGACTTGTTTCTTGTTTAGGTATTCGATTTTCTCTGTAACTTGGAACTTCATAATTCATATATGACCGCATCAATGTACGCTCGTTATGTGGCCGTCTTTCATAGTGCCACCCATTCGGCTGCACTTAATGCGTTCATCACCCGCAACATTTTTTTTTATTGTGCATATAGAATGTGGGCCAGAATATTTCTTTACTCGTCGAGACGATAGCGGAGAGAGCGTATACAGCATGATCTAGGTTAACCTTCTTTTCTTTTGCCTATTCAGTTTTTAGAACATCTTTGTTGCTTATGTTCAGCTGCACTGAGTTTTTCAATTCTTCCGCAGCATCGCACATCCTGTGCTCATTGTGCTCTCCGTGTACATCGCGATCGCCTTCCGGGCACATTTTTCTGGCCTCTTTTGCTTCTTGTTTTCTGTTTTTTTTTTCTTTTTGCACTGCGTTCAGCTTGTAGATATCGCAATCTTTCATGTCACAAAATTTGTAAGCGATTCATGCTTTGTGTTTCCCTTGAAAAGACGATCCTTCCGCTTACATATAGGAATAAGAAGCAACGGAAAAAATTGCATCAGCGTAGGAGGCGAAGATTGCGCCATTCTTTCTTGCGCAGGAGCCTTTCATCAAAGCAACAATTTAAGTTTCCGCATTCCTCCCCATGTATAGCGCCGCACTGCACTGCTGAACAGTGGAGTGTACAGTGATAAAGAAAAGTAGACCGCAACCCAAAAACGAAAGCGAAACGTTGAGAGCCTCAGAGCAAGGCAAACATACGAAAAACCAAATGCGTATAGCTTGCTTTCAATTTAGCTTCAGTGTTCAGCACTTCTATGTTACCGCGGTGGTTTTCTGGGATGTTCGTGATTCTCGTACAATACAGGCACATTTCTCACAACGCCCGCTTCCTACACCACTTCTGCTCACGACACGTCCACACTTTATTGTTTTCGCCATATCATGTCGTTCTCTTTTCTTTGTTTTGAGCATTCGATTATAACCAGAGAGTAATTTTTGTGTGTTCCTGCGTGCATGCATGCCTCCATGATTCCAGTACGCTAAGAACAAATCGTTCAACATGGCACTTTCTAAATACATTTGGTGCTTTGAAGAAACAATGCGCTTGTATAACAATGCTAATACGATGTACAAGCATTGTTATACATGGACAATACATGAACAATATACATAATGCGAGAAAGAACAAGTAATATGTATTTTGCAGCGTTTTTACATATTGTTTCAGCAATGTGCTGTAATGCTCTAAAAAACAATTCGCAAAGCTTTCTTTTTTTATTCATAATTGCTTTCTGACATTGGCGGCCAGCTTCGCTAGTAATTGGTAGCAATGTAAGAATTGCCTGGATTTCTTTCTTATAAAACGATTCTAGCGTAATTTTAGAGCGCAGCTCATAGGCCCCCGTTCCTGGGTTGAGCGTCGCCATCCCTCGGCGTAACAGCGCGAACGCACTCGTGCCACTACTAGCGCGTTCGTCGTCATCTTCTTCCCCACCTGACTCCGATGCCACTCTTCATGCCAGCGTTCCCATACTACATCTCGTGCTCGTCCCACTGCTCGCGCGTTCTTCCTCGTCTTCTTCGACAGCTGGCTCTGATGCTGCTCATCATGCCAGCGTTCCCTCACTGCCACTCCCTGTGCGAAGGCGCTGACGGCACTGGCCCACTGCCAGTCGGTGCACTGATTTCGGTCCCAAATTCCTTGCCTCACTCTATCTCCGAAATGAAAACACGCATACAGCTGCGCTCAAATTTCGCATTAGGGAGTATCGTAATGGTCAGTGGCGTTTTAAAGGGAAGTTTTTCGTGCCTTTTACTCAGGTTTTGGCGTTATTCGTCGTTTCCTTGACGGATATATCACAGCGGAAGCTGTTACGGGCTCATTCCAATAGTAGTTTTGGTTGTCGATGCTCTCCGCCGCCGCCAGTGTCCGTCACAGCTATAGCCAGGCTCCTAATCCCCATGGGGGATTGGCCAGAAAATGGCTGCACTGTCTTGAGGAAGAAAACTGTCACGCGCGCTCAGGTAAAGATGAACACATCTCGCTCGATGACCGCGGAAACTCGCTGTGAAAACGCCGGAGTGAGAAAGCGCGCTAGCAGCAGTGGTCAAATTAACCTTCGCGCTCTCTCGTCTCGCTTCAACGCGAACTAAACGTCGAAAGCACAGCGCATACGAAGCTACCGGCACTCGGCGCATGCACTTTGTCCGCATCGCAGATCACTTTGAAGATGCGGACCGCGCGGGCGCGCACTTCACCCACATCGCAGATCGCTTTCAAGATACGGCGCCCTCGCGGCCGCGCTTTGAGCAGCAGCCGATGGAGTGGAATGCACCCCCTCTTCCCTCTCTCTCTCCATCACCTCGCCCCCGTGCCTGGTGCGCGAAAAACACGCGCTTCTGGCCTGCATTATTCCCTCGCGTGCGCTACATCGAGCCGCGATTGCCGGCTCACCCTCCTACGCTTTCACTGGCACAAACAGTGTACGGCACCCGGCGATGATTTTATCGCCGTTGGGCTTTATACGAAACCTTACGGTGACGGCGATGGCGACGCCGCCGACGAAAGAAATGCGCTTGGAGTTTCCATATAATTGCTATCGGAAAATAAAACATGCATTGTCATTGTCACCGCCCCGTGCCACGAGTCAAGGAATGTGGCATGTTTAATGCGTAATCTCAATATCTGTGTTTGCTCTTCAGTACACTTTTGGCGCCTCCTCGCAAGGTACGAACCGCGGTTGAAGAAGCGAATCTTAAAGCTACGCGCGCGGTTACAACTGGGGCAACGTCGAGCTCAGCAGAACGTTGTGCAGAGATCAGAACAAGCCGTAGCTCGCCGTCGACACCGGGTGGACAGTTCAGATCGTTCTCGTGAAAACGATGCAAAGAGACTTTGTTGCGAAGACCCTCTAGTGTGTGTTGCCGAAATGGAGCTCCTATGGAGCTACCCCTCCAGCTATGCTCTGTGACTGTGGAACGTGTGCCTCGCAGGCCTCTGCCTTTTAACGCGATAGCATGAAGGACCCTGTGTCGCAGAAAATCTGGTGTCGGCGTCGTTGTCCGCTAGTGAAAATTATATTTAGGAATATGTATCTGTCACACCTTGTTATATGACATGCAGTATATGTGGCTTAAATTGCCACCTCATATTTCGCTAAAATTGCTCATACCTTGTCTAACATTCTAGACAAATTTTAAGAATGAAAACACAAAACAAATGTCATAAAACAAGCCACCCACAACGCATACCTTTTATGTTAAACCTTCTCAGACTCAAATATTAAAAGTGCAAAAAAATGATGGAAACATAAACATGATGTATTCTATTTGCCGCGGCTGTGCACAACCTCCGAGATCGGCCCACGCCCGGGGCCGCGTTTCTACCTTCGTGCGTAGCATTCGCTGGCAGCGTTTCCCGGTAAACATTACGGTTACATCAGCTGCAGTTACCGGGAAGCAGTCAGGGATCTTTGAATTCTATGGCGTGCCACTCTTAATGCGAAGCTTAAGCGTCCTCGAAGTTTTTAAAAATGTTTTTGATGTACAGATATAAAAAGCTTATATTTGCTCTGTATGTAAGTACCAGCGAACGGGCTTATCGGACCCTATATGCTGACCACCAAAATGATGCGCGTAGGCCCACCTCTGTTATGCGCAACAAAAATTAAAATGAAATTCTGCGTACCACTTGAGTACGCGCAATGTCGTCACCTGTACACAGATAATCTGAACGCGTTGGCATTTCTAAAGCTTCTGAATAAGAGGAATAGACCATATATATTATGCGGCTTCATTGATTTACTAATTATCAATGACAGCCTTTCGGTATGTGCCACGGCGTACGTGCCCATTCTTGACCTGATACAACAGCATAGATATTTTATACTCTGGCCGAACATATCCTCTGTTATTGTCCTCGCTATAGCTCAAAGAGACAGTCGTTCGTGACAGCGTAGGCACGCCTCGACGCCCGCCCGCTTTCTGAGCTGACAATCTTGGAGTGTCTTCACACCAGAAGGCTACGAAGGCATCACTGTAGTTTCTTCAGTCAAGTGACCTGCCTGAAAGAGTGTGACACTCCCGCGTTCCTTTGCGTCTGTTGGTGCTTGTTATTGCCGTTTTTTAATACCCCTCTCTTTCAGTGTATGCGCATTTTTTCTTGATCTTTCTGTCTCCCCTTACGTCTTCCCCAGTGCATCGTAGCAAAATGGATATCTTCCAGTTACATCCATGCCTTTCGCATCTCATTTATCTCTCTTTCTTCTATTCTGGCATAAGTAGTATAGACACCTCAAATGTATATACATGTATGTTTCAATTTGAAAAAGGAATATTAAGACTCACAGCTTTGTGGTGCGTAAGCAAACCATTATATGAACTTACACGTTGCATAGAATTAAAGTGGACGTGATTGTACGCACCACTATTTCTCTTATACCATCCATCTAATAGATTCAAGAAAGCTTCGCTTCACATAGTTACTAGCAAGTACGCTCAATTTGTACATATATTTTCTTACATATGGGTCCAACTGTGTGCTCCGCAAGATCGCCAGATACTCACTGATGGTCGCTCCATTATTTCTGAAAACACTTCGAACACTTCTGCTAAGAGCTTGTATCATAACAAAAAATATCAGGCAACATTTAAAGTACTAATTTTAAAGCAGTTCCTTTCAACGAAGAAGTTCTAGCACCTACATAAACATATCCAATTGTTTTTGTAAAGATGGTTGCTGTTCTAATTTTGGGTGGCAAAAAAACAAACAATTTACGGTGCACCCATTCTTTCGAGGTGATTGGTGACTAGTGTTGTTAGCGATCTCTGTTATGCTTGGTAGGTAATTGTTGATAATAAATTTTATATAAACATTATTATGAAATGTGATAAATACCCAGTGACCCGAGTTGGTGACAGAACACACATAGCGACATTCCGCAAGCTGGGTGACGTTTCAAAAAATATGAATAGCATTAAAAAAAGAAAGGAAAAGGATTGCACAAACTAAGAACTGCCGAGTGGGAAGCCGCTTGCGATGCGTGATATTAGTGCGATCTTACAGGTATCGAACCCGAACATTGATACGGTTGAGCCATGACCGCCGTTTCGAATGCAGCACCATTCGTCGCCAAAGCTTCCTACCCCTTGCAAGCAGCCTATGAACAGTTAATGCACTTTCAAGCCTTCGTGAGTTACATGCACTGTTTAGTGTTATATAATATGACTCTGTCACTTGAACACACGCTATATCATGCCATAAGTAGAAGCCTAGAAGGTTGTTTCCACCCTAACTCTATAGCTTATGGTTTGTTGGTGCATTCTGTCTGCGGGCTGCATTGATCGCTCGTTTGAAGCACGTGTCAGGGCTCGAGTGTATGCGGATATGTGACGAGTCACCCTGTTATTTCTATCCCTCCCTCACTGCTCTCTTTCCAACCTCTATTTCCTCCACATCTGTGCAGCATTGTATACCGAAAACTTTCATTTGACTAACCTTACTGCCATTCCTCTGCTTCTCTTCATATTCCCTCCACCAACCCCCGCCCCCCCCCCCCCTTTTTTTTTTCAGAGCCACCAAAATTAACATCGGAATACCTATCTTGACAAGAAAGTTAACAAACAAATATTTCTCAATATACTGCACAAGTTCTACGTTGAATACGTTGCGTTTCACTCAATACTTGAAAAGTTGAATCGTTATTTTTTTTCGATGACTTAATGGTAGAGTAAAAAAAAATACTTTGATTCGATCAACGCGAAAGTTAACAGCAATGTGTGCGTTGCAATGGACCTTTCCAGAAAGTAACGCGTTCCTAGCAACCGCCCACTAAGGAACCCGGATGTAAGTGCGCCGGCTCAGCTATGATCTATTACCGCCATGTATTTGCATAGACGTTTTTACGGGTGCAAGCAACCTATAGCGTTTTCGTGCTGTTTTAGGTGAGCGAATGCTGTGCGAGCTTTCTGAATTTTTCCCATGT
The DNA here is from genome assembly GCF_013339745.2 of Dermacentor silvarum. Taxonomy (NCBI): domain Eukaryota; kingdom Metazoa; phylum Arthropoda; class Arachnida; order Ixodida; family Ixodidae; genus Dermacentor; species Dermacentor silvarum. The sequence goes on from NC_051157.2 coordinate 93,715,637, forward strand.
GTACAAATATTCGCTCATCGGGCTTCAAAGATCGAAAAATGGTATAGGTCGGCGCTTTTTTGCGTTGTTTGTTACTGGGGGCAGCGTCGCCAACGGTCTTGTTAAGGTCCGTGCGTTTGCTCAACATTGAAAAAAAAAACATTTTGCACTTCCCGCAGCTCCTTTCTTGCTCGAAATATACAGAAATGTCAAATTGTATTGCTCGGATTGCTCAAAGTAACGCTTGGCGTTGCTACTTGCCTAGTTTGTTAAGAAAGAAGTGCGAGTTTGTGCTTGTCTGGACCTCTCAGATGCACCCCGGAACAATTCCTGGATGCAAATCTTCAAGGTTCGCCTCTGCCTTATTACAGACGTCGGACCTCACATTGCAGCCATGTTTCAGACATTAGAAACTGCGAGGATGGCGGACCAAGACAAATTCGCAGGTTCCTTTTCTTGACAAACCTGGCAAGTAATTGCAAAATCAAGGTTTATTTTCATAATAATGTATAATATACGCCGCCTATGTCACTTCCATCGTCTGCAATAAATCCGAGCAGGGCTTTTGAGATTCGATTGCAATAATTGCTCGAGGGTGAATCGGAGAGGTGCATATGAAGTCAAATTCGCAGTTTCTTTCATAACAAACTAGGCAAGTGATGACGCACGACGCCTTCACATTGGCATTGACGGTAGCTGCCTGGCGCGGCCTTTCCCCAATAGAAGCCGCCAGTGGAAAGCGTGACTCTGCATGTTTCTGAAAAGGTCCAATGCGTAAAGCGCAAGCTACGACACCCTGCATATTTATCTTTATTGCCCATCCGGTGGGAGCAGCAGGGTGAATGAGTGGTCTTTTTTTAAATTCTAGGCGTTACCCAGCACCAAGACATGTACCAATACAGGCGTGCCGGCGATGTTGTTAAAATACTGCCTCGTAAGTTCTTTTGTACTTAAGCCACAGGTTCGCACCCATGTCTTTGATGTAAGTGGTGACAACTGTAAGGCATGATGCTCTTGAATGACATTTTCATATATATAAACCAAGTTAGCATTTTTTAATGTTATGCCCTAATGCCAGCAGGTTCTTGGCTGAAGCTCATCTGTAGCGTCTCGGGTATTTGCACAGTCGTCTGTTTGCGCCCTCGCTTCACAATAAATTTTTAACTCGTGTTTGAAATTTTGAAAATGCTTTTTCATGCACCATGCACGCGTCCATGAAGGTTCATATGGTTGTACTTGCTTTGCAGCGATATGATTCAGAGTGCATTGTATTCGGCTTTGGTTCGCTTACTTTATATACGCTAACACTGCTCGCATGGTTCGACTCCGCATTAAAAAAAAAGAGCATTGTCTTTACATAGATAAGATATTGAGTTGCGAATTCAGCATCAGCGCCATTGCTTCTTGCCTTGTAATCAACGCCTCTGTCTGAGCTGCAGGATATAATACGATCAAAAATATATATTCATGAAGGCTTCATTCGGCTGCCACACTGTGCAAGCTGCTAACGACGACGGTTGGCCTGAGCTGTGGGTTAGTTTCAGGAGCACTGCTGCTTTGAAGTTGTTTCTTTGAAGCTATCAATCGAATACAGACCAGACGCGAGAAAGAAGGCTATAGGCATATGTTAAACGAGGTGATCCGTTCAAAAGATGGAAAATATTTGCTTCCTACTATTCTGTTTTATTATATGTAAGTTAACGCGCTTTCTGTATCGACAATTTTTATCCAAGAAAAGAACAATTGAGGGACGTGTAAAAGAAGTTGAAACGTAACAAATTGCGGTAGAAAAGTCGTATTGGCGTTCAACGCCAGATAATAAAAGAAACAAAAGGGCAGCCTAAATGCCTGGATGCTGTTAATTCACTGGTGCTAGTACTAGGGCAACTAAAATATTTCTCACATTATCATCACCTTCTTTCAATGTCTGGTGAAGCCCGTGGTCTGATAATAAACCGAAAAAAAAGAACGTAACATTTCTCATTGCTATACCTGCACTTCAGGCACAGTTTTCGTGTCTGCTGGGCATAAAAACGGAAAGTTGAGAGCGAATCTCAGGCGTCCTTATTTTGTTTAACCCGAATCTGGGGATCGTGATGCACTACGCCTATTTTTACATAGGAAGAAATATTTATGCACGTTTGCTTCCCATTTCTAGTCGTTTCCCATCATTCAAAAGAGCAATTGGTCTTTTATAAAGAATCCGAAATACATTGGTTTTCAGATAGAATACACATTTGCAAGAAAGTTCGTACACTCACCATCAGTTCGAATTGCGTGATCTCCAGTGCTTCAGAAATGTTGCTTCGTACTCAATTTCAGGCAATGTTTTCTCCTCTTTTTTACCCTGAAGGATTTCAATGCAAGCAACGAAAAGTAAGCAAAAAATAAAAGATTGAAATTTGTTACTGTTGAAAAGCGTCACTTAATGAAGCGCAGTGCCAATGCCAACTAAAAATAATTTATAATAAAGCTCCTTGTAATCGCTGTAAATTGAACTTTTGAGAGTTTCGATGGGATTTTAATTACTCTAGAATGTAGGGATAGTAGTTAATCGAAAAGTCGTTTGCTGTCCACTTGTCTGGTTAGGGCAGCTCTTATGATTTGTTGGTTTACGTTTTGTTTCTCAGAGCATTAGCTGGAGTGCTTTTTTTCATCGTAACCAGAATTAAAAGAACAATTGGCAACAAAAATTTGGATAGAAATATTCTACTTCTCGGGCTGGATTACTTTGAAAGTGGTAAATTATTTGCTTGAGAAATCGAGATATATTTGAAGCGAATTAACACAATTTTGCAGCTAACTTTTCTTATAAAAACTTTATGAGATAAGTTGCAATTTACGCATTGCACTCGGTGAGTTCGGAAGTGATATCCACTTGGAAATAATTATCAGGATGACACCAGTTTTGCGATATGCGACAAGAAACACTGCTGTTGCCGTTAACTTCGACTTATAATGCCTAAAAAGATGCCTTTCATAAAAGAAACTGGAACACTACCTCAATTTTACCTAAAGTTTCAGAAGTTCGCATGTCATAACGAGCTCTACATTTAAAGTTCCTTGCTTGTGTATGTGCCTTGCAAAACCACTGTCTTGAATTCGTAAATTTCACTGTGTGCGCTAAAGTAATACATAAAAAGTTTATCAGTGAGATCTTATTCCCCATCCAACTACTGACTTTCATTATTCTTACAAGTAAGATACACCTTTTATAGCGATACAGCTGATTTATTATTATTTCTTCGGAAAACATGCACATACAATGGGCATAGAGGGAAATAGGGAGGGAGCCAGCTGGCAAAAGCCACTGAGAGGAGCTCAATGTCTTCCTACTCTCAAGGAAGAAGTGAAAAGAAATTAAAAATTCAAGATAGGAAAAAAGAGTAGAGAAACAGCCAGATGACAGGCCATTAAGAACATTTTGCTAGGAACAGAATTTTCTGGTAGTAACAGAAAAGGCACGCAGGAAATGAAAAAAACAAAAAAAAAACAAAACAGGTCGCCCTATTTACGATAGGTTGTCAAAAATATAAAATAAAATATCAAGAATGTTTCTTCCCTCATAACAAGAAACTTCTCTATGAATGAAAGGCAGCTCAGTTTCTTGTAGGAATTTAGAAGCACAATCATCCGGATCCAGGCAATCATCATTCGTCGTACACTGCAGGTAGCGATGTGCACTGTGCAAGGAGATCATTGTACTGTACTATAAAGTGCTCCAGTTTCTCACACGAACCACAAGACGCACTTGATGGATTGTCCCCATGTCCCTGTCGGTATAAATGTTCAGACAACCGGATACAGCTAACCCTTCACTTGAGTGTTAGTGCTTTGGCCCGACGAGGTCAGCCTCGACCATGAACAGAGGGAAGAAACAATTCATTTTCTGTACGCTGGCCTCGGTGTCCCTTGAGGAGGAACCAACGAATAAACAGATGAGCGTCGTAAAGCCTTTGTAAGCTTTCCGGGCAGTCCCATTCGTTGTGGACACATCTGAAAGCGAGTCAAATAGCCACTTCATTTACGGTGATGCTGGCGTGCGAAGATACCGACTTTCCAACCTGGGATACACCATGAGAGGCAATTACTCTGGGGGACGCAGTGTTGCTCCTGAGAACTGGGTTAGCATCGTCAGTTGTCTGTAGTTTGCTAATGCCAGCGCGGGAGTCCGTAAGAATGACAATCTTCGGTGTGCCTATACCTCTTCTAACACGTACTTCAGAGAAACATCAATCGCTGCCGGCTCCTTAGTTTTCAGGCAAGCTGGATGTGGTGTTGGGAAACTGTCGGATTTCACTCGAAGGGCAGAAGGAAGCTTCAGATGCGTCCTTGAATAATTTAAGTAAATCTACAAGTATTTCGAAGAAGCGTGAGTGGGCTAATCAACAGCGCCAGCAAAGGAAGTTCAAACTTTCTGATTATTTCAGGAAATAAAGGCGAAGCGGGGTGTAGACATTTATGGAATTCTTCCGGAGGTGCAACTCAAGTAGCAGTTTATAAACATCGAGCTCTGGTTGTAAACAGTGTGACCTCTTTCCGGACACGCGAGAACGGCCACTGAATCAGCTGATTAAGAAGTGCTTGGCCATCCAAAGGGCGGCGCAGATGCTCCATATTATGTAGAGCTCTCTGGTCTGCTTGCTGCATCAGGGGTCACTGCATAATGTGCTTCAGTAAGTGATGGAGCTGATGGTGCCTCACACGGTAACCCAACCATGACTGGTAGGGAAAATCGATGGTCACGTTCTAGTGGGGCTATCAATGAGTAGATTTTTGGTACAAGACACAGACATCATGTAACTTAAAAAAACACAACTCATATACAAGGTGTTCCTATGCGCCTTTATGAAACGAAACAAGCCAGGAATGTGACATCATCATCAGTAATAGGAGATATGCGAAATACTTCTACGGCGATGTCCGGCATCACGTGTGGTTCAAACTAGATACGAGGAATAGTGAACCTGAAGATTATTGAATATTTCATTTTGATTTCAATAGAATAGTCGAAAGTGCTGTCTTGTGCAAGTAGTACCAAGGCTACTTTTGAAAACTCCTCGTCTTCCATTTGGTAGTTAAAAACAGAACGTCACTTTACAGTAGATTACACAGGTTGCAGTAAAAGTGGCTGATCATTTCATCATGTGTTGTTTACCAGAAATAGATTAGTAAGTAAGATATTCAGGTAAATGCAAAATGTGTTACGTACCTCAGGCTTATTTTCCGTCGAGTAATTTCCCCAGTTATGTCGTGTAGCAACCTAGTTGGCTCTAGAGGCAAAGAAATAATGAAGTGTAAATAATTATGTTCTCTGTAATATGGAATTCTTAAAATTAACGAAATCACGGCCATCGAGCCGCGATCGCCGGTTCCCCATGCGTACGGTGGCAAAGCAGTTGCTGTCGGAAAACAACGCCGCCCACCCCTCCCTCCCTCCCATCCCCCCACGGCCTTTCGCGCAACGGAAGGCAGCGTGTTTCCCTTCAGCTTTCTTGTCTTGCGGGGCGCCCAATTGAGCCGCAATCGTCAGCTCCCCTCGCGCGCTTTCACTCGCACATACAGCATACGGCGCGCGGCGACGGTGTTATCGCCCTCGGAGTTTATGTGGAACATCACGTCGACAGCGACGGCGAAGGTAGCGATGCGCTTGGAAAGTCCATATAATTTCTATCGTTTTTATGTTGTACTCGTAAGTGCACAATCTTGGCCAATCCCCGAGAATGGATATGCCAAGGTGACGAAAACGTGTATACTATTAGATACATCAAAGCAATGCCCCCTCGGCGACAGACAGCTCCACGTTTAGGGCGGCCGCTTGGTGGATAGACATTGCAATAAAGTTGCAGCCAGGACACTAGTCTCGTAGTGTAGGTTGTTAGGGAGTGTGAAATGGGCTGCAGTGATTAGAACAACATATACTGTGCCATGGTATCATTTACCATTGTGGCAGGCAGCGAGATTGTCACTTCTTGTGCTGCTGCTGTACCTATAAGTTTTGTGATCTATGGATTGCATGTGGATGTGCAACAAGTTCCTTAAAAATTGAACCAATGTCATTGACAATTATATTCCATGCTTTCTGCCTCAAAACACTTCACGTATTATAGAAACTTGACGCACTGGTCCATTCATAACAGTTCCAAGATGTAAGTATGGAAGACATTAATTAAACGTTTCACTACATTGATCATCGCTTTTGCTTTGGACCCAATATCTTGACGTGCGCAGCGGTGCACGCAGCGCGTGAAGAAGATAAATAATAGAAAGCTAGAACGTGAATTCTGAACAAAAGCATGCCAACTCGCAGATCAAGAGTGACTAAGTATCAGTTGATATGTCATCCTTGTATACATTAACGGGAACAGAAGGCAAAGGCTACATAGCCTGACAAAGGTCTACACTCCTATCGCAGTTTGAGAGACAGGTCGGAGAGCACAGGTAAAAATAATTACTTGGTGGCCACGATTAGTACAGAGAACAAGTTTTCAATATATACAGCAACAAAGTCAAGCGTAAATTATGTTTACACTTCTCTTTCTACACAGTACTGCAAGAGAAGCATGGAATATGTCGCATGAAGTAACAAAAATTGCTTTATAATAAACACTTACATTCAAGATTCATAAACATACTAATAACCTGCAGTTTCTATGCCAAACAAAATAAAAACGATAAAATAAAATAAAGCTGCAATATAACAGTCTTCTATAAAAATATATTTCAAGGCCACAACCTTATCTTTATCTGCCCATGATAATTTTATTGTTATTCTGGCTGAACGACTTAGCACCAGATTTCTTTCTAGTAGGTTTTATAAGTGTGAAACTCTATTACCTTACCGTGTCGACGTTGTTCTTGTCGTTGTCATCATCGATAACAAGTAGCCACGAGGGAAAATTGGCCAAGCTTCACCATGAAAACTGCACGAAAAAACAATTTCTTCTGTCTAACTGGACGGTAAATAATGGTATATGAAGAAGACGTCGCACAGAAAGTGTTTCATAATGAGGCTGCGTATTGATTTGGTTTGGTTTTGCTTTACTGATAGCCCTTAGTGGGGACTATATACATCAACTTCGTCGTCATCATATTTTTGGCTTAGCCTAACTATGCAACTACGTGCAAGCCGGCCAGCTGCTCCGAGGAAGAAGAAGCCTTGAATGGAATGTTGGCGAAGGCGGCTAGTCTTGCTCTCTTGTGAAGTGATTAGTTTTTTTTTTATTCGTTCAAGCACGACTGGACTTTGTGCCCCCGCCGGAGGATAATGGTGCGCCTATTCCGCGTACTCTTCCCTGCCTTAAGCATCGCGTCTGCCGTCTTCATCGCCCAAGGCAGCGCTCGTCGAGATGACGGCTACAGCCAGAGCGTCTTGGAACCAAACGCATATCGCTACAGTGCAGGGAACCAGGAAGTCCACAAGCAGCCCAGGGTTCCTGCACTTCGGTACGTGTTGGACATCACCAATGGACATATCACGTACAATAAAAGCATACTTGTAAAAAGTCATGGACACCAAGATAGCATATACGTCAAGTACTCCTTCACGTTTCCAAAGGCTTCTCAACGCGCCTACGCCACGACTGCAGTTAGGAGCTGGTTCAATGTCGGAACTCATCACCTGCGGTCATCTCTAGGAAATACATCAAGAAACACCTCGCGGTCATTCGTCGTCGACTACGATCAAAAGGAGCAACGCGGGTGTCCATGGAACTTCAGGCCACACGACGGAGAGCTGGCAGTTTGGCTACAAAGGTCGCGCAGGGGTGATAACCGGAGGGAGAGCGTCTGACAGATTGCGTCACCGAGAGAGCCTTCGCTATTCTTTGCCAGGCAAGGATGACTCTTCGGCTTCTGGTGCGAATCACCGCAAGCACCGCCTGCGTCATGTGCACCGTACAGCTCTCTGTCTTGTGGTGGCTTGCCTTGTCCTTATCACTATTACATTATGTCTGGTAATGGCTGCCTTGTGGCTTGGAAGTCGTTACAGAAGTAAAGACAAGGCTCTCTACAGTAAATTGGGAGTTGGCGATCCCGGCCTACCTGCTTCCATTGCGTCGCCATCACCACAACTACTTTCGGGCGACAATTTGTCATCAAGAACACAAGCAGAAAAGGCTGAGTTGACCTGGGAACTCATGGCACATTCTGTGTCGGAGCCTGTGATCGGAACTTCAAAAGTTGCGGATGACTCACCGCACGCCCAAGAAAAAGTGGTTCCCTCACTAAGTACAGGTTCGCCCGAGCCGATGAACTTTCCAGTAGAAATGCAATCAGCCCCACCTAGTGAGAATGACGTATCCGAAACAATGCCTTCACTTGTGGCCAGTGAACCTGCGAGCATTAATTATTGCGCTGAGAATGAAACGCAAATCTCTACATGTGCCGCCGAACAAGCCGGTGCTCTCCCAGCCCTCCTCCGGTGTGAGCCTCGCAGGCATGGACCAAAACCTCAATGCCGACAGCCGCCACAGCCTTGACGATGCACTCACCCAAGATCCTTCGCGCAAGAAGCATGAAGGCATGCTTTTACACGCTACAGCAAGAGAAATCTGTGAAGATGCGACAACCAACAAAGCTAGTTGCATCAGGAAACACAACCAATCTGAATCAACATCCTACGGTGAGTACGAAATAGGTGCAATAAAAGGATGCACTAGCTGCGCTGAGCACCAGCAACCTGCATTTGGACCCGGTGGCATGGTCATGAGCACCTCGTCGATTGAACAAACAAGCAGTATAACTCAGAAAAACCCACGTGATTCTGACTCGGACGACGTTTGGGTTAGGCTGCACACCAGTCAAGGACCCTTGCCAACGTTTATTCGGCGGTCAGTGACCAAGACAACAAGGCGCTATGTCAAAGCAGGTGCAGATACGACTACAACTTCCTCGACAGGACTCTTCATCATGTGGGCCCCACGTTCAATGGAGAAAGTCGCCGCTTCCTCTGGCACCTCAACCACGCAACATCACAACCAATAGCTTCGAGAACCTCGCCATCACGAAGCTCACTGAGTGGCCTACCGAAGCTGACTGCTGCTACCAGATGACAAACACTAGTCCTTGGATCCCGCTCCTGGATCAATGCGATCATTCCAAGCCAGTCAACTTTCGGCACATTATCCATGAGGGCTGCCAGGTGACCAAGCTAGGCTGGGACGAGCCTGGTGGTGGTGAAGTGTTTCGCGTGCTGGGAAGCCAAGCAGACCGGCTTGTGCGCGTGCTTCGACTGCGAGAGTCGGAAGTCCCATGGCATACATCTCGTCTTAGAGTTGCCAGAGAACTAAGCAATCTCAAGGACAGTGTGGACAACCGCACTTCCGCATTTTTTGTGGAAGCCAGAAACTGTCTCGTTAGGGACAGATACCCGAGGCTGTTATCAAATGCGCCAATGGAGTCCGTCGATCAATTTCTCCAGTGTGCCGTTAGAACATCTCCTGATGAACCAGAATTGATAATCGACTACCTGGTGACAGAGATGCAGCCGGGATGGAGCCCCCTACCGAAATACAAGCTGTCCGATCCCCACCAAGCAGTAAGCGTGCTCGCTCAGGCATGCTGGGCACTGGCAGTTGCCGAGGTGGAACTCGAATTCGAACATCGCCTTCCGAGTGCTGGCGCTGTGCTTGTTCGCCCTACGCGGTCACCCCGTGTCGAATTCACGCTGCGCGGCCACATCGTTCGGATTCCCAGTGCAGGGCTGAAGGTCCGCCTTCAGCGGCTTCAGCTGGCCAGAATGCGCACGGGTACCCGCATTGAGCACACGGACTTCGCGCGTTTCCACGAGTTTGTGAGAGTCAAAGAGGAAGTGGCCATGTGCGCCAGGATCGCCGACCTGCTGCGAAAAAGACCTACCAAGTTTGAGCCACTGACAAACGTACTTTGGCTACAGCATCTGGCAGAATGGCTGGCCTTCCAATACACGGACGCTTCGACAATTCTTTCACACTGGCATGGCGTACTGGCCGCGTCCTGCTCAGCTGAGCATGCCACAATCGGCAGCCGGCGTAGCCGCACGCTTTCCGGCAGAACGTCACCTCAGGCGACAAAGGAAGTTGGCCGAATTTCTTACTGATTGGAGCGATTTGCACATCCGCGGTGTATGAACCACTTTGAACAAAAGTATTGCACTTACTCTTAGCATTTATTCCTGTTTACATATTCAAAACCAGCCCGCATAGCGAAGCTCTACACAGCAATTCTACATAGCAATCTGTAGGCAATTAGCTCGGCATAGCAGTGCAACTTGCTGCGTTTGGCAATAATACCACCTATACGTTCGGCAACATTGCACCTATTTGATCGTCGGCACGTCATTTTATAGCGAACTTTGCAAAACCTTGAGCAACTTCACGTACATGATTGTCGTTAAAGCCAGTTGAGCATTCTTTATATGTATGAATAAAAACAAGTACAGAAGCTCCCGTCTTTATGGCAATAAAAGACGTCATCGACTTGGTAAACTTCACCATCTTGATTCTTTCGATTTCTGAAACGTGTAATGTGTTGTAGAGCTATATAACAACTACATATCAGAGCGAGTTTGATATTTAAACCTTCTGAGTGTGTGGTCAGGTACAAAATATTTTGTTGTATGCCTATATGCCCATCAGCGGGCGGAACAATCTTGTTTTTTTATCTAAGTACTTTATTTCATATCTCTGGCGCGGCATTTTAGCTTACACAAAATATTTAAAAAATAGTTTGTTTTATCGGCTAGCCACGGTTACAAAATTATCGCTTGACACAAGGCGCGTCTACATGTATCCGCACTTGCCTAAATGTTGTAGCCGCACCTACCTTGTCTAATTCATTGAATCTTGTCTAATCTTTTCAAAATAATAATGTCTTATCAGAATTAAAGGGAAAAAGCGAATAGTGGCGTACATTCCAGGACGAGATCCAGAATTCAGCAATTACTCTAAAATATAGGATGCGTCACTTATTAATAGCCGACGCACTTGACCCGTAGATCAAATTTCGACGACTCAGGACTGTGCTCACCGCTATATCGTTGTGGTTGAGTCTTACTGTTTATGCTTGGCACAAGCTCGTCGAATAAACAGTATCATGATTCGCACTTGTGCCGTTGTCTGCTTTGAAACTATTTCATTAAAAATTAAATTATGGGGTTTTACGTGCCAAAACCACAATCTGATTATGAGGAACGTTGTAGTGGGGGACTCCGGAAATTCGGACCACCTGGGGTTCTTTAACGTGCACCTAAATCTATAAGTACACAGGTGTTTTCGCATTTCGCCCCCAACGAAATGCGGCCGCCGTGGCCAGGATTCGATCCCGCGACCTCGTGCTCAGCAGCCACACACCATAGCCACTGAACAACCACGGTAGGTAACTATTCCATCGATAAGATTCAAAACTGTAGTCTACCTGCCACGTTTGAAGTCGCCCATTTCTATCATTCCACCTAATAGTTTCCCACCTGCGGCGGTGAAACATTTCGTACAAGCAGACACAAATTTTGGCCATCGAACGTGACAATTTTTTTTCTTGCCACAGAGAATCATCCTTCTTACTGCGATCGACCACGCTCTCGTCCTCATGTCTTGCTATGAGTGGCTTGACTGAGAAGTAACTTTAAAGATGAAAGCCTTAGGTGTCTATGTTGGCAGTGCCCTTGGTAGTGACCTTGGCGAAACTGCGCCGTGATGAAAAATGACCGATGCCGCAAATACTAAACACACGTCAATAAATGCACGGATTGACGTCAAATTTCTCAGGTAGTTTCCTGTAAACAAAGTAGATTAGTTGCTCTGAAAATAAAATTTGGTACATTCCGCTCTGAGGTGGAATCAAGCCCGGGCCATGAAGCCACGGCTGCTCCACGGTTCTGGCTTACTAAAGGTGTGCCCTATTGCGTGCCTGATTACACACGTCACGTTGCAGCCATCTCGCTGACTAGTGCGTGCGTCATTGGGCGGCACACGTGACGGTACGGAGGAGGTGGCGCCGCGGGATGAGTGTACAAAATGAGCGCGTTGATGACGTTCCAAGGTCTACAAACGGTACATTGCTTTCGGATTCCCACACGTAAGCAGTCTTAAGTGTCTGCTGACCTTTAAGTTTAGTAATTGCTGTCGCGCCAGGTGCTGCGCAGAAAAGTGGGCACGCGTACTGTGCGCATTGACGTCACAGTCGCAACGGCGGCGAGGGTTGTCGGCGATGAGCGACGGAAGAGCGTGCGCGTTCTTGCAGCTCGAAAGTACGCTACTGCGGAAGAAGCGTGTGCCGATGTGCCTTAGTGAGGAGGTCGCCCTATAATAGCGCCACACGAGAACTTCTCATTGCGGCTCGTTCTGCCTTGCAATAAGTCTAGCCCCGATTGTATATCTTCATGTATTACCAAATGTGCAGCAGGCTTTCACCTTCTTGTGTTACAAGAGCGTAACACTTGCCGAACTTCGATATGTTGAGAACAAATTTCAAGAGGCATAACCACACTTTTGTCAAAGCATCGTTATGCCATTTCTTTCCAAATTTATTTATACTTTTTTACAGCATATTCGGACGTATTTCGTTTAAGTTAAGAAATGTGAACGTGCTTGCGGAATGCACAAGATGCGGCTCAGGTTCGCAGGGCAGGCCAAATTGCCTATGTTATAGCTTGCGTCAAGTACAGTTATTGTGTAGGCCAAATTTGCTTTGTACTACTCGTGGTTAAAAAAAAGCCAACCACTGAATAAAAGTCTAATATTCCCCGAAGTCCGTTCATTTCGTGAATTCTGTTAGCGATTGTCGTGCTGCGCTCTTGTGTGCAATAAATGAAAAGAAAGGACAACAGACTTCACCGATTCCTTCGACTCCGAACGCGTTTACAGCGACAGTAGTGTCCATTACCTTGTATTGGTTTTCCTGTTCTGAGGTATGTGCGCTCACCCGCTACAAAGAGTGATCAAGAAGCGAAAGGTTGTAATTTTCTTGGTCATTGTGGGCCATGGTATCAGTCGTGGAGTAAAGCAAGAATTTGAATAAACAAGCTGTTTACTATATTTTTAAATGATGAGTACAAATTCTGTGATAATAAAGGAAGTAAAGCGTTTGCATACTTAGGCTGGCACTTTATCTTCTTTGTACTATGCGAAACTTTCTTTCTGAATCACAGAGTAATGTCTTTCGTGGGACTTAAAATACCTGGTCAGACTTTACCACTGTTCAGCTTCCCGTGTCTAAGTCGGGTGATTCATTTGTAGCCAATGCACAGCGTTATGGAACCTTATTCTCACAGCTCTTTGGCGACAAGCATATGCTATATATATTTTTTTGATGTGGTCCAACGCTTTCTTATCGCAACATAGGCCATTTAGACAAACATTGGACATCGTGTTTCTCTTGTTTCTTTTGTGTATTCTCATGGCGGTGAGGTTACATTGTGGTCAGTGTAGTAGATTGCCATACGTTGTGTGAGCAGTCATATTTTCTGTTTCTACTATTCAGTAGGACTCGTTCCACGCAACTACCTACCCGACGTGTCTACAGCGTGGAACTTGAGAATACCTTTATTTTGAGCACGTTGAGTTCAGAATGCCGTCACGATCAACGATGCCAAACGCTGCAGCGCTAGGCGCCGCGGGCGCGTCACACAAAAAAAAGTCACAGGCCTGCGGAGCACACGCAGCACAGTCACAGCGTAAGCTGGTGGAGCGGCTCAAGAGTAGCTCCAATTTGGGCACCACGCAGAACAGGGCCTTCGCGGCTGTCTGTTCGCCTCGTTTTGACGAGATCGATCTGAACTGTCCGCCCGGCGTCGATGGCGAGCTGCGGCTTGTAATGCTCTCAGCACAGCAGTCTGCTGAGCCCGATCAAGCCTTACAACTGCAACTTACATGTCGGGCGCGCCGCCTTTGCAGGCACCTTAAGGTATGTCGCCTGCCTTTAAAACGACGTTTTTAAAAAAAAAGCTAATTTTATTTTTTGATAATTTGAGAATCTGGAGACACTCAGAATTGTAGTGAAGAAAAAATTACGTCTCTACCCGGTTTAGTTCAAAAGTTATGTTGTTTTTTTATAACTGCCCACAGACCTCTCTGAAACCGAAACTGACATTTTCTGAAAGTGAAACATACATTTCGATCATTAAAACAAAGTTATCGCTGTATTCTAATGCGCAGGATAGTTTTAGATTAGTTTTTATGAAATAATTTAAAGATTAATAAAGTTAAGCAAGGGTAATCGTTATCGTTTTTTTATTCAAATTGCCGAAATGGCCACATAGGGGGCACACGACTTGCCATTGTGTTATTAACACTGCTCCTGCATGCTGTTCTGCCTTTTTGAAAGCTATCTTTTCATCACTTTAAATGTCTTAGATGTTAAAAAATCTATGATAAGTATTACACCACATTAGCTTGCCGCAGCAGCGACCGAACAAGCGTGAAGAATGTCAACCGTCAGTCGACAATTGAGAAAAAACAAGCCCGAAAAAAATGGCAAGCTAAAAACGATGTAAAGGTGAACTCATGGCAGCTAAGAAGGGACCCATATATGAGCTTGGTGGGTTTTAGCCTCCCACGACCTTCCCTTCATGTATATAAAATGTTTGGAAAACCTAATTCTTGTTTTTCGCGAAACTTCATTTTCAGTTGTTTTTTGTTGCACAAAAGCTCGTAAATTTTCAATAAAGAAATATTTTTAATGAAAATTCCCATGCTTCTTTCTTCAACATTAAGCTGTGCAATGAACTAGGAATTTTGAAAACCAAAAGTAACTTTTGATGTTACGGAATTTCAATTGAAATGCGACCACCTGAAACTACACAATGTTTGGTTTTCTTGCTGTAACCTACTTGATACTGATGACAGCGCAAAGACCCCAGTTTATTGCACAGCCTACATATGCACCTACATTGCTGCCTAGCCATTTTATTTTCGTTTGGTAGGATCGGCAGCTATGACCCCTGGTGTGATGGACATATTTAGAATAATTTTCCTAATTAAATAAGATCCGTTTATATTTTTGTACAAAACACACTTCAAAGAACTTTTTAAACAGCCCTTCTGAAGGCAGACACAAAGAAATCAGTTTAGGGTCAAACATACAAAAAGATTTTCAAAAAGGTGGAGACATATCTTAACTAGATGGCGCCACCATACTGGCGGAGGCTCGGCAGCTCGGGAGCGCGTTGATTGCGCGCCTCGTCTGAATCGCATATTGTCGTCTGCACTTGCGGATGCTGCGTTTGCAGCTATCTTACCTAGATGGCGCCACCATACTGGAGGAGGCTCGAGTCGTCTTCCCCTGCGTGCTTGCCTTATTATGGGTATTTTCGGCGCCCCGATAGCAAGCGCTTGCGTGGCTCAGTGGTAGAGTATCCGGTACCCACGCAGCGGGCGCGGGCTCGATCCGGCGGGAATCGGGTACTTTTTTCTCGTTTCCGGCGATAGCGGTTACTCGGCCGCCGGCGGCGGCATCATCGCGACCCAAAACGGCTATTGGAATGAGCCCATAACAGCTCACGCTGGAAAAAAAAAACCGCATATCCATGGGGTGAATGATGATGAGTGGGCGAAGCTCCGGAGGGAATCATCGGTGAAACGTGAATCTTCCGTGTAATTCGCCCAGTCTCGCCGCACTAAATCGAACGATTGACTTCCACCAATGACACGCGCCATATGTGACGTCATTCCTATTTTATAACAGCGTCCTTCATTATAATTGCACCATCTCCCGCTTAAGGGGACGCTAGCACAAACGCGTTAGAAACGTGCAGTACTCTAAGGGGAAGAGGCCACAGCGTCTTACGCAGCCGTTTACACATGCCGGAACGTGCACCGCGTTTGCCGACGCCATCAGCGTTTATGAATACAGGGGTAAGGCGGAGAGGCCACAGCGTCTTACACCAGCTTCTTGCACGGGCCGTAACGCGCTAGCACAAACGCGTTAGAAACGCGCAGTCTTTCGTTAATGTTGGGTATTTATTGCCATCGTGGTGCGTCTGTCCATGTGCGCTTCGTGGCGTAGTGGTTAGCGCCACGCGTTCAGAAGCGAAGGGTCCCTGGTTCGATTCCGCTACGGCCACAACTCTCGGAATTTTTTTTTCTCATAAAAGTAGACGAGGCTACCTACTACGACGACTACTACTACTACTACAGAGGAGGGACAGACCCACACCCTAAGGAGCTTCGCCCCTAAGAAACTTCCGTGCTCCTTTCGGAGCCTTTCCGGTATCCCCAGTCGTCTTCGTGACGTCACCAGGGTGCATCTGGTGATGTCTACAGGGGCGACGATGTCGATTGGACGAGCAAGAACATACGACTTCCGGTTAGTCTGCTGGACAGTACGCGCGCTCCCGCTCTTCCTCGTCGTGTTGCTCGCTTGTGCGCCTTTGCGAGTCGGCAATTACAGCCCGCAACGCAAATGCCAAATCGCTCGCGTTCCAACACAGTCGTGCTTAGCCGTCTGATTGGATGCGCGAACACAGTGCGACAGTGTTGGCCTTTCTAGACGAGTGCGCAACATAGGGTCCGTAGCGCCACCTTTCCCATGATCACGGGCCGGCACGGCGGCAACCATCTAGTAACGTTGGCAGCAACAGCGGGTAGCCGAGAAGCGCCGAGTCGCGGCTAAGACTCGTCCACGTTAACCGGCACGGTAACTCGCCGCACGCCATTTGCTATTCGCGGGCCGCCGTTCGACGGCGGTTTTGCTCACGAACGGCAAGATTTCCGTGCCGTAGAGAGGATGAGACCGGGACCCATTTCTGCGGCAGCCTCGCTCGATTGCTCGATGGAGTCGATGTCGTCGCTAGGTTATTTCCGGTTCACTTCAAAGCTAAAGCTGACGGCGTTTCGGAATGAATCGCCGACGCTCACAAGCCGAAATATTTTCTTACCGGTGTTGTCGCTCTTTGCATTAATTGTACACAAAGAAGAAAATACGCTGATATTAGGCGCGCAGTCAGTCGGCAGCGATGCGAGCACAGGCGAGCCGGTCGTCTGCCATCAGTAGCTGTGCACTGCAGCTGAGCTCGACAAGTATCGGATCTCTCGTTCGTGTTTAACGTTTGACAGTGGATATAGGTTTTCATAAAATGTACAATTTACGTTTGACTTTATCTAGCGGAAATTATTTTGCTTGGTACAGAAGCTGCAGCCGATGTTTGCGACGCCGGTGGCGGAGTCGCGCAGCTTCGCGGTCGTCGATTGTCCCGTTGATCGTGCTGCGGGTGGTGGGCCGGACGAACTGCCGTCTACTTTGGATACATCACGTGCGGCAAACGTTCTACGGCAGTGGAGGCCGGTTCGCCGTCGGTATATTTGCCGCTAGCGTGGACGTGCCTTAACCGGAAGTGGACAGTGTTTTGTGAAGTGCGTTGGGGACGACGTATGTCACGTGACATTTGGAGGAGCACTCGGCGACGAGGAGAGACCAGCCGACGAACTGAGAGTAGCGAAGGAAAGAGCGAAACGAGCGAGGGCCGTGTTTCGATCATAAAACGTGTGTAACTCCGCTATTTCGGCACCATATCGCCAAATTCTCGCGGCTACGTGTTTGTTGTAGACTCGTACACAACTGCAACACCACAACTAAATTTCGACCTCTGGATGGTTTAGCGGCCCTTTAAAGCGAAAGCTTCACTAACCTAGTCTAGCCGAGATTCGCCGTCAACAACAATTTGACCTTCATTTGACCGCAACTGCGCCGTAGCCTTGGCAACACAACGCACCACATCACTCGCCGAGCCGAGGTCTGACGCCCCCGCCGGCTAGGCGCATGCGCTCTGCGCAGCTGGGTCACCGCCTGAACACGTGACTCGCCGCGCGCTTGATGAGCGCCGCGCTCGCCTACAAAAGAAAAAAAATGAAGGAAACTTTGTAAATTCCAAAGTGTGTTCGGCGAAAGCCTGTGGCCATTCGACTGACTATGCCATGGCTTTTTTTCTCGTCGGTGTGAACAACTGTAACGCTAGTGAACTTTGTAGACCACTGACAACTGCATGTCTGTTCCTAGCATCTTGGTTCAAATCCTCGACAACGACCATCGGCTGATGCCTGGCGCTTGTTGGTAGGATGCGATTCACAAAGGCAATGGCTGCTTCTTGTCCGAGGTATGGGGACAAGTACATACAGACTACAAAGAACCCATTCGACAACCTGACTGCACACGCTTCTCCAGGCCACAGCTGGCACCGTTCCAGGGCACGGACGGACGGACGGTCGGACGCCGCCGCTGTGCTATCACGTGATTGCTGAGAGAGTGTAAGGGGGAGAGGCCACAGCTGTGGCGGCGCAACTGTTGCTATGCGCCGCTGTGCCATAACGTGAATGCTCAGAGAGTGTGAGGGGGAGAGGTCACAGCTGGCACCGTTCCCGGGCATGGACGGACGGTCGGTCGGACTTCACGAGTATGAGTCATCAAAGGCTTTAGCATTAAAATAGTCCGTGCGAGGTTGGTCATGTACGAGAGCGAGGCGTTTTATGAGCATTGCGCGGGAGCGGGAGGCTTTGAGCCGTAGTCGGCAAGCGGCGTCTGACCACTCCGCGGATATCGCCCGGCGAGCTGCGTCACTGTAGAGGGTCGGGAATGCCAAGCGCGCGAAGCTAGCGTCGGAAACTGAGAAAGAGCGAGCCGTTCGGCTAGCAAAACGCCTGAAGCGGGACCACAACCCTAGACAAAGGCATGCTCTCGATGAAAAAAAAAACACAAAAAACAAGCTTTTGCTTTGCATATACAGGGTTAGCCGAGCTAAGCCGCAGCAATCTTTTCTGCACCTTCGCCTCGGTGCGCCACTCCCGAGGAGGCGAGCGGCATTTGGATGGGGTTTTTGCAAGCAACACGGACCGGGACGCGTCACTGTATGAATGGTAGAAATGCTGGAAAAGGGGTTAGTGTTTGAGTTTCCTCTTAACAGAATTATGTGTTCTCGTATATTGAAATTATATATTCTCGTATATTGAAATCATGTCTCTAGGTTAAGTGAGACATGACAACTTAACCAGCACCATGTCTCTGGTTAAGTTGTACTTTACGATTTTCTTAACGAATTTTACTTTGACAAATTCAATTAGATAACTAACGCCTCTGCGCCACGTGGAGGGCCTGTGTGATCGGGGTGGTTCGGGATGATTTTCTTGTCCGCAGACGCCGACGCCGAGACCGACGCCGGATTTTCTGTGACATGGGGCCCTTAACGAAAATAGCGCGATAGCTGTGTGCTTGGTGTGCCCAGCTCCCAAATTCACAATGCAGCAGTGTCATGGCTTCTGCGATGGTAAAGCTGGGGTCGACGAGCGGGCCTGAGGACGACGAGAAGCAAATCGATGACGACTGCGGTTGTCGTCCGCGTAGCGGATGGGACGGACTGCCCGATGGAGGGACTTGGCTAAATCATTTTTCAGCGTTTTACTGCAGTCGCAATAAAATGCGCAGTAAGAAATCTGGCGAAAAAGTGGGCGTTGCAGAAGAAACACTATAATATTAAAGTTCGAAAGCTTTTCTCTCTTGATTATTCACAACGTCTCAGACTTCACAAGCTAGCCAGCCGAAATATATTATATATAGCCCCAATCGATCAGTGGCGCTGAAACGTCGTGATTAAACAGCAGTGTCAGAAAACACTGTCTAGTGAGCGCAAAGGCCAGTTTTCGACAGCAAGTGGTGCAATTGCGCATGAGAAAGTTCACCACTAATCTTGAGGCACGTGTGCCCATTCTTTTACATGAGTGGGTATGACAGTTTTAGAATGTAGGAGCATAGGCTGTCCTCGCAACAACTATGGCCAAGGACAGACCTTGGCTGGTACCGTCGGGCTAAAACACGCATTCACGGAGGCCCACGTTTATTATCTTTTAAACTGACATGCCATTTTGATGGTCTCTTTACCACACGGTGGTAGAATATTTTATTTGGGCACCAAAACAGCTATAGCACCTTTTAACAAGCGCTGGTTTCCTAACGAACACTGACTGCGTTTTCTGAACCTGAACGGTACTTAATACAATTTCTTCAACCTGGAGGGCATGGATCGTAAGGAACGTCATAGTATCTAGTCGCCCTCACGTGGAATAAACTAGAAGACCATACCAATAAAAAAAATGTGAATACTGACGCAGTCAAAAACTAAAAACGGTTGGCCTTTATTTCGCGTCAGCAAGAAATTCGCGTACAGCCTGCAGAGCATGCGCATACTTTCTATAACAGGCATGACCCACTACGGATAATTGAACTGTACGAACATTTGTAATTCACTGTTTTGTCGAGGAAATCCTTACTTAGGGCACACTTCATACGGAAGGAAAGAAGGCGACAGGAAAGAGCACTTCCTGCTTGATTGTTTTACCAGCACGGAACAAGCTTGGTTCATTGTGTAGGCGCGTAAATAATGAAAAGGCATGCATCAATACGTATAAAAAGAAGCATGCAAAAAGTACTTAGATGGCGCAGGTGAACTTGTCTATTGCAAATCACGATCTCGCGGTGGATGCCAAGTCAGCCAAAAAGGACAATGTTTATTTACCCGCGGCGTGAAGGCACCCAACTAAAGTGCGGGTCTGTTGGAATTCACCTGGCAGTACACTGATCTAGATGCAAGTGCACACCAATGTTTGAAAAATGCCTGATTGTGACTAAATGCAAGTATCTATTGCACAAAGAGCAATGGAACGAACAATTTTAGGCGTAACGTTAAGAGACAGGAAGAGAACGTGTGGATCAGGGAGCAAACGGGGATAACCGATATTCTAATTGACATTAGGAGAAAAAAAATTGGGTAGATAATCGATGGACTATTACAGTTAGAAAATGGGTGTCAAGAGAAGGGAAGCGCAGTCGAGGGCGGCAGAAAACTAGGTGGGGGATGAAATTAGGCAATTAGCAAGTAGAAATTGTGAATCAGCTAGCGCAAGGCAGAGGCAACTGGAGATCGCAGGGAGAGGCCTTCGTCCTGCAGTGGACATAAAAGTAGGCTAATTATGATGATGATGATGTTGATCATGATGACAAGGACTAGAGGGAGATATGTGAGACGTTCAATATAGTATATATAGGGTTATTATATAGCAAGAGTGCTTGCTTATCATTGCAAAGCAAGTATCACGTTAGCCATACCATGTGCTCCCTGTTTCTCGTCGTTGTGCGAGAAACATGCACGTAGATTTATTTGTTTCACTATTTCGCTTCTTACTTTATATTGCTGTGCGGTCAATAAAACTGAGTAGTTATTATTAGAGGCCTGTCCGGCCGGCTACCTTCCTTCTTCGGGAATTGTGCGCTGAGTTAGGCATTTTCTCGACGAAACAATGTTTCACCAACCAGCCCAAACAGCTACTCTATTACTTTGTGATTCACGTTAGCACTTCTTGGTACTTCTTTGTTACTAATACGCACCACGCTGCGCTACCAAACATCTTAAACGATCGGATCACATAATATTAGCTTTAATAAAGCTTCGAAGCAGTACCTATAACAATTATCGGTGAGGTGCATAAAGTTGCGTCTAGTAAATTAAGAACGGGTCATCGACAAACTGTAAGTTTAGCTGGAAGTAGAACACTAATGTGCAGGGTAGCAAAGGCCTGCTTCACTTCCCCGCACCTCTCCGTCCTTGGAGATAGAGAACATGACAGATTCAACGCGAAGCGTACATTCCCGATAACAAGTGCACCGTTATACCAAAGTGTTCGCACTTGCTAAAGGGCGCCGAAGATACCCGGAAAGGTCTCGATGCATTCGGTCAGTCGATCTGAATGGCTAATAAGCCTCGCCGCCTGTTCAAGCGGCTTGGCACAAAGGGCCACTGACGCTCGCTGCATCGCCCGTATTCTTGGCTAACCAAGTTAGGTAAGATGCGATGGTAATATATCCGCGGCCTGAGAAGTCTGAAAGGGCAAGCAGGCACTTGGTGCAAATGTATGCAGATGAGGAAGAGAATATGAAAGCGAGCGAGCTGGCAGCTCGATGGTTTCGGTTAGACTCAATGCTATCTATGAGTTGGCAAAAAAGAAAGTACTCTCATGGGTATTTTTCCTAGTTTAGCACTGCGCTTTCCCCAATGGATGGCGCATTCCAGGGTCCTTTTCGCGTGGTGTCCGCGTTATATCTCACGACACGGCAACGAAGTTTACTGACGCACTAATACGTAAGTTTACCAGTATCTTGCTTTCTTTAAGCGAAATTTTCTTTCCAATCCCACCCGGACTTTCCTGACCATAGCTGCTGAATCCTGCTGCTCTCTTTCGCAGTACCTCATACGCAACACAACACTGTCATATTTAGTGCCCTTACATATCTCATGCCTGCTTTCCCTGTTTCTACCAAATTACCCAGGGATGAAAGAAACGATGCCTAAATGTCTTCCTTGAAGCATATGCAGGTCATCAAGAGCACAATTCATTTATTAAAGCAAACCTATTTAGGCCTATTTTTCAAGGGTTTCGTCTGGCTTGGCTCTTCCGCCGGGTAAAGTACAGTTTGCTATTACATTATCTCCAGGATCAGCCTACAGAGGTCGGCGTGCCGACCCTGGATACACTGTCATAGCAAAGGAGGCCGATCCCAGAGACAGTATAATGCGTGGTCGTTCGCGTCACGGGGTGGTGGCTTCCCCATCATGCCGCTTTCATTGGTAGGCAGGTAATCGCTGTGGGGCAAAAAGCTGTGTGGAATATAATAATTTGCGTGACATTTCTTTAAGCAGCGTCAAAAAGCTGCTGTTTTCAGATTCCAACATTTTATTTGGACCTGAGTAACTTTTTTTTTCATTTTTCTTGCGTTTTGCGCCAAGTGCGGAATGTTCTTCGGTCGGTTTATGTATGGTTTGAGCCAGACACGTGATTAGCGTTCGGCAGTCGCTCGAAACATCTCAAGCTTCAGGAACTACTCAGCGTCTGCAGGAGAAACCTGAACCAGAATACATGCTCTATGCGCCTACGGCGTCTGCGTTTCTTTCTTTCTACAGTCAGAGTGGCGTAGGTGTCCCGATATGTTCCGCTTATCCAGTGGCAGCGCTAGGTGCCACTGGTGGCGCAACAGTGCATGTAGCTGTCGGCATAATCATACGCGATATACTCATGCACATGACGGTATAGTCACATGCATTACACCCGCAAGGCCAATAATCAGAGAATGTGAATAAAACGCGCGCATTTTCTCAGACCTTTCCTGCGTTTTGGTGCAAAATGGTCAACGTGGTTAAAACATGATGTGTGCACGACATTGTACACATTCGACGAATCAACACATTTGCGTGTCACTCATTCTCAGTCAGAATACAGAAAAAAAAACAGTTATCGCCAGTGTAGTGTACCGCACAGGAGCGTGAAGGGGCCAAATGTTGTATGTCCATGCAATACTTGGGAACACGACACCTAGTGTGTCCTTTCTGTGGCGCAAACGAAATCATTTACAGAAGAGAGAGAGAGAGATGGCGGCAGTCAGACAGAGAAATACTGCCTGTGCGTGCAAGCCTCTGCAATAAGATCCAGTTGATTCTATGTGGTGTTGATAAATCAATGTCAGTGCAGTAGATAAGCAGGTAACAAGTGAAAACAGGTCTCTGGCTTCCCTAGAGCGCAGGTCATCTTATATGGCATCGCTTATCAGAATAAAAGCGGATTTATTTTTTGTTTCATATAAGCACCATATCAGAAATAGAAACTGAGATAGAGAAATGATGTAGGCAGTATAAGGCGGGCATATCGGCAAGCTTTTTAAAGTCGCCTTATTCAGAAGCCATGTTACCGACATGACCTAAAGTTTATATATATATATATATATATATATATATATATATATATATATACTGAACTTTTTTATTCTTCCTTTGAGTACATTTTTCCCTCGGAAACCATTCTTCAATGCGCTTTCTACAAGGCTATATCAAATGGATCATTCTTATACAAAACGAAGAGCTGCTCCATTTGCACAAGCAGCAAAAAAATACGATACGGTGCCCCCTGTTTACGCCTGAGCAGTGCCACGAGGGATTACCTCTTTATTGAGTTGACACGTAGAAAGGCTCAAAGTGCGGAACCTCACTCACCTGCACGTTCAGCAGGGCGAATAGCGTAAGCAGACAGCGTAAAAGCGTGAAGCAGCGCTGGTTCTGCGCATTATGTGCTGTATCATGTCCTCTTGCTTCGTTGGATTTTTCGTTCTACTTTAAGCGAAACGTGAGACTTGAAGTAAGCGACGCTCGCAAGCCGCCTGAAATAAAGAAAGGAACGCTTCTGTGGGCATACGAGGGAAGGTTGTGATGCCAGAATGGAGATAGATGACCAAGCCTGCGCCGCCGAAAGGTCTTGAGGGAGCACTCCAGTGAAAGCTGGGTAGAGACCAGAAAAGTTTCACACGCTCCACGGGATTTTCATATTCTTCCGCTTGTGCATGAAGCTCGCCAACTCTAGCGGCGTAAAGCTCCGGCTGAAGCCGACGGCGCGTGAGGCGGTATTGGTGGTCACCACGTCATTGTACTTAGATTTTTTGGCCGTAGTACAGGCATCTCGTTTTACCTCTGATAGCGGATAAAATAAAATAACAGTGTGGTAGACCTTTTCTCAAATCTTTTTCTCAATGTATTATCTTTACTGCGCGAGAGAATGAATACGATCTTCGTTCAGGGGGTTGAAGTTCCGCGGAGGAAAGCGACGAAGTTACAGCTCGATCCAGATAAGAGAGACCTGAAGACAAACAAAGAGGAATTCATAAAGAAGACTTTTGGATAGAATTGAAGCTGTTCAATTGAAAGGACCTTTCGGCCGTTTCTGTGTCTCTTGGTTACTCCTTCGTTTTATTTGTCATTTTCACTGATCGGGCTTCCGCGTTTCGCCACCAGAGCGATAGTTGTATTTACATCGCTAATAAAAACTGACGCAACACTCACCAAAGACTGAGAACACTGCTTAAGACATTTCTAAGTCAATAATGAAGTGATGCAAAGTGGTTAGCGGGTTAATACATATAAGTACACATGTGAGGTCTGCGGGTCAAAATTTCACTGATCTCGCCAAGTGACCGATAGAGAAAAAAGAAACAAAAAACAAGTTATGACAGTTGACACCAGTCAGGACTTGGAAAGTCTTGACGGTACGCTAGACATCAGCTCAGGAAACTGGAGAGGCGAACGTCGCTTTCGCGTCTTTTTGCGGTCGTTCTTCGCACTAATGACAACTGGCTTCGCACAGAAAAAAAATTGTTTTTTTTAGATACCTGGGCACATTTCTTTCTTTGTAATTCACAATCTTATTGCCCATTTAGAACCGCCAAGCAAATCGGAGCATATTATATCTCGACTAGACGTTGCAAGGAACCAAAGATAGCCAATACACTTTTGAGCTTTGGACGTCCAGGTGCTGTGAAGTGTATCGATGCCTTTGATAAGCTTCTAGCTTGCACCTGGCTCTTTTTTTCATATCTGACAACTACGTAACCAATTTCCTGAGGTTAACCTTTATATTGTCACGAAGATAATTAATGCGAACTCGCCGAAAGAGAACAGCCTTTTTTAATCATGGCCGACACTCAAGAGAACGCGCGCACACCTGCGCCCTTCGTCGTCTTCTCTCTGGCCATCTTGTGCCTGTAGTGGGCAGGTTACTTGTGACGATCGGTGCCTGTAGTGGGCGGCTTACTTCGCGTCATTACTCCCCACGTGAAAAGCGACCGTCCCGGTCGCTGGTTGGAGAGGATAAAGGGCCACAGAGGGTGTGGGAGAGAGTTCATCAGAGGGACACTTCTTCGCGGGCGTAGTACGGCTTCATACGTACTACGTGCACAATCTCGGCTTGTGCTCGCCGTCGGCACGAGCTCATAGTAGTACTCTGAGGGACGACCTCGTAGTTCACGTCGCTGAGTCGCCTGACGATCTTGTACGGGCCAAAGTATCTGCGCAGTAATTTTTCTGACAGCCCCTGATGACGGACGGGTGTCCATACCCAAACATATTCGCCGGGTTTGTACTGGAGGTTCCTTCGGCCACTGTTGTAAGGGCGGGCGTCGGCACTCTGCTGGTTGCGGATGCGGTTGCGAGCAAACTGTCGAGCTTCTTCGGCTTTCTGGATGATGTCGTCAGCGTTTTCACTTCTTGTTGTTCCGTTGTCTACCGGGAGCATGGCGTCTAAAGGTGTTGTTACTGAGTGCCCATAAACCAGTTCAAATGGTGTGAATCGGGTGGTCTCCTGCACAGCCGTATTGTATGCGAATGTCACGTATGGTAGAATTTGGTCCCATGACTTGTGCTCTACGTCAATGTCCATCGAGATCATATCGGCCATAGTTCTGTTGAGGCGCTCGGTTAGTCCATTAGTTTGTGGGTGATAGGCTGTGGTTTTCCGATGATTGGTATGGGTCAGCGTGACGATCTCTTGCATCAAGTCAGCAGTAAACGCAGTTCCTCGATAGGTTATTAAGATGGAAGGGGCCCCATTACGTAGTATGGTTTCATGGACAAAAAACATGGCGACTTCTGTAGTGGTTCCGCGGGGCACAGATTTGGTTTCTGCGTACCTCGTTAGGTAGTCCGTTGCGATGACTATCCATTTGTTTCCTGTGGACGACGTAGGAAACGGACCGAGGAGGTCCATTCCCACCTGTTGAAACAGTGCTGGAGGAGGGTCCAGGGGCTGAAGAAGACCAGCAGGTTTCAAAGGTGGAACCTTGCGCCGTTGACAGTCACAGCAGCTTCTCACGTAGCGCTGAACGGACGAGAATAGTTATGGCCAATAATACTTCTGGCGTATGCGCGCTAACGTCCTGGCGAAGCCTCAGTGTCCGGCACACGGGTCATCATGACATGCCTGCAGTACTTCTTCGCGCAGCGAAACTGGGATGACAAGAAGGAACGTTTTTGGCTGTTTTCGGAGTTCTTTTTGTACAGCACGTCCTTCCGGAGGCAGTAAGAAGTCAGACCTCGTGACATCGGTCGTGGGACAACAACGTCCGCTCCCTGAAGGTATCTGATGAGGGGTAGCAATGTACTGTCTGCACGTTGGAGGTCAGCCATCTCGACAGTGTCCACTACACCAAGAAACGGGAAATCTTGCTCTACGTCACAGGGCTTCCAAGGTATAGGTGCACGTGAGAGGCAGTCAGCGTCTCCGTGCTTCTGTCCGGATCGATATACCACTGTGACGTCGTACTCCTGAAGGCGGAGGCTCCAACGAGCGAGGCGGCCTGAAGGGTCCCTGAGACTCGCAAGCCAACACAGTGAGTGGTGGTCACTTACTACGCGAAAAGGGCGGCCGTAAAGGTAGGGGCGGAACTTGCCGATGGCTCAAACGACAGCTAGACACTCCTTTTCAGTCGTGGAATAGTTGACCTCCGCCTTTGTGAGACTGCGGCTCCCGTAGGCTAGTACTCGTTCGGCGCCGTCTTGCCACTGAACGAGTATAGCACCGAGCCCCACGTTGCTGGCGTCTGTGTGGATTTCGGTGTCAGCCTTGTCGTCAAAATGCGCGAGCTCGGGGGCTGTTTGCAGTCGCTTCCGCAATTCTGTAAAGGCTTCCTGTTGCTCTTCCGTCCACTCGAAGGGTACACCTTGGCGTGTTAGTCTCGTTAATGGTTCGGCGATTCTTGGAAATCCTTCGACAAAATGACGGTAGTAGGCGCAGAGACCTAAGAATCGCTGAACTACCTTCTTGTCTGTTGGACGCGGGAACTCAGCGACGGCAGCTAGCTTCTCGGGGTCTGGCCGAACACCGCGGGGGTTGACTACGTGTCCGAGAAACTTTAGCTCCTGAAAGCCAAAATGACATTTCTCAGGCTTGATAGTCAGATTTTCTTTGCTGATTGCGAGGAGTACATTCCTGAGTCATTCGAGATGTTCATCAAACGTTCTGGAAAGCACCACAATGTCGTCTAAGTAGACTAAGCACGTCTGCCATTTCAGTCCAGAGAGAACAGTGTCCATCATCCGCTGAAATGTGGCAGGTGCGGAACACAGGCCAAATGGGAGGACTTTAAATTCATATAATCCATCAGGAGTCGCAAATGCCGTTTTTCGCGGTAATGCTCATGTACTTCGATCTGCCAGTACCCAGACTTAAGATCCAACGAGGTGAAAAAGTGCGCGTGGCGTAGATGGTCCAGAGCGTCATCGATCCGTGGCCGAGGATAAACGTCGCGTTTGATGACACTATTAAGCCGTCTGTAGTCTACGCAGAAGCGTAGTGTGTTGTCCTTCTTTTTAACTAATACGATGAGTGACGCCCATGGACGGCTCAATCACGTCATCATCTAACATTTCTTGAACCTGGCGCTTTATCACCTCCCTTTCCGTAGGCGCAACGCGGTAAGGATGCTGACGAACGGGACGTGCTGACTCGTCCGTATAGGAATGCGATGCTTCGTAACCGAGGTGCGCCGTACTTTACACTCGGTAGAGAAACAACCAGAGAAGTCATTGACAAGGTCCAGTAGCTGCTGTTTCTGTCGTTCTGATAAGCCCGGGTTAATCTGAATGCGATCGCTCAGGTTGGCCTCTTTCGATGAATTAGGGGAAGCAGTTTCTAGCGAGGCGACATCAGTGAAGGCAGCAATTTCATGGAGGAAGGCGACAGCTGTGCCTTGCGGTAAGGGCTGATACTCGTTGCTGAAGTTTGTCAGCAGGACTAATGAGCGTCTGTGCTGAAGCTGAAGGAGGCCCCGTGCAATGCAGATGTTCCGCTCAAGCATTAACGGAATGTTTGCCTCGGCGATGCCCTCATAGCCGTCGAATGCATCGCACGTTACCAGGGTCAGTAGGCTGCTTCTCGGCGGTACCGTTATGCTGTCTTCGACGATGCGCAAGGCGTTTTCGGTGGGATTCTCGCCGCCAGCGTCGCTTGCTATGGCTTTTGCCGTAGAGAACGTAACGCTCGATTTGTCCAGGTTAATTATGGCTCCATTCGCCTGTAGAAAGTCCATGCCGAGTATCAAGTCCCTCGAGCAGCTGGGCAGAATAATGAAGACCCCGACGTACGTAAATCCACGAATATTTACCCGAGCGGTGCATCTGCCCACGGAAATTAATAGATGCCCTCCAGCAGTACAGACATGCGACCCAGTCCACTGCGTAAAAACTTTAACTTTGACGCAAGCTCTCTGCTCGTAATCGAGCTGTCTGCACCAGTGTCAATTAAAGCGATAACTTCTTCGTCGTCTATGGTAACCAGTATGTCTGACGTTACAACTTGCCTTTGGGCACTGGAGTGTGACTGAACATCGGTGCTTCGTCGTCGTTGTCGTCGTGATGGAGGATATTCGATGCGCTCGGCGTCAGCGGCCTCACCCCCGGAGGTCGCTGGACTCAGTTTTCCGGGTTTGCAGGGCTCGGTGAACGACGTCTACGAGCGTCTCGATGAAATGAGGGAAAGGACTTGGCGATCGGTATCGAGCAGGCGATGCAGAACGGGGCTCGTGCCTTCGCTGCTCGAATGAACTGTCGCGACTCGCGATGAAGTTCTCTATCTCCATCGGGCGCTGACCACGTTGTGGACGAGGTACACCTGGAGGGAACGCGCGGAGGCCCACGCATCGATAGGGCCACATCCTGTAGACGTGGCCAGCCTCTCTGCAATGGAAACATAGGGGCCTGAGGTCAGGAACCCGCCAAACGTCGCTTTTTCTGGGCCTCGACTCCTCGATGGAGGGTGGCCTGTGACGCCTGAACACTACTTCAGTCTGTTCGGAGGGGCGCATGACGTTTGCGGGGCCGTACAGCGACGGTCGTCGTACGGCGTCCGCATAAGTCATTCGGACTGGCTCCCGCTGTTGTGGTACCTCGTAGCGTTCAGGAGCTTGGATGGCTTGCCTAATCTCGTCGCGCACTATCTCTGCCACAAAAATTCGGGCTGTCAGCGCGTCAATTACCTGCATATTGTGGAGCTCTTCTCTTACCACAGCCCTGATCAATTCGTGTAAGTCCTCGAGGTGGTTTTCCGAGGTCATGATAGAGGGGCTGTGTGAAAGTTCCATCACGTTGCGGTTGTATTGTCTGGCACGCTCTCGAAGGGCCCTTTCCATTGCTGTCGCTTCAGCAAGGAAGTCTGCAAGTGTTGTGGGTGGATTCCGAATAAGTCCAGCAAAGATCTCTTGCTTCACACCTCACATCAAATGTCGCACCTTCTTGTCTTCGGCCATTGAGGCATCCGCACGTCTGAACAGACAAGCCATGTCTTCAGTATACGTGGTGACGCTCTCGTTCGGGGCTTGGAATCTTGCCTCTTTGCCAGCTCCGCTCGCTCCTTCCTGTCCATGTTGGAATATGTGGCGACCAGCTGCTGTCGAAATTCGTGCCACGAAGTCAATGTCGTTTCATGGTTATGGAACCACGTCCTCGCGGAGTCTTGGAGCGCGAAGTACACGTTGCGCAACTTGCGGTCTTCGTTCCGTCCGTTGCATTCGGCGACCCGCTCGAAATGGCCTAGCCAATCTTCCACGTCTTCAGTAGCATCTCCGTGGAATGCAATCGGCGTCTGTGGCTGGTTGAAGATTATCTGCGCCGGCGAAACAGCCGCAGCAGCAGGAGGCTGAGGGCTCAGGTTCACCGTCCGGATACGCTCGGGCAACAGACCGTGCTCAGGTTGGAGCCCTTGAAGACGGCGGCTGGTGCGTACGTGCACAGGAGTAATCTCTCCCGGACTACTCACTGGGGATGAGTCAGGGGTACGCTGCGTCTCCGGCAATGGTATCATATACCCCGCACCTCCACCAGTAAAATGTCACGAAGATAATTAATACGAACTCGCCGAAAGAGAACAGCCTTCTTTAATGATGGTCGAAACGCAAGAGAACGCACGCACACCTGCGCCCTTCGTCGTCTTCTCTCTGGCGATCTTGTGCCTGTAGTGGGCAGCTGGCTTGTGACGATCGGTGCCTGTAGTGGGCAGCTTACTTCGCGTCAATATTTTCAAAAATCATTGGACTCGTTGGCAGAGTATACCACTTCTTTTCATTACACAACCAATTTATCTGATACGCTCGAATTGACACACCCTACCCCAGTAGTGCCGTTAATATGATCAACGTTGAGCATGTGGCATGCATGTTACGCAGTTTGACGCGAGAAAATAATTTATGTTCTGTCTTCAAAGAGTACAATACATAAGCGTTATTTTTAATGATGACTGTAAGTTCGCATACGTGCGTATATCCTATTCGCTGGCTAATATAAATGAAAAATATTGGCGTGGTGAATTTATTTGTTGTTCGCAGACATAATTGAGTTCTTTAAGCTTTTACACTCAGAAAGATCTGTGTAATGTGGAGATAGCAAAAAAAAAAAGACTTTGATGCACACAATGACTATTCCAAAGCGTGGAAACCATCACACATTCATGGGCTTACAGAAGGCGACGCTTTGAAGGTGGCACTGTTATACTTATTTTTATAGTTACCTGGCGTTTTGATACAGACAATATAGTTACATAAACTACGCTAAGGAAATGCTGCTAAAGAAAAGAGCTTGCCCGACTGGCCCACAACATCCCTAGATAAGTTCACAACACACGGAATACAGCGGATAACAGCGATGTACAATAGAGTAAAAAAAAAAAAAGTTTACAAGTGCCAATAGAAGGTCACATACAAATAACTCTAAATGGTATTTTATTCACAACTATTCGAGATAAGAAATATACCATTACCCATCATTTATCTAGAGCATACTTAAGCAGACAACCAAGTGCACCAAGCCAGCCAATCCGCGGCACTTGCCGCAGAAGGCGCAACCAAAACGCAAAGGCCAGGTGCGCGCGAGTATTATTCTCATTATTGCTATATATGGATTCATACACGTAACACTTATCATATATAGTTATTTGAAAGAAAAGGAGCAATCTGGCAACTCCCAACAAAAGCAACAATACTACATGCTCTAGAAAAAAAAAGGACACAACAAACAGATATAATTAGGAAAAAGAAAGAATAATACAAGCCAAATAGGACGAATAGAGAAAAAAAAGAGACGTAAATTTACATCACGAGCATGACAGCACGGAATTTAATGGCCTCCAGGTAGTCTGAAAATTAGTGCAACATTACATGGCATCCCTGGTCAGAATGTGTAGACTGCAAAGAGAAGTCTGCACGCGTCGTCTTCACAAAGTGAGAAATGTGAGCTTAATAGTGTTTATGGACACACGAGAGGTGCGGCAATAGAGGAACAACGCAAAATGACAACTCCGACAAGAAATTGAATTATCCACTGCGACATGCGCGCTAAATAAAGATTAAGACAGCACATTACTGCAAATATTTACAACGGAATTTGCGCGAAATCCTCAGTCTGAGAGCCAATACTAATAGGCTAGCTGCGCTGGTTATCACCCGGCATTCTGGCCCCAATTTCAATTTTATCCTAATCACAGAAGCAGCGTTCGTTATCGCTTTCAAGCCTTGCAGCCCAACGACTAGCTGCGTGCTCGTATTTCCCAAAACACTTTTCATCAATGCATTCCTTCAGACTTCAATCCCGTAGACGGCTGTTATTGAAAAGCTAACAGTTGTATACAGCT
Organism: Dermacentor silvarum; assembly: GCF_013339745.2. Lineage (NCBI taxonomy): Eukaryota > Metazoa > Arthropoda > Arachnida > Ixodida > Ixodidae > Dermacentor > Dermacentor silvarum. The sequence continues at coordinate 93,748,063 of NC_051157.2, forward strand.
CTAATGGCCTCTTTAACGGCCACTAACTTCACGCATTTTCCTTGTAAATTTGAAAGAGCTTTCCGGACCATTCCCTTAGCCTCTGGTAAGTTTCAGTAACAACATATTTTAAAACGTACTTTCTGTTTATATTAAACACACCTTTAACTTTATATTTTTCACAAGACATGCCTTTTCTACATTCCATTGCAGGGAATAGTCTTTTGGTGCAGTTTCGAATAATTTATATGCTGCTTGTCGTAATTAACATCTGTTCTTTTTAGTGTTGTTATTCATCACATATAGCCAAAATACTAGCTTGTCTGCCTCGGATGCGGATACTTTGACGTGCCTGTTTTGATAGACACAGTGGCAAAGGGTGATGATAAAAGTTCCGACTAGGGGTGCGCGAATATTTGAAACTTTCGAATATCGAATCGAATTGTCACTATTCCCAAATGCGAATATTTTTCAAATACTTTTCAAGTATTTCATGACTTCAAGTGCAGGCAAATAAACATAAAATTTGAGTAAAATTATGGTAAATGTTCTCCCCCGTGGGCAAAGTATATACATAAATTATGAGAACTTGCATAGTGGAGTACGCTATATATGTCACTTATGTAGTCATACTTTACAGGTTGTACGGCGACCATTCGCACTCTCTAAAGAGCCCTGCGCATGCAAAGAAAGTATTGTGCGTTATTAATGCTCCATTTGTGCTTCTAATAAACAAAATTTCCTAACGTACAATGCAACGACCGAAACTTGCTAACTTTGACACAACTGGGAAGTTAGCATCATTTCATAATAATTGTGATAATGGCTATTCATTATTCGAAAAGCATTCGAAAAATTTTCTACATTGCACTCGATTCGATTCGACTGGTATTTCAGTCCCTTGTTTTCTTGGTGCCTTGAGCCAACTAGCCCAAGCCACAACACTAGCAAGCTTGTTTTCATACCACCGAAGTTCCTCAGCTTTAATGAATACCTTGAAGTTCACAAAACATTAATTTTAACTTGAGAAAACCGTTTGTTTTTTACTTTTAGAGAGGTACCGGAGAAACAGGGCGTCGTCATCGTTTAATTGACCCGAACAGAATGAAATATTAGATATTAGATGCAAAAAAGATAAGAATGAACACACGAAATTTTCCCCTATTTGTAAATTTAGGAGTTTCCTGTGACAGGCAATGCTGCACAAAATCAGCTGTGGTAAGCTGCTCTGGCTATAAAGGTGCAGAATTGTCAGTTTGCTAATAAATAAACAATTATATATTGTTGCGTCCAAGTGCTTAAAAGGGACGTGCGGACGACGAGGGCGTTGGTCGTAGTCATGATCGTGATAGCTCATGGTCCCTCTCGTTTGTGGGGTAGACCTATACTCAATGGTCGCTGCGTGAGCCGTCGGTTGCCAAGCGGTCGAAACGGCCGTGTTGCTCATCTCGTGTGGTGAGTACGCACCAGTGATGCCGGGTGTGCGACGGTAAATGCAGGAACAGCAGGAACAGCAGGCTACGAACAGCAGGAATGGCCGCTGCACACTCGTCGTCCTTCTCTTCTTTTCCCCTTTTGATTCGCACGTCCCTTTTAAGCACTTGGACGCAACAATATGTATCATTTCCATACGTCCGATAAGCAATTACTGTCGTGTTGACATCACAGTAATGTTTTGTAATGCGCCTGCTTATATAGACAAATAGTTTTACTGGAAAACGATTGCAGTCTCTACTTTTGAAGTTAGACTTCTTCTAACTGGGTGCTCTTGCTGACTAGAAAGTTCGAAAGTGGAAGAGGGCTGCAAGAGTAAAGCGCAGACTTTCTTAAATCCCAGAAAGACATTGTGCAGACGTATTCACTTCTGAAACACACGAAGCATGAAGCCCGAAGAACACCCTCGGTCTCGAGTGTCTCAAGCGAAGGGCTCGTCGCATGTGCTGATTCACGAGTAGCTCCGGGTAACAAGGCGTCAACGCAAACTTCCATTGCTTCAGCTTTTTTCACCGCTGCCTCCCACCGATGATGCTGCCGTGAAACTCTTCTCTATCGTGTGATACGGCATTGTATAATGCTTGTTTGTTCCAGGATTTGACGTTTTCTATAGGGTAACAGGAGCCAAGCACAAAATGTAATACCACAAAACTAAGGATCCAAGGCACCGTTGTGCCAACGTGACGTGCGGCCCGACATGCAGCCGCCTCATAGATTGCGCGTGCTTCTAGGTGTGTGTGTGTGTGTGTGTGTTTTTTTAGAGCTAGCATGCTTACTCACTCCTTATAGCGTTGTGTCGTGCACAACCTAGTGTATCTTGAGCGCCTCTTTTCTGTTCCCCCTTGGAGGTGGTATTTTGTCTGATTTTGTCGTCGCCTAATTGAATACGGGGCGGCGTCAGATGAGCCGGATCAATGTCGAGGGCACTTGCGACAAGCTCGAGAGTTCGCGTCGAGTGCCGGCTTGAAAGCCAAGGGTTGAGAGCTGGTAAGCCGGGATACATCACAGTACTACGTAGAAGAGCGAGAGGGAGACGACCCTCTGTGCTGCTCCCATGTACTTTAAATTAACACTCTGAGTGCAGAAAGTTTAGTACCAATGAATATGTGAAAAAATTAATGTCGCAGTTTCGCTCTAAAGGCGAAGCATCGATTGCGATAGAAAATTAGTAGACAACTATACGAAGTAAGGATAGTAGGTTCATCGGCCTTATAAACTTCTAAAAATTCGCTTACTAACTAAATTAACAAACATGGTGTTCCGCGTGGACAGGTAAACATGAACACATCTCCCTATACGGAACCTCACAGCGACGTCCACGACCACGGCGACAGCGACCGCAGAAATGCGCTTGGAGTGTCCCTATCATTGCTATCGCAATGAAATGAACAAGATACCATAGACAGTGGCACTCGAGCCTGGGATAGCTGTTTGCTGTAGTTGTCTGAATAACCGCAGTGAATTTTGAAGGAAGACACGCAAGTGAGCATATTGCTAATACAGTTGTCATATCAGTTCATATTATTTTACTTGTGACTAAAGGGGCATACAAAGTGTGGAAGCATAGGGTAATGCTGCGCCAAACAGTGATGTATTTGAGGCGAACGAAAACGCCATCGTCAAAAGTTGCCATTTTGTGGCAACGCTCGACACACAAGATAGGCTGCACTCGAGTTGTGTGAGCTGTAGTTGCTTGGGGAAAGTGGAAAGAATGAAGGCGATTATTAACAAATAAAATGGGTTAGGAATAATTACTCTTCTAGTCGTCGATGCAACAAAATATCCTGTTGCAAATGCCTATTTTTTTCGTGGCTTCCCAAAAATAAGCAACAAAAACCACTGCAGCTATAACACGTGCCGATAGTATTGTGCAGCTAGCGGCAACTTTTCCTAATTATGCTGAGCTCCTAACCTGAGTTGTGCAGCCTAATCTCCTATTGCTCCTAATCAAGGGGTGAAGTTTCAAATTTAGCTCGACTTCAGTATTATCGTAAAACAATGGATTTACTCGCAATTAAACTTACAACGGTGGCATCTCAAGCTCTGAAGAAACGTAAAGCAGTTCCGCAATATCTCCTAAGTATCCAACCTTTCAGGTCTGATAAATGTTTTGGGGCACTGTCTATCAAAATAACAAATTCTATCAAAATAACAAATTCTATAGGATTACAGACGTCACTGCTGTAAATATTGCGTAAACATTTCCAGCGAGAGCTAGCATCATATAGTTTTTAAAACCACCAGTGCAGACGTCCCCTCCCGGTTGCTGCAAAGCGCTCTTTCAAAGGGCAGTTGTGCTCGGGAAAGAAAGATTTTGCTGCCGCCGCAACAAGGATGTAAAAGGGAGTTGAGTGAGATAGACAAGAAATAGGGGCATAAAATCCTAGGCAGGAAGTAAGGGGAGTAGAACTTATCAGCGGAAGCCAAGGGGCACAATGGAGAGGTGATCTGATAGTGCAGCACACTCTCGGCAGGTCAATTCCCATCGATGCCGAAGGGAACCGGACGCTGCAGGCAGCTATTGAAGAGGAAATTATTTCCGCCCAAATTAAAAAAAAAACGATTCCGGCAAGATAAGCGGGGAAGCATTCAGTTTCCACAGAATTGGCGGTGACTAGAGCAGAATTCAACCCCGTTTGGAAAACAGTCCTCTCTAATTTAAGAAAAAGCTATTTTTTTAGCATACACCGGAAAGCCAGAGTCAGTGACTGTTATCGTAATTTTTTTTGTAGAAAATGTGCCCTTTTCGTACCATTTTAAGCATTGCGGGGGAATGACTGTGGAAATGCTGGCAGTCACGTAATCGAGTCCAAATATTGCATTTTAAAGCGAAGGATCTTTTGCCTACTCCAGCGTGGACGCGGTGAATGCGTTCACGCACACGTACGGTGTAGTGTAGCCAAATGACGTTTACAAGAGTCAGTACATCTTAAGATGCACAAAAGTGTCTTCGCTGCCTTCGCGAACTACCAATGCTGCTGCAGTGCTGAATACCGTGTGTCCAACTAACGTTTGCCTAGCTATTAAAAAAAATGTCACAGTTTCGCCCTAAGGGCGAAGCAATGAATGCGATAGCAACACAGCAATGTCATACGAAGTAAGGTGAGCGGCCTTGGTAGCAATATGAATTGTAGTAAACATGAGCTGATTAAGTAAGCAGATGTGCTGCGGCGTAAGTAGACCGACATGAAGAGAGACTCGATGACCACGAGAAGGCGCGTGTGAAACGGTGGTGTTGATGAGAAGCGCTTACCGTGGGCAGCGCGTGCGAAGGGACACACCTGTAGTGCTGCACTGCCGATCTGGGCAGCATTGCATGTGTAGCGTGCGTTGGAAAATGTGGCCCGACTATAACTAACTGAATGAACAAGCGTGGTGTGAGCGCGCACAAAGAAACATGAATAGATCACACTGAATGACTGCAGCCAACGACTGTCAAAACGCTGGCAGCGAGCGCATACGCCGCGCAGAGGGCGAAGGTACGTGCGGTCTATCGCTTCAACGGAAACTGAGCGGCGAATGCACGGCGCATAAAGGTCAGAGCCGTGTGGAGATAAGAGACGGTGCGGTCGAACGAACGACGAGCGCGGTTGTTGGCAGCACAGAAGTGCCCCCCCCCCTGCTCCTTCAGGCGCTGGCTTTCCGCTTCCTTGCTTGCGCGTGGGAGATTGAGTGCGTTCGCTCTCCGTGATAGCGCGCGTCCCCGCACGCTTCCGCTGGGGCATACGGCGCGCGGCGAAGATTTTATCTATACGGAACCTCACGGCGACGGCGACGCCGACGGCAGAAATCGGGTTGAAGTGTCCATATAATTGCTATCGCAATAAAAAAAACGAATTCAGGGTAGCTTGCACTAGTGGCGCAAGGCTGAACCCATAGCCGATCTGATCGGTACCGTTCGTTCTCGGCTTCTCTCACGTCGGGATCTTCTCGGAGCCGACGCTTTCTCTCTTGTTCCCTAGCATTCTCTGGCTGTACGTACTCGGGGTCTCCGGCTCGCCGTCGTCGTTTTGCAGAGGCTTCTTCGGCTAACCGTGCTAGGTCCAACAGCATCGATGCTGGCAGTGTCGCTTAGCACTGCGCAGCGATTTTTGGTAAGCGGCTTCTTACTCGGCAGTTCGAACCTTCTTCCTTGTTCTTCCCATGTCTACGTTTGGCGCGCCGCTAATCGGGCGAAAGCTATGCACAGTTTACGGGCGGCGAGCGCAGACGCGCTCTCATGACTTCACGGCGCACGTAAACTTTGTAAATGAAGGTAGACTGATGCCGCATTCGAGTGCGCACTTCACGACGGTGAATGCGTTCCACTACTTATCCTGCTCAATCATCTTGGACGCGAAGACGTTACACCGGTGTGTTATTTGCACCGTTTTAAACCGACAATAAACGAGGCTCTGCAACTTTGAATGCGCCAAATCGAGGGGGCCTGATGCAAGCTTTGAAGTGGAGCGAACGCCGTAATACCTGTTAATCTATTGAGGGCTGTGTTTTCCAGCATTCGTTCTTTGGCACGAGTTCGCGACCGAAGTTCAGTCGGGCAGTGAATAAAAGCTTTCCAAAAAAGTCGTCAGATGCCACTCCCTGTGGAAACCGATTTTATGCGAAGCAGTGTGCGGGGAGCTTACCGAGTTAACGAAACGACCATGAGAGCTCCAAAACGTTGGCGTCTCTTTCATAACCGACATGACACGCATGTCATGGCATCATCTCATGAGTGTTCAGGAGTCCCTTTAGCTACACCTAAGAGACCTTAAAGTGAAGGCCTTAGTCATGCTCATGACAAAAATTTTGACTGACCTTTAGCCTTTTCCTTCACTTAGTACCAGATCCAAACCCATTTCTTTGGCTTTCAAGTGTTGGTCTTTTTTCGCTGAGTCATTCTCATTTTGCTGAGTCATGGTCATGACTATAAAATTGACCACAATCCTGTAGTGTTTCCTTCACTGAGTGCCCACGTCCGAACCAATTTAAGTGGTCTTTAAGTGTTATTCTTTTTTTCGCTGAGTCATTGGCGTTTTTGCTGAGTCATGCTCATGACCATGACTTATACCACCCTCCTTTTTGGTTTCCTTCACTTAGTACCAACTTCAGAACCCGTTTCAGTGGTTTCTTTAGTGTTAATATTTTTTCGCTGAGTCATTGTCATTTTTGCTCAGTCGTGGTCATGACTATGACTTCTACCATCATTCTTCAGTGTTTGCTTCACTTGGTGCCCACGTCCGAACCCATTCCAGTGGTTTTTGAGTGCTAATCTTTTTTTGCTAAGTCATTGTCATTTTTTGTTGAGTCATGCTCATGACTATGACTTCTATTAGCATCATTAAGTGTTTCCTTCACTTAGCACCCGCGTCCGAACCCATTTTAGTGGTTTTTTCAGTGTTTTAAATCTTTTTCGCTGATTCATTGTCATTACATACCTGACACGCATGTCGTGACATTTATTTCATGACATATCATTTATCGTCGTCTTATACTCTTGTCATAGTACGCCAATTTTGGTACATACCAAGTTAGCAAAACGACCATGAGAGCCCAAAGATGTAGGCGGCTAGAAATATAGATAGATAAATAGGTAGATAGATAGACAGATAGATAGATAGATAGATAGATAGATAGATAGATAGATAGATAGATAGATAGATAGATAGATAGATAGATAGATAGATAGACACTGTCAAAGTAGTAAATGTTTCTGAAGAAATGCTTCGCACTAAAAAAATTTCACCGCTCATGCACCCGTACAGATGGTAAACCAGCGAAGCTGAAATGTTCGCCTCCGGTAGGAGCCACACGTGATTTCTTTCTTTGGCGCCCATTGGCGCCCAGTAAGAATGCATGGTTCCTCCACTCCGTACTGCTTAATCTTGAACTCCCGGTATAACGCCGCAAATTGTTTTTCTTTTTTTTTTTTGTTGGCTTGATAAAAAGGGCTCTTAGGCAGGAACTCAGGAGACGAGGGGCGAATGCACTGCTGTTCTTCCTGTGATGCCGCATAATGATTGAATGCTTGTCTAAAAACAAAAGAATCACAATCCTGCGTATAAAAACAAATGCAAATGGAAACACACATGCATTTCCTGCGTTGAAAAACCTTTTTATAATGCCAAAGAAGCATAATTTATCTTATTTCAACCATTTAAGATGCGAAATCTTTTTTCAGCCTAAAAAGGCTATCCTGGCGAGGCATGCTTCGTAAAACCATCTGCATCAATAATTATTTTTAACTTTATGCTCCCCATCCTAATATCGACAATCACTCATGCACCTTACATCCGATTCTATATAATGCGGGCGTTAGGCGCCATTTCCTATGAAGCATGTTATTTCGCTGTTCTTCTCGTGTATTTTGCATCCGAAGTGCTGCTTCAACGAGGTGAGAGGCTGTATTGCCTATTTCTTGCCCTCAGGGTTCGCGAAAACATGTGAAGCCGGTGCTCAGCGCTCAAGAGCTGTGCATCCTAATCAAGAACGTCTATGCTTCTTTCTTCATGCTCCACGCTTCCCTCGTAGGTTTCGCGCTGCTCTAGAAGGAATGCCATGCAGGAGCTGTGCTGGTGGCAGTGGAACTCTGCTTCGCGGCAACTTACGCTAAATTTGTCGGGGCTTTTTTTTGTTTCAACGCGAACGCGCGCTGCTCTCAAGCTCCCTATTTTCTGCGCTCTGTCACTGCCCTTGTTTCTTGCCTTGACGAAGTACAGCATGTGTGCTGTTACTTGCATCAGTCAATCTTTTGTGTATATATGTGCCCGTTCCGTGTATCTCCTTTCATTTTTACTGGTTATTCCGATATTAAACTTAAATATTTGAATAGGAAATGCAGGTACGCTAAATTATTATTCCCTCTCTTTTTATTGCATTTTTGTAGGCAGTATAGCTCCTGTGCATTGCCACATTGTTCTGAAAGTGCTATACGAGAGAACCTTTGTAATTTTTTGTGTTTGCATAATCAAACATTCAAGGAGATTTTCGCGGCAGTAACGGACAGGAAACGCCACGGGACAATCTACATAATTTCACCTTCGTGTCTGCTTTTCTTCGCTCGTTGTCTTCTGAATATTCAGCTCGTTACTACACTCAGTTACCCTGGGGCAATATCCGTTCTTGTTTTATGGCAGGCTACTTGCAAATAGCAAACCACTGCCAGGTAATTCCACCCTAAAATCATCCTACAATTCGTTCAAGTCCTTCGGCTTTTTTTATTGCTTAATATTTTAGTTAACTTCTGCTATCAATGTCAGTTTATTTTGTTTGTCAGATTTTGGTCTTCAATATCATGCTCTTCGCGGTGGAAGGAAACAAATTCTCGGGATAATTCCTGGGGCTCTTCAAATAAACGCCTTGATTGCGACAATGTAGGCTGGATCATGCTTTGCTCGTAAACTAACATTTCGAGTTTTCGCATTCTTATTTTGCCTAACCAAATTAAAAATGGAAGTGACCATAACGAAGAACGAGAGCAATCAGTAAAATTAAGGTATTAGGAGTTTCATGACAACGTAAAGTAAGATAACTTAGACAACGCATTCGTGTCCATGGTGAGCTTTAATGACTGCTACAAGGCGAGTTTCTTTTTTGGAGCAAAGCCCCTTAGGCTCTCACGATGTCCGTTGTTGCCGTCGTCCCCGTAGCTCCCCGTCGCGCACGGAGCGCGCATACCCACCTCGCACAGCTGTTGCGCTGCGCCGTCGCCGCTCTGAAACCCCTCTCCGAGCAAGCGCACGACGACATGCGCAGAACCGTTCGCAGAGCACACGCAGCGCGCATACCGACCGCGCGCAGGCGCCGGCGCCACGCCGCTGTCGCTACACTTAGCACTGCAGTATGAAGGAGCGCGAACGTAAGCGCAAACGTCGTGACTCTACACTTCAAGAACGAGACGCGGCAGCCCAACGGCAACGCCGCGAATCTAACCCCGAGCTACGAGCACGGAGAAGCAGCAGCACGCCGGCAACGGCAGCAAGACTCCGAAGCGAAAGCTCGAGCAGCAGCCGTAATCGTCCAAGCAGCTTCGCTCCATCCTCAACATTCACTTCGTGGATCGGCTGCCAATTTTGTAGCGTTAGCTACACTGGCCTAGCCAAGCCCGTTTCGCGCGGCACATCAAGAGCCGTGCTGCGCATGCGCAAGGATCAGTGATGTCACACGGCTTGCGCACCGGAGCCACCGGAACCGGCACCTCTCGCGCACTCCGCCGCCGCCGCGCGCGACTCACCGCCGCCGGTCTGCGCATTCCAGAGGAGTGACGTCGTAGCCGTGGTAGACGCGCTGTCGCCGGCGCGCTCGCTGTGCAGTCGCCGTCTGACACTGCGCTGGAGCCGCTGCGCTTCTGACTGGCGTTTGTGTGTGTCATTGGAGCAGCAGTAAGCATGACAATCAATCTAATCCTTGACAATCTAGACAACCAGGAAAGCTAAGAATAATCAGCTGAACCTTTGCTAACGCTACGTATATCCTGGCATAGCCGAGCTAAGCCACTGCAACATTTTTTCCTTTACTACTAAGTGCGAAGCATTTTAGGGGCCCGGGCTGTCGGCGTCGGCGTCTGTAGCATTATCACGCTCAAAAACAAGTGCTCAAAACAGAGTCAAAACAATTGCAGAATTGATCAATACCGGTTTAAGATAAACTAACATGATTCAGAATAATTAAAAAGACAGGAGTAATCAAACATTAAGCGAATAAATAACAGAAATTTCTTAAAATTGATTCTATCATCAGTAAAGTTTTGGCTCCATGTGCGTGTTGGTTTGGCTGTTTCCCACCACTTTTGCCTTAGCACAGGTGTCAAAACAAATGATGGATTGCTAAACACAAGACAAGCACAGTGTAAACAGCAGAAACACACGGAAAACACAAGGCAAGTACCGGCGAATCACTGCTTCGCACTTCTCCAGCTTTCACGTTGAGTGGAACGGCATTACCGCCGAGCTTATTCCATTACTGCTTTATTATTTCATTACTGCAGAGTTCTTTTTTTGGCGATGATGTGTATCGCACGATCACTACAACCATTGCATAATACAGACACGTTTATAACTGGGCACGCCATCCTTTGGAAATGAAGACGCACTTTGTTGAGATTTTGCACTGCAGCGTGCTCTGAAGTATGCTGTCTAAACAACCCTTGGTTATATTAGCGTCTGCCCATTGCGACGAAGAACATGCTGCTTATCATATATCTTTCTGAGAAAACGTGTGCTCTACAGGTGAGTTTTAAAAAACAATAATTTATATTTTTGGAGTGAAATAGACCTTTCTAAATAGTGCTTTCTCTTTGCTCTTCTTAATAATGCTTTCCTGGGGGCATTGAAAAGCACGACGGTCGCTTGCCCACGGCTGCCATAATATAGCGCATGATATATGGCAATCGTGCTTGCACGTGAATAAAGATGTCTTGTGCAAGCGCATATCTCAGCAAAAGGCATTGGGCGAAGGCAGCCTTTCTTTCAAAATAAATGGCTAAAGAACTTCAATTTGCTCGCTATAAATCAAGGAGGCAAGTGCCTGTTCAGTTGTTAGTGCACTTATCAAAGAAATTTTGCTAGTCTCTTTCTCCTCATCTGTGGTGGACCTACATCAGCTGTCTGCTCCTTTGCTTCTTTGCAAAGGTATCAGCATTTTTTTTCTGATGTAGGTGGCTTTTGTCGCGATGACCACCGGAATGATGTGAGCGCACGTGAGTACGTCATTGAAAGTACATGCAGGATGGAAGCGCGAGTGTTTCTCACCCGCATACATTGGTCCCAATAGCATGTTTTCTTACAACGCGATTTGTACAGTGCTGAAGGGATGAGTGTACTACCAGAAGGCTGGAGGTAGCGCTCAGATGAACTAATCGCTCCACTGCTGAGCGCATGCGAGGAAGACGTGAAGCGAGATAAGGTGTAACAACCACTAACGACCAAAGAGCGTCACAAGTACACGTAATTCGCTCAGGAGCTTGCTCCGTGACACGTAATTTCAAACTCATTGAGCTTTCCTTCTTGCGTCAACTTCAATTTTCCTGCGGTATCGTTCATTGTGCGCAAATATATTTTGTGATGCAAACCATCCTCTCTCTTCTTTTTTTTTTTGATAATGAGTCGTACTCTATGGATTCTTTCTCCAACCTTCCAGACCGTCGATGGGCTATGTCTTCCAATTGTTCTTACTTTAAGTAGCTTATTATTTCCACCGGGAAATCATATTATTCGCCGCTGCCTTTTTCGATCAAATTTTAGGAAGACGTGACTAAAAGGAAAAATTGTGCGCAGAACTAACAATTCATTTATTACTACGTGCGAGCTCCCTTTCATTTGTGATACCGCCAGTTGGAGATACTTCTAAGATTGCTGACTTTTATCGCTGTGAACTTCACGTGTTTATTACGGGGTTTCTATAACACCCGCTAGTGGTGACGACTGCAGCGACAAGCTTGGAGCCCATTTGTATACTTTACACCACTGCGCAAAGCAACCGAGGCGACCGGAGGACATGTAATAAAACGGCATCAATGGAATTTGCATATTGCGCCATTTTCTCGCAAGCTCAATAAGAAGGAATTCGGCACATCCGACAATGTCATCCATGCTGCCGTATTTCAACAGCGAAGCTGTTCAAGCCAGCCAATTTGTGGTGTGTAGCAAGACACTACCAAGAAGGAAAAGAAAATAAACGTTCTTGCCGAGGCGCGATTCGAACCCGCGTACCCCCGGTCTCAAGGCGAGCGTCGTAACCACTAGGCTATACTAGAGAGCCTACATGCAACGCTGTTTGTACGCTGCAATTACATATGCGGGTGAGCGAACGTGACCGAGGAACAAAGTGAGTCTTATAACACTGCGCTGAGTGCGGACATCAAGTGAACACCGCACTGAATATCCTGATTCCGGAGAATTGAGCACAGACCCACTTAAAGCAAAACAAACAGAATATTTTCGCTACAGGCATAGATACCCCCCCCCCCCCTCCCTGTTAACGCACTTCTTGAACAACAAGAAAGTGCGAGTGGGCGCATATCTGTTCTTCGCAAAACAAATACCAAATCAGGACATTTTACAGATACGTCAAAGTCATACAGGGCTCCTAGCAAAAGGCCTCCTGATATTCACAGTCTTATTAAATAGCTAGGCCTGATAACAAAATTTTAGCGACAGCATATGTGTAACGTGAGACCAGCAAACTCCCAGAGGGCATACAAATAAGCACTCGCGGGCCTAACAAGTGATCTCCGTGGTGGCTAATTGCCAAAGTAAAAACATTTTAGCCATCTGTTTTCAGTGCCACCAGTCCTTTCAACGTTAGCGGGAAATATTCCTCGCGGAAGTTTGATGTCACGTTTGTGCGTTTGTATAATGTCTGCATTGTCACTTTCCGTATAGGTGGTCCACCACCCTTGTCAGACATAATGAAGTGCAGTCGAAAATTTGACGCTATTTATACAACATACCTATATGAACTACGCCATTGCAGTCTCTGTTATATTTGGTGGATGCATGTGTCCGCGATCAGGCATCCGTTGAATAACTTTTATTGCACTGCAGTGCTCCTGGTTATGGTAACCCCATGCAACCGACTGCGTATAGTTAAAAACATCTAATAAAATTGTGTTGAGTTGCGTAACGTACAGCGTTTTACGATACTTACACGTGGAAATGCCTCCAGAGCACTTTCCTGAATTTCCGGTCTTCGGAGGGCACGCACAGTAACACTTGGCAAAAGTGGTGCACCTTAATTGTTATGCACTCACATGTTGAAATATCGAAAAATTGCCGTGTGTTAGAGTCGTCGTGCTGTATTTAGATGTTTCTTGGAAGGAACATTTGGTTTCTTAAAGAAATTGCAATAATGACATCTTCCTAGGAATGCTTTCCCTCACCGTATAAATTTTTCCAGGGTTCTGTAGACATTTCATATTGAGACAAATGTTTTAAACCCGTGAAAAATTTGAATTGAGAAGTGCGAGACTTCGCTGAGAGCCGAATTAGTATGAAAGTTGTAATAATGTGAAATTCATATCTTTTTTTTTGTTTAACCCTTTTTAGGTGTGTAGTCTTTATTAGTTTATTTTTTGGGGGGGGGAGAGGGGGGAGGGGAGAAGTACAACTGAATTGTACCGCTCATTCTGCTCATTCTCCTTTTTGTTTGAGCAGTTGAAACTGCTTGGCATTCCACATTTCCAATTCCTTTTGTTCAGTTCCTTCACGAATCTGATTTGCGAGCTGGTGTATTAAATTTACATCACAAAAAGACTATTCTCTCTTTATGTTACTTGGGCCATATTTTTAGAGGCATGTACATAGCCTGGTAAGAGCCTACGACCTTAATATTCCTCGATGAAGTCTTGAAACTAATTCAAACTGAAAAAAAATGCTTTTTCTTTCGTGCGCTGGAAGGATTTATCAATATTTGTTTCTTCTAATATTATGACGTTTTTTTTGTAATTTACATTTCGACCTCTGAGAAATGATAATTCACTTAGCCCTTTGGGCGAGCTTGCCATGAGCTGCACATCTGTTTGGTGTTCAGCGAGTTGTATTTCAAGGGACTTTTTTTTTTTCAGAAGAAGTTTCATTTTTCCACTCTTTTTAAACCATGGACGTCATTGCATTTAAAACCGTGTTCGCAATTATGAAGTTACAACAAAAGAAGTGTCATTGTTCGCACTGTCAATAAAACTTTATTGAGAGTCTGCTCGTGATTCCACAGTTTACAGCTGGTGGAGCGTAGGTCGGCTTGAAGTTGTCAGTTTGTAGAATACTATGAGAATAACGGTTAAACAAGGTAGAAAAGAACCACAAAACAAAACCATCCAACACGATCACGAAGTGCTCCGTGAAATTGGAGTGATGATGTGCTAATTTAAAGTATAAAGTGTGTGCGTTTACAAGTGTATAAGTGGCACTTGAATGCTTCCGCGTATAGTGAGTGCTGTAGGGTTTCTTTTATTTTGAAGAAGTGTTCTGCCTCCCATTCCACTTCAAATGGTTGCCTCATAATGTCCAAGCCCCACAATCTGTTGCAGCTGCTATCTTTACCAACGTTCTTAGACTTACTTCAGTTTTACACCTGTGGTCAAGAGGTGGCCGAAGGCACTGTCCCGCGCACTAGTAGCGCTGCGATCGCGTCTTTCTTCACTTCTGGGGCTTCCGGTTTCGCTTGTGCTTTCACTTCTGAATTACATTTCGGTTGTGATGTTTCGTCTGAAGCAACCGTAGTCATGTTGTTGATGTTGTGTGATGCGTGGTGGATTTTACCGATAAAAACCTTCGAGAAGAACCGTGTCTGTATGTCATAGCAGCCGGCAAGTTTTCTATGGGTTCCTGCGTTGCTCTCGGTTGCTCCAGCGGCTAGGCGCATGGTGAAGATGGTGGTCACCGTTTTTACATGATTTAAAATGGGGAAACATGCAATGTCGAAGAGGTAAGCGGCTCACAGAAGAAGTTCATAATGTGTGAATGTCATCTAAAGTACGAATTTATTTTGAATTCCTGCTAGCATCTTATTGTTGAAAACAATAACATTCCTGGCGGGAAATATACGCTGGTTCTAGGCGCAGTTCCGTCACTTTTTTCGGTCTTCGTGAACGCGTCTTGACGAAAAGAATGTGATGAAAAGGTGACGTTCACCAAAACAACGACTTCGAGTGTCAGCAAGCACTCCGACGGATGCTTAATTGTAGTGAATACGTTAGATTGGGTTCAATCCTTGCATTTGTGTTGGGAAGAATAAACCTAAAAAATTTGCGTTTAAATTCGTGTTCAGCAAACTTAGGATCGTGACTTTAGCAGCTGTACTCTGAAAATTTGAAGTTACTCAGGACACGACGTACGCCACACGGAAATGTTTGGGGAGTATTTTGCATGAGACAACTGGTATGCGAGTGCCTTTTAGTTATGAAAACTGTTGTCCTTAGAGAGAATGGAGCTTGGTACATAAAGAGCTTCATAATATTGTTACAGAGCGATGAAGACGTTTTGAGATGACTTGAAGAAGACAATGCTCTGGACTTCGTGAGCTAACTATGATCTTGTCAGCCGCTGCCATTCTTGTAAATACAGTGTAAATATATTTCTTACTTCTTTTCACCGTAACATTTTTGGTGGAGTTTTAGGGCTCAAGCGCAAGACGGAATTACGCAGCGGGCGCTCCTTGGCTGCATCTACCATGCCAGCTCAAGGCGAAGATGCTTCGGGCTCGTCGGCCCCCACGCCAACCGTCATTCTGGCACAACCGCGTGACCCCGGCACCTTTTCCGGCACCGACAACACTGATGTTGAACATTGGCTTCAACTTTATGAGCGGGTGAGCACGAGCAACCACTGGAACCAGACTGCCATGCTGGCTAATTTGATATTCTATCTCGCGTGAACGGCACGCGTCTGGTTTCAGACCCACGAGGAGGAACTTACCACCTGGGACATTTGTAAACAGAAGCTCACGGATTTGTTTCGCAAGCCTGTTGGACGTCAGCGCACCGCTCAAAAAGACCTCGCTTCGCGTGTCCAGACGTGCACCGAGTCCTACCTCACATACATCCGAGGACGTGCTCGCTCTGTGCCGCAAAGTAGATCCGAGAATGTCCGAAGCGGATAAAGTCGCGCGTGTCATTAAGGGCGTAGCAGATGCCGCCTTTCACCTCGTTGTGTTTAGAATTCTTCTACTGTACAAACCATCATTACCGAATGCCGGCGGTTTGAAGAAGCCAAGAGCCGCCACATTGTCCACCCATTTCCCCGCCTCCCCAACACGGCTGCTACGTCCACCTGCGAAGACCTCCGCAGTCTGCCCACGCCCAATCGCTCTGATTACATCGTCCACATCATCCGACGTGAAATCGAAGCCGCATCTCCTATCCGAACCCCAACCCATGGCTTCGACAATTGCTAGGCCACCGTTTCCCTGATCCAGACCATCGTACGCAAGGAATTGGCCAACGTTGGCTTGACCAACGTCTGCTCCATTAATCGGCATGACTACACTCCGTCCACCTCTGCCATGCGCCCCGAAACGTGAATGCCCCTCCGCGATATCGCAAACCGGCTGAATGGCACACTCTACATGACAGGCCTATATGCTTCACTTGTGGCCGTATCGGCCATATTTCCCGTCACTGCCGCTCTTCGTGGAATTCGACCCCTTGGCCCTATCTCCCATCCAACCATCCGCCTACAATATTTGCACAAGGCTATTTAAAGCAGCTGCATATTACCGTCACAAGCGTTGATATCATCCTTGGAGAAGGACGCAACTTGAAAATAAGCGCGGGTGAGAAAAGAATGCCGAAATAAAACGGCGGCATACATATAAGATCACGTGCACCACAAGCAGTGCAATGCACAGTATTTAGAAAGGTGTGTGTTCATTACCCGTCTGTGTAGGCAACATGGTGCCCACTGTGGTGAAGCAAGCTTCCGAACACAACTATCAAGCAGTACCAAAACCTGCATGCGCAAAATAAAGGGGAAAATTTTCTGTGGCGTAGAGTATACACATGAGTCTCGACCCCCGCACAAGCCTTTCACAGAGATGAGGTCATCCAAAATTCGTCTTTAATATATTTACCAATTTTTAAATGCGGAATTAATTGTTCGTCAGAGACCTAAGGTGAACGCTGTTTCTGGCGATTTATTCTGCAACATCCCGGTGAAGATGGAGAAACCGTCCGTCCGTACATGCACTTGGGTATAATGATCTTTAAGGTGACATGCATACTGAGGTTTTTTATATGGTCATGTGCATTGTTGCCCCCAAAATCGGCCGTCCGCATTCTTTAAGTGCCCCCCACGAAGCCGCCCCTTCATCAGCGCCCACCAAGATGGTGACGTGGCCTGACACCGACTGTGACGCGCAAACAAAGAACTTCACTTCGACGGCGACAGCAACCGCTACTTTCTGTGGAAGCAGGTAACGACCACGAAGGCCAATCGAAGACCCTTACAAGCTACACCGTCACAGAGCAGCCCGCGCGACTCGCCGCTCGAGGAACTTTGAGTACATCCGCGGCGTTCTTTCACGCATAGAAAAACACATTTATGTAGCCCGTATTAAGCAACAGAAAGCTGTATCCGAAGTTTTTTTCACGTTACTCTATTACTTACTCATTGAAACTTTTCATCTAATTATTATATTTCAGAAGTCGATTAATTAATTTAGACTAATTATGTAATTAGGCGGAATGCAAAAAAGTGGTCTGAGTATCTCCAAGTAACGGAAAACAATATTATCTTGGGTCTGTCCAGCTACGTGGTATTTGCATATTTATAAGGTTTGGCTCAAGTTACAAGGGGCACCCTATGGAAACCGCAGAGTTGCAGCTAACGCGAAGCATGTTAGAAATATTTCCGAGTATCTTCAGTAGTTCCTAAATCTAGATGATTTGTTTTTGTTGCATACAAGTTAGAACATACGTGCAACCCCATGATTCAGCGACCCTAAAATGTATCGGATACCATTGCCTAGAGGAAAAAATACGTCCGTACGTGCGGCAAGCTTTTCTTCGTTCCCTTGTGCGAAAACACAAACACAACAGGGTTGACGTCCAGTTCCTATGAGAAGAAAGATACAAACGTGAGGCCCTCTAACATCTGTTCATTTACATTCCTGTTTCCTTCGACCCAACCGATGGTCCATGGTAGTGTTATACTCCCATCGTTTATGTTTTACGTTCCCGTTCTCCCTCTCTCAGTATGCGGAGTGGCAAACCGCCACTCCACAAAAACGAAAGCTGCATTGCATGCTAAAACCCGAGAAGTGTGCTGTTCTGTTCCGATCACGTCCCTAAATGGTTTCCGCACACTCGTGGTGGTCCACTGTGGTCGCACAGTGTGGAGCTTCTCCGCTGTGTTCCGTGCCGAGCATAAGTAAGCCAATCTTTTCGTTTTGAGCCTTTAAGGCTGCTCGCCGCGTTCCTATTTCGCGAACCGAGCTGCTGCCCGTACGGGAGCAAGATTCTCCCTCGTTTCAAACTTCGCATGCATTCTTCCTGCGGTTTTGAAATTTATTTATTCATTTAATGTCATCAGAGGGAAGCGCCGCGCGAACTGCTTTACTCGCTGACGTGCAAAACAAGCATGACACCGGCCCTCAGAAATGAAGACGGGATTCCACATTCCTGTCCAGACATTTTTTTTTTACTTCTCTAGTCGCGTCTTTATTTGCCTAGTTTTTATTTGGTATTGGTATAACCTAACTTTAAATTTGAATCTAAATGTAGCGTTGAAACGGAAATTTACCCGTAAGAGGTTTTTTCCAATTTTTTTTTCCTTTTTCTCCTTTTTTTTTATTTATGGCTTCTGAGAATAAAGTGCTCCTGTGCAAGAATGTGCCCTCGTATTGCAAGTCAAATGGTGATGTTAGGCTGAATGTTGTAAAAGATACATAAATTAGGGGCTCCGCAGAGTCAACAGACATTCTATGTAAGACGCCAGGGGGTAAGACTGAGAAAACATTTCTACCACCTATGGTCCTTTATTGCCTGCTGAAAACACACTTAACAAGCGTTAACTTTCATTTTCCTCGACCCTCTCCCATCGGAATGCGTATGCAATGGCCGGGAATCAAACTCTTGACCTCGATGTTCCAAAGCAGTTGTCCTTGCCTTGACTCGCTGTGTCAACGGTTCCCCGAGACTATCTTTAATTAAGGAAGGCAATTGAAAGAGAAATGAATAGTGCAAATAAAATGTAAACAGTGCACCAAGGCCACTGCGCGAATGATGACAAAGAAACGTAACCTAGTTGCAAGTGAAAACACCGTAATAATCACCTCAATCAAGGGAATGACACATGCGGCCCTTCGAGCACCAAACTACGCGTAAACAGGATGCAGCTTGTTTGTCTTGAACTTGATCATTTTATGTATGGCGGTGTGATTCACTAGACAATAATGAAAGACCAACGAAACAGTGAATTCGTAGTTGGCAGTGTGAAATGTTCATAATAATCGAACATTGGAAAAGGATAACTTAAGCAACTTAAGGAAACAGTATAAATATTGTATTATATTGTGTTATGATGTAAATGCTGAGGTTCACTGGAAATTTCTTTTCTTGAAGATGAGACTTTAAATCAGATTTCTGACGTGTACACAATAGGTGCAAAGCTAAAGTTTTTACTGAACTTACTGGGCACCTTATATTATTCTGTAAGCCATCACAGGCAAGTGCTCTAAGTTGTACTATTCTTTCTGCTTTCTAAGAGTATGAATGCCTTCAGGGAAACCAGAGTGGCACATGCTCATAACTTTTGTTGCACAGAACAAGCACCAAAAACAACATGATCATCATCATCAGCCTATACTTATTTCCACTGCAGGACGAAGGCCTCTCCCTGCGACCTCCAATTACCCCTGCCTTGCGCTAGCTGATCCCAATCCGCGCCTGGCAATGTCCTAACTTCATCATCCCACCTAGTTTCCGGCCATCCTCGACTGTGCCTCCCTTATCTTGGTATCCATTCTGTAACTCTAATGGTTCACCGGTTATCCATCCTACGCATTACATGGCCTGCCCAGCTCAATTTTTCCCTCTTAATGTCAACTAGAATATCGGCTATCCCCGTTTGCTCTCTGATGCACACCGCTCTCTTCCTGTCTCTTAACGTGCTTTCAAAAACATGCTTTCATCTAAATATTGGAAGAAATCCGAATACATTTCTTGCATAGAATTTGAGTTGGAACCGAAACAGTTGTGTGAAGCTATCACATAACGCGGCCGTGCACAGGGCAACTTGGAAGACTCATTATAGTATTCAACTTCTTCCTCCTTAGAAGATGAAGGTTATTCTCAGTAGGGCCAGCAGTCTGCGCGTTGAATCCCCGTAAATCGGCGTAACAAACCCTCCAGCAACAAGCCACCCTCTCATGCCAAATACTTGGTAGGCATAAGTTGCTCGCACATGCCAATTTGCAGCATCAGTAGGCCACTCATAGGTCAGCGCACTTGCCTCCACACACGCTTGGGCTGACAAAGCGTTATACTGGCCGTGTGCGACCATGCTATCCAAATTGCAGACAATCGCCGAAACCAACCATGGGCACTCGGTCACGATTCAAACTGGCCCTTGCTTCGACTATCCGGATATGTATGACACGTAATGGTTGCGTACGCATCACCCAGGAAAAAGAAAAATGAAATCTACAAAACCGCACACCAGCATCAATGTGGATCTGCGTGCACGGTTTTTCTTTCTCGCAAACGCTGCGGCGATAATTTGCGCTATGTGAGATATGTTGAGCGCCCTGACAGCAAGAACATCTCAGTAAGGCGCTCCACTTTTATTCTATAGGGGCTACAAGTGCTACAGAGAGATGGAAGTTTATTTATAGAGCCGTCAGAACTTGGTGAGAGACAGCGCAGCAGCCGCTCCCGTCCGACACAGACAGCTATCGTCGCCAGCGCATAACTGTCCTCGCTAATTACCGTGAAATCCAATCATCATAGGGCGGTCCAAAATTAACACTGTTATCTGTCAACGAGTCGTCGGCTGTTCCTCGTTTGTTCGAAAGCGCTCCTATGTTTAGAAGGAGGGGAGCACAGAATGAAAATATTGCGTGAAATATATAGGATATGGAATGGAGGAAATGACTTCGTCATTCATTTATTGTCCAATGCAGACAAATAAAGAGTAAAAGTCAATTCATTCGCGATTGGGCAAATAAGTGAGGGCAAAATAATCTTACGTATAAAAGAAAACCAATACCGCTGCGGCCATTGACTGAATGGGTCAGCAATGAAATTAAGAGTAAAATAATAAATATTCGAGTGAATCTGCAAGTGCACTAGTAATTATTAGGCAAGTTTGAGAGATAGAGAGAAAGAGGAGAATATATTGAAAAAAAAATAACGACGAGAGGTTGACTGAGGTTACATCCTCTAGCCTGCTACTCGGTTCAGAATGCAGGCGAAGAGTATAAAAATAGGGTTATAAGGAGTGATGATCAGGATAGGCAAGTTGGCGATTGAGCAAAAGAGTGTGTATAAGCAGGCGTCTGAGGTGCAATGATTCATCCCTAAAACAGAGCGTAAAGTGAAGGAGAGTGACAGGACATGTGCGACGACCACAATTGTGGTCTGCGTCCGTGTACCGTCTTCCTTCGCACCTTGTCCGTTGTGTTACCCGTCCTTCTTTTTTTTTAGAATGAATACATAGCCACTCCACGACTTCACCATTCTTAGTGAAGATAGAAAATGGGGATTCACTGAACGAGTAGATTGGGGATTTAGAGTTAATGAATAAGGAAGACTGCGTGAATAGATGCCGGAGAGAGGTGTCAGGCGTGATTTGAAGTGTCAAAGAGAATTAAAAAAGCCACGAAATACATGAGAGGGGGCACTAGTGCGTGCAATCCATATATCAAATTAGTAAAGACGGTACGCATCACTATGCGTTGTTTGAAACGAGACATGCAGAACATAAATTGCAGTGTGACTTCCCTAGCATTCAAGGGACTGTGCCAGTTGGTTCCCTCTTCCTGCGTCTTTCTTCTCACGGGAGGTTCGGACTAAGCACAACAACATTACGAATATCCACAGCTGGTGTTCTGGATGCTTACTCCTATTTTCATGCATTATTTAACATTGCAGCGACACTCGGAAGCTATAGCGCCTTATCTACAACGAAGAGGTACGTTCTCCTTTGTTCGGGTCGAACCACGAATTTCAAATGAGTCGGAGAATGGGGGTACTGGGAATTAAATTAACCCGAGTGCTGCGGGTGCTCCCGACTCCCTCGCTCGAAAAAGCTGGCGCAGAAGTCTTGGTGCAGCGGAGTACATACATAATAAAGGTCCTTTTGGCATTCAATTTTACCGTATCTCTCATTTTGAATGCATAAGTTTCTTACAGAATGAAAATGCTTGCATGAGTGTATAAGCAACGTTCTGTGAACAGAACGCACATTTAAGGTAACAACATCGGAGGAGAGGTTCTTGAAAGCATTACTTTATAATTTCTGGCATTCCTTTTACTGATTGAGAACTGTAAAATGCAAAGACGACCATAGAAGGACATTAGGCATGCTCTTGAATATCAACCAGTAGCTAAATTTCTCTATTTCTCCGCGTGTGCTCTCTATTCAGAATAAGTTTTATTATTTCCATGTGGTAGCAATTTATCAAGAGCGGATATTGAAAAGGCTTGTCGTCACAGAAATGGTATATTCTCTATAGAGCTGTACAGGAAATTGCTTACATTGATTTCTGTGTGACCACAGTTTACCCTTACATTTGAATAATTACCAAGTGTTTATATATCGAGTGCTGAAATTGAATGACCATTATCTTTAAAAAAATACCCAAGTACTGCCCATAACATTGTTTCAGCTTTTCCGTCCCGTCGTCACGTCTTACACAAGTTGCCATAGCTATCAAACTTTTTCAGGAAAATTTTCCAATAACAAATTGCATACGTAATAGCCACTCGCGTTCACCACAATTTCATGCCCGCAAGTTATGTAATTCATAGCAAGAATTTTCTAGAAAACCAATGAACCCACTCCTGTTACACATCGCTGAACTGCTGAAAAGGGTAATCGTTGTTTTTACACGAGATAACTATAAATCTGCCAAAAAAATTGCTTTGAGGAAGCCACTAACTGAAGCACAAAGTGCTACTACAAGAGGAAAGGAAACGCATAGGGCTGAGTCAGAGTGTCGCAAACATATGCTTAGGAATTCCCGCATTACCAGTAGGAATAATCAGTAGAGTAGCAGTCTGGGTCAGTTGGTACATACAGAATATTAAAAACCAGTCAAAAAACGAAGGACAGAGAAGAGACGTGGCACACACGACGACAGTCGTCGTTTGTGCCACGTCTCTTCTCTGTCCTTCGTCTTTTGACTGGTTTTTAATATTCAGGAATAATCAAAGCTGAGTGGAAATTGCTTTGTCGCTCTCTGCGGAAACGACTTCCCTAAAGAGTTCACTGAATTGTATTTATGCGGAGAGCTCGATCTTGTGGTTATTTGTGGCTTGCTATATTCGTCTAAACAACTCAAGGGTATCCGAACCGTTCCTTTGAAAGGAAAAATAAAACCTAAGTGTTAAGATCCGTGAGCACAAGCAGTCAAAAAGCGAAGCTCAACACGAATAAACCTGGAGCAAGCTTGAGCCCGCAAGCAGGATAATCACTAAGTGAAACAAATTGCCGTGGTACCATGCAAGAGTAGTTTTCCCAGACGGCTTGGAAGTCACGCCATCTAATTGATACATTCGCACCTGGTCCTAATATTGATACGGAACAGCCGCCACCGTGTGGCTGCACTGAGGAGAAGGGGGACGACGTGTTTCAGCTTGATATAGCGCCGCCATTTTGACTTCCGTTAGCTTCCCTGTAAGTAAATTATAAATAGTCTTGAGTATCATCTACACGTAATATTTTATGGTGTAGGTGCGGGCTAGCAGAGCGTGGTTAGGTTCTCACATCGCGAAGGCTGGTGGAAGAGGTCGTCAGAGGATGATGTAGCAGCTGTGTTGGGAAGTCGCGTGATGTGCTGAGATTCCCGGCGGCTTTTAGCATGCTCCAGACGGCGGCACTCCTTGAGGATTATGTCGACGCTGGTGACGTTTGTAAACACCAGTAAATTGAAGGCGTCGTCAGCAATGCCTTTGAGGACGTGATTAACCTTATCATCCTCCGACATGTTCGGGTCAGCCTTGGCACAAAGGGCCAAGACGTCGAGAATGTACGACACGTAGGACTCGGTTGACGTCTGCACACGTGTGGCAAGGGTATTCTTGGCGTTGACTTGGCGACCGAACGGATTGCCAAAAAGGTCGCGGGGCTTATGTTTTAAGAGATACCAGCTAGAGATCTCCTTTTCGTGAGTCTGGAACGATGCCTCCGAACGTTGGCAAGCATAATAGTCGGATCCCACCCGTGACTGGTGCTGAGACGTTCGTATAAGCGGAGACAGTTGTCAACATCAATCTTGCATTAGTATTCGTTCGGAGTACGTGTGGTTACCTTGGAAGCTGAACGTAGGTCTACAGATAAAGACTACTTCGACCATCAAACATGTTGTAGCTAACAGCTTTTATTACACCCCTCCGGGCCAAGACTTTTCAGCTTGGTCTTGTCCACGTAGAAAGGCCTTCAACAAGGGATGTTTATCTTTAACATGTGATCTCATTATGATGAGGATGACAAAGAGGCAAATTTGCGAGCAGCTCTTCATGTGGCATTCGGCGCCAGCATTGCCCAAGGCAGTCCCGTCCACAAAACGAATGATGAGGAAATTATCAGGGCATGTTCGTCATCAATAGCATGCAAAATGTATCGTAGGCTAATAGAACATCGGTGTTCTGTTAACCCATCAGTCTAGAATCTTGACTGCCCCCTCACGACTACACACTAAATTGCACTAGTGAGGTCACTGTACTTGCACGTATTGCTCGAAGCATACTGGACGCAGGCGTTCAGTTAACTTCTTGCCAATAGGCCACCTGAGTGGCATGACTCCCAGTTATGCATTATTGTGAGCAGGAAGCATAGGTATTGATTTACTTGCTCGTCTGGTATAGGGCGTCCAGAATATAAATAGAAATATGGATTATTCCAGTAGGAAGCTTTTTTGTCATTTTTAAAGCTTGTTCGGGTGGCAGGATATCGTAAAGGGACTTGCGCAAATCCCAATTTATACTTGATACGAAGGCATAGGCGTAATAAACTATTTATTGTACACTACATGCATGTATACGTAAACTTGTATAATACATAAAAGTGCCAGGCGTTTTTCTTTTCATGCGAAACACATAAAAATATTTGTCATATAATGACCAGTTTTACTTATAGGCAACTTGGCAAGATTGGATATTATAAGGAAAAACATTATACAATAATTTCTTTGCTCAAATATGATATCATATTTCACTAAATAATTACAAACCTAATTGAATCTGAGTAGTAAACTTGTGTCTCCTTGACAGCAGTCCTAAGACTATCAGCACTTTCGAGATCTACAATCACAAAATGTGCTAAAAAATGGAAAAAGCTTGCTCTAAGACACGCAAGGTTTAATAACAGCGGAGCGACGATCATGTAGTTCTTGTAGTTTTTACTAAGCTTTTGCTCGGTTTTGCTAGGTTTCTCCGAGTCACGCACAGAGTTCAGTGCCGAGAGGTTCACGTCAAACCAAAGCCGGTCACAGACGCGGCACGAATGTCCAAGCTCTATGTTAAGGAGTTCTCGGTCGAAACAGCCGTACTCTCTTCCCATGGACTTACGAGCTCGGTGTCGTGATGCCTCGGCTTCTCTCTAGTCTGGGTTTTCGTGCATGTTCCGCATACCGATCCGTTTTCGCTCCCTTTCTCGATCGGCGTATTCGGGATCTTCGACTCTGCGCCGTCGCTTGGCTAAGGCTTTCTCGGCTCTCTGTGCAGGATCAGCTCGACGCCGGCGATTGTATTCTTGTTTGGCCAAGCGGCGTGATCCCGGAAAGCGGCCTCTTCCTCGGGAGTGCGGTTCTTCCTCGGTCTCCCCAGGGCTGCTACTACCGCCCGCACACTAGCAACCCCACCTTCACACCTGCTACACGGAACGTTTATGGCAAGCGGAGCAGACGCGCTGCACGCAGTGTCTAGTGGCTTCGCGCGGAGTCTTGCGAAGCTATCGCACAGCTGGTATGGGGTTGCTAGGCAACGCAGTGACGTAATAGCTCGGCGATGTTCTGCGGCTCACGACACAAATTATGGCCGGCCTAAACAGCTCCGCTGTTAAAAGCTCTTTGGCGTTCTAGTTAAGGTCGCCCCAAACAGAGAGTGCCACATATTTGGTTAACTAGAGCTACAATGTACTACATAGTACATTTTAAGACCCCATATATGCAAAGTGACGCTAGTCTTGACATTTTTGCTAAGCAAACATTACTTGACACTTCCCCGGGTTCAATTTTGGAGTTACGGCAGTTGCCCAGAAGTTAGTACTTAAAAGCGTATTTATCGTATTTTAGTTATTAGCAACATCGCTGTAATTTTTCTTGCTTCTAATGTTTGTCCAGCCAGATGGCGCCTAGCAAGAACGAGAGAGGCCAAGATATCTTTTTACAGCGGAGCTGTTAAAGCCTGGCTAAGTTGGTCTCGTTGTGCGCAGCATCGCCGAGACTGGAAGAGCGTGAGCTGGGAGAGAGGGAAAGCAGAGCATAGGAGGAGAGGAGGAGTAGTGAGAGAGAAAGAGAGGCACAGAAATAAATTAAAGGATAAAACAAAATGAACTCTCTTGGGGAGGCGGGATTCGAACCTGGTTACCTACGGTCTGAAGGCAAGCGTCATAACTATTGCGCTATACAGTCACGCTTGCAGAACATGCATTCATGGGAACCATATGGTTGCATTGTACAGACTATGTAACACAACTTGCTATGGGCGAGAGAAAGAGAAAATGAGAGCGAGAGAGAGAGAAAGAAAGAGAGAGGCACACAGAGAGAGAAAGAGAGATAAATGAGGAGAGAGAGGGGGAAAATAGACAAAGAAAACGAACCAATTTAAACTTTCTCGGCGAGGCGAAGCGACAGTATGCCTCTCACGATGTGTCAACGCTCCTTATTAAAAATCGTCAGCAAGAGTTCGGCGCTTCCGTCGATTACACTGATAAGTGCTCTGGCAATGGAGACGCCGCAATTCAGTGCTAGCGCATTGATGTGTTCAGCGACTCCAGTCCCATTCTGCAGGCGGTCACAGTGCACGGGTACGAGAGAGCAACTCCGCGGCAAAGGTATCACGTTGCCCGCAGCAATACGTAAGCGACGTTGTGGGCGCTCCTCACGGGTGTCATTATCCGAGTTCGTGGCAAACGTAACGCTTTTGGAGCGGATGTCGATCACAGCGCCGTACTCACAGCGCCGTTAACAGGATGTTAATCACAGCACCGTTGAACTGGCGATTAAGAGTCGGGCTGTGCATTTCCCGCCACGTGTCATCAACTGACCTCCGGCGGTTCTTATGTTGGGTCCACGCCATGGTGTCTTCACCTTCCTTAGTTTGTCGGCGAGCTTAGTTTGCCGGCGAAAAATGGGAGCCAGTGTCAACAACAGCGGCTTCTTGGTGGCCGTCAATGGGAACAATGAAGTCAGCGCTGACGACGTCGGTTACGTCTTTCGTAGTTGTATCCGTCGTATTCGTCGTTGCATTCGCTCTCTTCGCCGTATTCGTCGTTGCATTTGTCGGAGTCTTTACATCGTCGTACGTCGATAATGGGGGATATGAAGAACTTCGAGTACTTGCAACCTCACCCCCGGAGGCCGCTGCGTCTATAGTTTCTCCGTCGCGGGCAATAGGGGACCTGCCCCCACTGACGTCGGCAAAACTGCCACGAGTCGGTGAATTGTAGCGCGCAGGAGATGGCGAAGGAGAACGTGATCGGGGAGTTGTCGTATTTTGCGGCTGCATGTTCACAGGAGCGTCGTTCTAGGCGCGTCGACCATCATACGGTGAATAGGCGTAGTTGGCAGGAAATCTTGGGTATTGGGCGGCGCGATGGTTATTCCATTTGTGGCAAACTCGATAGACGTGCCCAGCTTCGCCACTGTGGTAGCACACTGGTGGGCGGTCGACAGTGCGCCACAAATCGGTTTTCTGACGCTGGTAGTTCGGTGGCAACTCTCCATGGCGCCAAGGATTGGCGTGCGTATGTCGAAGATGCGGCATTGTTTGTGCTGGCGTGATCGGCGGGGTCGGCAGAGTCGACGGGGCTATCGACTCTGTTTGCAGCGGAGGTGATGGTCTAGTTGTGGGTGTCAACGGCGTCCAAGTTGCGTTGACTGGACGGCGAACAGCCTCCGCAGTAGTAAGGCGCCGCGGCACGTTACCACAGTCTGGCGATGAAAAAGCTTGCCGGACTTCTTCCCGGACCACATCAGCTAGAAAAGATAATGCTGGCGCCGGTTCCGTAGGCGCACTAACAAATCCGAGCTGCCGAAGCTCTTCTCGCACAAGCTCTCGGATAACTTCCCGCAGAGGCTTGTTGTTACTCGCAGCCAGTACAGAAGTGTTCGCCACCGAGTTACTGATGTCATGCTGGCTGTATCGTTGCTGCAGGGCCCGTTCAATGGCTGTGGCCTCCTTTGTGAACTCCGTCACTGTTGTCGGTGGTTTCTCACAGGCTGGCAAACAGTTGTTATTTCACTCCCCACAAGAGATACCGCAGCTTTCTCTCCTCTGGCATGTCGGGGTCTGCCCTATAGAAAAGACGGCCATGTCTTCTGATAACATAGCAACGCTCTCATTGGGTTTTTGAATGCGGATTTCAAGGATACGCTGCGCATTTTCCCTCGTGTCGATGCTTGAAAGTGTATCCAGCAGCTGTGTGCGGAAGTCGTCCCAGGTGGCAAAGCTTCTCCCGGTTGACGTACTACGTACGAGCATTGTCCTTCAGATAGAAATAGACACTCGAGATTTCGTCCGCCGAGCTGGTCTTATGGTTGTACTTGGCGATGCGCTCGAACTGGTCTAGCCCATCTTGGACGTCTTCAAAGGCATCACCATGAAAGCTTTCCGGAACCATAGAGTTCTGCAGTGTTACTTGCGTGGAGCCGCGGTGGCGATGGTAGTTGCAGGAGGCAAACAATTTCTTGAGGTTTCTTGCAGGGAACTGGACTCCTGCGCTAGGCCTAGCAGGCGGCGACTGAACCGGTGGACCGGTGTTTCGATGCGCGATGGCGATTCCGGGCTCGATAATCGGCTCCGCGAAGGGGGGCCATGCATGAAGTATGAAGAAATATAGAATACCCAGCACCTCCACCAGTGTAATGACGTGGGATCGACGAGGATGC
The DNA here is from genome assembly GCF_013339745.2 of Dermacentor silvarum. Lineage (NCBI taxonomy): Eukaryota > Metazoa > Arthropoda > Arachnida > Ixodida > Ixodidae > Dermacentor > Dermacentor silvarum. The sequence goes on from NC_051157.2 coordinate 93,777,280, forward strand.
GGAGCAGCACCAACAAAGACACCTTATCAGTCGTCAACAAAAACCAACAACGTCTTCTTCGTCTCCACGCTTAACCTAAATACCCGCGCGTCTTCAACCTTGTCCCCACTGGCACATACTTGCAGCAATATAGCTGTTCCAATATCAATAAAAATGCGTTGAGGCAAACTTGCCAGTATCTCATCAGTGCAGCTAACTCTTCGGTGTGAAAGTGCAATTTCACACCAATTAGGCTTAAGTGTTTTGTGAATGGTTCCTTTGTCTCTCCAAGAAATATCGATCTTCAATCTCTTGATATCAGGTCTAGATAAAAGAAACACGAAGTGAACACCCTGCATGACAAGGGCATCCACTTTCAGGTGATGTCTACCAAACTCCACTTCTACTTCCGTCCAATGTTGAAACGTTCTAGTTTTTTTTTTTCATCTTAGCTTTGAACATTAACTGTTCTTCCTTCATACACCTTGCTCACTTGGGCAATTCCTGATTTACTATGCTTACTGATGCTCCAGTGTCCTCTAGTGAGTCCGCACTTTTATAGCGCAGCTCTTGGCACCCGTTCCTGTGGCGAGCGTCCGCGTCGGTGGCGGCGGCGCCGGCGGCGTAACCGAGCGAACGAGCACAGCGAAAGATGAAAGAGCAAACGCGGAGCGGGAGATGAAGGACGCGAACCGATTAGACCAATTAGAGCGGCCCCTAGAGTGGCGTGGACGCGGGCGGGAAACAGGTGTCATGCGGACGCACCCGACCACTCGATGGATACTCGTATCTGGCCTCAGCCGAACCGCTCATTTCGTACTATCGTCTGCTCGCGTCAGCTCTCGCTGGCGCTTGTGTGGTTTGCTTGGTTTGGTGTGATTCTCGCTTGTTTCGATTGTCATGGTTTGCGATTGTTTTGTAATCTGATTGTATGCGTGACGCGAATTGTTTAGTACGTTCTGGAGACACGCGGCCCCAGCAATTACACTGGAATCTTCGACGAGTCATCTTTAAAAGCCGACGCGCTTGTCCCGCAGATTAGATTTTCGACAATCGCCGACTCTACTAGATGTTCCTCTCAAATACTTCAATCTCAAAGTGAAAACACATATAGAGCTGTGCTCAAATATCGCGTTAGGGAGTGTCGTTATCATCGGTGAAGTTTTAGAGGGCCGCTCTTAGGTGCCCGTTTCTGTGCTCAGCGTCGACGTGCCTCGGCTACTTCATAACCGAGCGAACGAGCACAGCGAAAGGTGAAAGCGAATGGGGAGCGCAGCGGGAGATGAAAGAAATCATGAGGCGGAAAGGGGAGGGGGAGCGAAGCGGAGACGGCCTGCGCATGCCCTGAGTTGCCGCCGCATGGGCAATGTCATCTGCTGATTTCAAGGGGGGGGGGGGGGGGGGGCAAGGTTGCGTGAGGGGGGGAGGCTACGCTCGTCCGTGGTGTCAGCTGCTCAGGTCAGTCCGCGGTACCAGCGTGGATGACGGGGATCACTGCTCCTACGAGGAGCGATGGCGAGCGGCTATGAGTAAGGCTAGATGTGACGCTTCTTTGGGGGCTGTCGCAGCTGACACTGGTGGCACGATTTCCCCGCGACGAAGGGCCGCTCTCGTCGTTGGTGGAACGAAAGCGTTCGAAGAAAAGCGTAGTGCCACGCAAGACGGGCTGCGCGGCGATGATGGCTACGATGACCGATGACGTCCACTGGTTCTTGCGCAGATGAGTATTCTCAAATCTGAGCCGCAAGTTGGCTGCATTGGACGCTCCATAAAACTATCGGGCTTAATCTCTTATCTATGTGGTTTCTGTGCTTTTAGTGAGTCGCAAACTGCTTTGAGAATACTTCGCTGCGGCACGTAGTGCGTGGTCTGCTGCTGCAACAGGGCTTATAATAAGGTGGTATATGTCCGCTTGAGATACTTTACCATAGCTGGTTTATAGAATTAACATACCTGCCCTTGGCGCAAAGTTCCTAGTTTGTAAACATTGTGCTTTAAAATTTTTGAACCGTCAATTTGCGGCTAGTTTTCTAAGACACCTGAAGAAATAAATCAAAATTTCGCTTAGTAGAGTTGCTGGAATTTCCCTTTATCTCTCAAATCCTAGCAATTTCTTTCAACTCAGTCAAGCGGGTGTTTCATAAAAGCATTCCTGCATTTTTCATGTATTTGAGTTGGGAAATCAGAGTTGACCTTCGAACTAAAGCTTCCTTTTAGTGTTCTGTAGAACGAGAAACACTTGGCGTATACAACCATTTACGCTTTCCGATATCTCTTTCAACAATGTGCTGTACCCATCAAAAAAGTGATGAAGGATCAAACAAAATATTAGTTATAATTCGGCACACTTGTCGCACAATTAGCGCTTGTGAAAAATATTCTAAGAAAGATTATACTGTAATAGCAACCAAAGTCCTACAAAATATGGCTGCACATGAGGACGACCAGTACTCGCTTGCCAGATGGCATCTGACATTTACTTTATGGAAAAGCATGTATAGAACGGAAGAAAACAGCGGCAGGCTAAGACGAAAATGAGTCTTGACGAAATTCAAACAAACAAACGAATCTATGAATATCACGATCTAAAAACCAGCTGGCGCTGGCTAGACAAAACTAACACATATAATATTCGCAATGTTCCTGCGATTCGTCCAATTAAAACGTGTCTCGCGCTCACTACTTTCTCATTACCACTCCATTCTTGAGTAATTTTCGAGGAAACCGCACCGCACATGCCAGCGGCAGCAGCGTTCCAACTTCACGGTGTTCCTACTTTAACGAAGTGATTCACACTTTACGCCGTGACTTCTACGCATCCCGAGTTTCATCAAGACATTTTGCCCGTGGGCAGGTAACGAGAAGCAGGAAACGCGTACCCTTCACTATAACCAGATAATGGCAACGAAAGCGAGATAGGAAAAGTAAGCATAAAAAAACACCCAATTACTTGAAAAGTAGTGCTCAAGAAAGAAAAGTTATTACATCCTCTCTCTTTCTTTCACTGCTACGTGTTATTATCCATCTTCATTTCTGTACGAACGCAGTCACGCCTCGTGTTACTGTTCGGACTTCACCGTGGCAGTGGCTCTTTGTATCTGACAAGGGCAGCTTAAGCTCAAAAAAATTAATAAAATAAACGGAAGGAGACTTCTCAGATGCCCGTTTTGCCTGAATTATATGGCCTCACACCCACAAAAAACATCCGCGCAAAATATTTTCCCAGCTGCTCAAGGCACATTGAATATTTTTTTGGCCTCGCTTCTTTTGTCTCTCATCTTTTCCTAGTGTGAATGCTCACGTTGTGGTTGAATATATGTTCCTTGGAAATCTGTGATTACGTTAGCGTGCAGGGCTGGAAGTAACAGAAGAGCTTATTGAAGAGGTAGTCGTACGTCGTAGACGTTGAATACAATCAAGCACGAAATCTAGAAAGGTGCTTATTAACAGGCATGAGAATGCGTTGCTTGAAAGTGGAAGCCTTCATTTTAATCTTCTGTGTTCTTGTTATCTTGTTTCAATTGTATTTTTTTACTTCACATCGCTTTCTGGCTACTTCAAAGCAAAAGCTCATTTTTATTTACTGTGAAGCCAGATGTCGCCGTTTATTTCTCATCAAAATAAAAAAAGGTCATATTGCAGAAGGTATCTATGCCAGGTTTTTTGCAGATAAATACGATACTTTTTGTCGGCCGCGCGAATATTAGAGAAATGTGAAGTCAGGAAGTATTTGTATTCTGAGGCATAGAAGTCGAAATATACCTTAGAACAATGTTCATTTGTCATAAGCCCTCACGTAATGTATGTATGTATGTATGTATGTATGTATGTATGTATGTATGTATGTATGTATGTATGTATGTATGTATGTATGTATGTATGTATGTATGTATGTATGTATGTATGTATGTATATATGTATGTATGTATGCATGCATGCATGTATGTATGTATGTATGTATGTATGTATGTATGTATGTATGTATGTATCAGCCGTATCTTTCGAAAACACTCACAGATTCACAGTACGTCATTGGGTTACCCAACTGCTATCTCTGGCAATTAAAGCGTAATAGCTGTCTTGACAAGGTGCCCTTTTTTCACAATATTCACAACTCATTATTTAGAGAGACAACGAGCACTATATTCACGCGATCAGTGCGTTGGACATTCCTTCCTGCACATGTATACGAGATTGCTGGTCCTAGACAATTTGCTACTGCGCCAGCGCTATTTTTTTTAATCGGTGGTTTCTGTGTCTCACTGATTCGCCGTGAGCGCTGAAAACGCACTGCAGGAAAGCCTGCTTATACACTTGAACTATCTGCGCATCTGCGCACACAATAGAACAACGGCGCACGACAGAAGTATCGTAGAACACTACAGTTTACATTCGAAGTTGTACCGACAAGAACAATGGGTACTGCAATGCCACGCTACCCAGACGAACTGTATATATCTGCACTGCATTACGCGCGTCACGCAATGCATTCCCGGCCATCAACATGGGTAGGCCGCAAGTGCAGCGCACGGCAGAAGAGGCTGCCGTACGCGAACGTAAGCGCGAGCGCGATCATGCCCGTAAGGTCGATCCCGTGTATTGGCAATGGCATAGTTTCTGACCGTCTACCACAGCGATCACAAGGCAATACTGTGTAAGTGTAGAGTCGTCCGTGAAAGTGTGAATGTGTGCTTGTAATCAATGGCTACGTGATCTAAAATAAAGGCTATGCAACTGAACGAAATGTGTCTTCATTCAACTTCAACGTTAAAAAAAGTTGTCGCAGTTTCACCTGAAAGGCGAAGCATCAATTGCGATAGCAAATTTGTAGAGAGCTATACGGAGTAATGATATTAGCTTTATCAGCTGTATAAACTTGGACATGCAGCAGCATCGGCAACACGCAGAACTGTTGTCGACGCCATCGGCGTTTTGCCCGCGTTCGCTCAAAATGCGTACGGCGTTGGTGACTGTTGCCGGAGCCTCTGATATAAATAGGCACTGCGTGCCACAGCTAAACGTCGCCTCCCTTATAGCGTCCGAAGGAGTACCATTGTCCTGGGGCTTCTATTACAACATTAGCACGCAACGCCTGGCAGAAATCACGGCCGTTGTAGAGGCCGTTACCATGCCCAACCCGCATGCCCGTAATATACTGATACGGACAGATAGTCAAGCAGCCTGTCGAGCCCTCGCGACAGGTGACATTCCAGACGCGCATTACAACGCATTAGCTAACCACTTTGATGCCCACCCTTCCATACGTGTGCGGATACAGTGGATACCTGGTTACTCGGGGATTAGAGGGAATGAAGTGGCACATGCCACGTCCCGCGCAAGTCTCCCGGGCCCTCCCCTGTGGTGGCCGGATTCACTGAACCGTACCGAATTACTTGCTCTGGCACGTTCCGATCGGCGCGAAAGATTAGACGAAATGCGTAGCAACTGCAGAGTTTATCCGAATCCACCCCACTCCATGACGCGACGCGAGGCGGCCCTAGTGCGGCGTGCGCAAACACACTCTCTACTGACCCCCCACATACAGCACTACATACAAGGCAATGACGGGCCTCCCACCTGTGTGGCATGCGGTGTTTCCCGGATAACGCCCACGTTCTGTGGGATTGTCCGGGTGCCCATGCAGCCACGCGCGGGAGCCTCAGTCAAATACCTACTACAAGAAGACCTGCGACCCTGGAGGAGTGGCTGGTGGACTCCTCCCCAGACATTATGAAAGCACTGCTCGTACACCTTAAACTTCTGGGCCTGTCAGAAGATTAGGCCTCGCTCTTTTTGGTGTACCCAGACTGGGGTCTATTTTTTTTTTTAAATAAAGTTGTTCTCTCTCTCTCTCTCTCGCCTCCCTTCCCTCCCCCTCCCCCACGGCATCTCGCTCGTCGGAAGAAGGCGCGTTTGCTCTACATACATGGTGATTGTGAAGGAGAACAGAGACGCCTACTTCTGCAGCCCTTAAGCGAGCACGGCGCAGAACGCGCGTTTGTTCTCCGCTGTGCGTTCACTCCCCGTGAAAGACGCGCCCCTCGCGCCCTTTCACTCGCACATACAGCGTTCGGCGCGCGGCGCGCTGAGCCGTGCTCCCTCAAGGGCTGCAGAAGATAGCGCCAACCTTTCCCTTTCCCTCAAGAACCACTTACCACACCGGCGACGATTTCTTCTCCAAATGACGTCATATGGAACCTCACGGCGACGGCGACGGCGACGCCGACGGCAGAAATCTGCTTTTGAGTGTCCATATAATTGCTATCGCAATAAAATGCGTGCGGCGTTGGTGACTGTTGCCAGAGCCTCTGATATAAATAGGCACTTTGTGCCGCAGCTAAACGTCGCCTCCCTTCCCTCCCCCTCCCCCCACGGCCTTTCGCGCGTCGGAATAAGGCGCGTTTGCTCTACATATATGGTGATTGTAAAGGAGGAAAGAGACGCCTACTTCTGCAGCCCTTAAGGGAGCACGGCGCAGCCGAACGCTGTATGTGCGAGTGAAAGGGCGCGAGGGACGCGCGCTTTCACGGGGAGTGAACGTACGGCGGAGAACAAACGCGCGTTCTGCGCCGTGTAGTAGTAGTGATTTTATTGAAGAAGTAAGCGTCACTTTCTTCTTCAATAAAATCACTACTACTACACAGGCGCAGAACGCGCGTTTGTTCTCCGCCGTGCGTCCACTCCCCGTGAAAGCGCGCGTCCCTCGCGCCCTTTCACTCGCACATACAGCGTTCGGCGGCGCGCGGCGACAATTTCATCTCCATTGACGTCATACGGAACCTCACGCGGACGAGCGACGCCGACGGCAGAAATCTGCTTTGGAGCGTCCATATAATTGCTATCGCAATAAAAGAATACCATCACAAACAAGCAATCAAATCACATATGGGGCACTATAACGTAAAATGATTCCAATTTCTGCAATCAGCCTTCACGATTGGTCAAAACATTTTCGGGCCACTCCCAACTTCGCCTGTCTGTCACGTGACGTCACTAAAACCGCGATAGCTCCCCATCTGATATAACGTGTACACACTGATCGTGCATGATTAAACCGCACAAAAGAAAAATAATCATTCCTGATTCGACGCCTTTTCACCATTAGCCTCTGCTATTGGCCCAATGTTTTCTGGCTACGCCCACTTCGCCTGTCCTGTCACGCGAACCTCACAGCTCGAGCCGCTGAACTTCCTGTCATGTGCCTTCGCCTTCCCATTGCCTGCCCGCATGAATATATTCAATGTTTTACTGGTCTACGCCGGAGTTCTGATCACTTACAGATTACCAAAATTGCGCAAACTACGATGAACAAAGTCTAAAGTTTTGAACGAGAATAAGGATCTTACACGGCACTCGTCAGTACCTTTATAACCGAAGCAATTCTCCGAACAGATCAATTTTTGGCATTATATTACTGGTTGCTCATGTACGCTGTGCCTCTGTGTCGCGAGATAAGACGTGGATACCGTCAGTGTTTTGAATTCTGTTTTTTTTTTTCTTTCTCTATGTGAGTAGATATTGAAATAAGCTTGATTTGTATATCGCTGTTTCCTCCGTGTACAGTTTGTATGCCAGTCAGGTTCAAGGAAGCACCTTTTGTCCGGGACCCTTTGGTTTCTTGTATAAGGAAACTGGAATAAAAATTAATAATAATAAAAAGCTAGATGCAATATTTCGCCTGTCTGTCACGCGACCTCACAGAACCGCGAAAACTCACCACGTCAAAGTTACGTGTACGTGAAAAAAATGCATTATTATGCCGAACAATACATAAAAATTTTCTGAATAGCCGTTCCGAAAGGAATAGAAGATGGCTGCCCACCGATCGCTCAGACCCTCGCTACTTGCACCTGCCGGTGCGCATGTATTTATTTGCGCATGATAAACCTTTTTTCGTGGCAGTAAAACGTTATCGAGCCCTTTCGGCATGCATACGACATGGCTCTGCCAAATCTTGCTTGCTGAGGATCTATTTTAGCGGCATCCTTATCATTCCGTTGCACGCCGCCGCGATTTTCGACCAGCCACCACAAGCTAAGTAAGGTGAAGTGGACCAATCGGAGAAGCCGGCACCACCCTCTTCATGCAGTTATCTATTTTCACTGTGCTGGCTCAGCCCCATCGAAACCCTCTCCACTAGAGCGTGCTCCTCGCCTCGTGTCAACCAATTAGAAAAGAAAAACCGCTGAGTGTAGACAATGTTATTGGTTTTGAAAGTGAACAAAGGTGAACTCCTATAAACAAGGAGAATGTTTGATTGGGTTGTTCAGACAACGCTACGGGTCACCGCCCGATGCTTGCGTCGGTGTTTACGTAAATTTGACGTCAGGAGTTGGAATGAAAATAGTTTGGAATCATTTTACGTTATAGCGCCCATGCATTGCATCGGGTCGCTCAGCATTTCTTGGGTTTGTTGCGTGGTCGTTGGCTTTGGACTTTGACTTTGATCCAGTTTGCATGTAGGAAACTTCGCGTTCACCATCCTTCTTTAAAAAAGGGGCTTTGAAGTTTTCAGAACACAGGCCTGTTCAATTGAACCACGATAAATAAAGGTTTCACTTGACAGGCACTGCGACTTAAACGCTTCCATTATTCCAAAACACGAAGAGTGTAATGAAATTAAAAAAAATACAAAGCAATTAAATGTGAATTGTTTCACGCTGAAATGTCATTTTATCTTGAACTTGTATGAGCAAAACTTTACCAACAATTTGGTGGTATCGCTCAATGCACACTTCGCCTAAATTGCAATCTTTCACTTAGACACCCTTAGTATTGTTCGCAGTATACAACGTTTTACCCTCCCGAGAAGCATCGATAAGAACACCAATCAACAAAACATTGACAATTTGTTGTGTGCTCACAAAAGGCTTGTAGCAGCGTCAGCATCTTGCTCAAGTGTTGTCGACGCCGTCGGCGCTTTGCCCGCGTTCGCACCGAACGCGCGCGGTGTCCGTGAGTGTTGCCGTTGCCTCTGGCGGCGCCTCGGAGGTTTTCGACCAGATCAGAACTGGGGGGCTATTCTTTAAGAGTCCACCTAGTGGACTATCCACTTCAGCTGTCGCCATTGGCAGCCGCTTGACGAGCGCGAAGGAGACTGGCGGGCAGCTTCGCGCTCGTGAAGCGGCAGCCAATGGCGACAGACGAAGTGGACAGTCCACTAGGTGGACTCTTACAGAATAGCCCCCATGGACACTCGTCGATCAGCGTCGGAAGTCTTTGCCACCTTGTCGCCTGGACAACGTTTCTACATAAATAATTTTCTGTTTGTAGATGTGTGCTTACTCGTGCTTAAGCAACTTCTTCACGTGCAACACATACACGCTACATCTACAGGCTAATTACATTAAAATTTCAGCGGTGATTTTTTGCGTCTATTTCATGTCTAACAAGTTTAACCTTGATACGACGAATGAATCGGAAGGGCGCATTCGTTAAACAGATAGAAAATCTCGACCAACAAGGCTATGCGGGCTCTCATTAATCTTTTATAAAATCAATTAACCTGATAAAACACTTATAGACACCTCGCATCTGCTAATGTGTTAGTAAACTATGACTCATCTTTGCTTTCTCCTGTATTCTTTTGACAGCGAAGCTGTTTATGGCTAGAGTACCATGGATTTTTCGTTTCCGTCAACCAATATTCGTGTCTAAAAACTCAGCTCCTGAATTTGATGCAAAATCGCTTCATTCTATGCCGAAGCTTATATTACACGTCTCATCACTTGGATAAGCATTTTCAGTAAATTAGTTATCAATAGGCACTATTTTCAAAATACGTACTCTCTTAGGTAGATAATAAGGGTTTCTCAAAGATTTACCAATGTGCGACCCACGTAGGCCATGTGTACGCTCGCTCCGCCCTCTGTTTGTCGTTGTTCCAAGCGCTTGCGTGCCTAGTTTCTTTCCGCTCTCACGGGGTGGCGGTCCCGTGCCCGTGTCTACTTTCCTCCGCCTCCCCGAGTTGGCGGTAGTCTTCCACGCGAATGTATGCGGATAACTAAGACTGCCGATCAAAATAAATGTCCTCATAACTTTGCTGGTAATCCAGCTTCAGAGCAGTTGAATGGTACGTGATTATTAATCGCTTATACCTCTCCCACATTGCGGGTAGAAAACTGGACGTCCGTCTACTTAACCTCCCTGCCTTTCCTTGCTTCGCACTCTTTCCATAGTGCAATTAGGAAATTTTGGTCTTTTTAATACGTGTCTAATTGAATGTCACGCATTTCTAACTATGCCGAAGTTAGACCCATCACCCAACACTTATCCGAAGGTTCAATCCAGTTCTAAGTGGACCAGCTCTAATGGTTCTCCCAAATAGTTACCGTCGACCCTTGGAGTGGCCGACTGAATGGAAAATTTATTATCGCTTTTCATTCGAGAATAAGTGCTCCGTTGTAGAATGGAGTGGCGTACTTATTCAATCGGAAACAAGTTGAACTCGCACAGTTAATACACCTTGTCTCCAACTTACTTTCACTGACAACTTTTCGTACAATTTCCTTTCTTGAAGGAAGCAATTTTATTTTATTTGTCATTTTGCTTCGTCGTTTAATTTTAAATGACTTGATGGCTTTCAGTACCCTTTCACCAACATTATTAATATTATTATTATTGTCATCATTTATAGCTTCGAACTTTAGTAATAATCACCTATTCTATGGCAAATCAGTTCCGCGGAAGCCCGCAAGCGGGAGGTATGCTCATAGAAAGGAATAATTGATATCCACCTGACTGTGCCCACAAAGCTACAAAGGAAACCCATAGGGGTTCCTCCTTTGCACAATTTCATCTAGGCCTGGGGCGCTATAACGTAAAATGATTCCAAACTCCTGACGTCTAATTTACGTAACAACCTACGCAAGTATCGGGCGGTGACCCGTAGCGTTGTTTGAACAAACCAATCAAACACTCACCTCGTTTATATAGGAGGTCATCTTTGTTCGCTTTCAAAACCAATGCCATTGTCTACACTCAGCAGTATTTCTCATCGAGTTGTCTGACAAGAGGCGAGGAGCACGCTCTAGTGGAGAAGGTTTCGATGGGGCCGAGCCAGCACAGTGAAAATAGGTAACCGCATGAAGAGGGTGGTGCTGGCTTCTCCCATTGGTCCGCTTCACCTTAGCTTGCGGTGGCTGGTCGAAAATCGCGGCGGCGTGCAACGGAAGGATAAGAATGCCGCTAAAACGGATCCTAAGCAAGGAAGAGTTGGCAGAGCGATGTCTTATGCATGCCGAAAGGGCTCGATAACGTTTTACTGCCACGCAAAAAGGTTTATCGTGCGCAAATAAATACATGCTCACCGGCAGGTGCGAGTAGCGAGGGCTCTGAACGATCGGTGGGCAGCCATCTTTATTCCTTTCGGAACGGCGCATGTCTGTGGCTATTCACAAAAATGTTCAGTTTTGTTCGGCATATTAAGGCATTTTTTTTGCGCACACGTAACTTTGACGTGGTGAGTTATTGTGAGGTAGCGTCACAGAGAGGCGAAGTGGTAGCCAGAAAACATTGGACCAATAGCAGAGGGCTAATGGTGAAAAGGCGTCGAATCAGGAATGATTATTTTTCTTTTGCACTGTTTAATCATGCATAATCAGTGTGTACACGTTGTATCAGATGGGGAGCTATGGCTGTTTTCGTGACGTCACGTGACAGACAGGTGAAGTTGGGAGTGGCCCGAAAATGTTTTGACCAATCGTGGAGGCTGACTGCAGAAATTGGAATCAAAACAGTTTGGAATCATTCCTCGTTATAGCGCCCCAGGACGAATTGTTTTTTAAGCGAAGCTTTATAGGCTCACAAGTGTCAGCGGTGGTGGTGATTGTGGCGTCGGCGGTGTCACGCTGAAAATTGGGCCGATCCCGGAGAAAGTGCAGAAAGGGTCCAAGCTCAACGGCACACACCAGGGCCAAAGAGAGAGAGAGAGAGAAAGAGAGAGAAGGAAAGAAATAGAGAGAGAGAGAGAAAGAAAGAGAGAGAGCAACAAAAAAGAATATCATCACGAAGGTCAGATACACACATGGCAAGCTTCGCTTATGCCCAATTTCTAGACAGGGGAAGGGCTTGTGATCTTTTTTAAATTAAGGGGATATATTTCTGAGAAACCATTTCATATTTCATAATCATCATCAGCCTATATTTTATGTCCACTGCAGGATGAAGGCCTCTCCTTGCGATCTCCAATTACCCCTGTCTTGCGCTAGCGTATTCCAACTTGCGCCTGAAAATTTCCTAACTTCATCACCCCATCTGGTTTTCTGCCGACCTCGACTGCGCTTACCTTCTCTTGGTATCCATTTTGTAACCCTAATGGTCCATCGGTTATCCATCCTACGCATTACATGTCCTGCCCTGCTCCATTTCTTCCGCTTAATGTCAACTAGAATATCGGCTATCACCGTTTGTTCTCTGATCCACAACACTCTCTTCCTGTCTCTTAACGTTAGTCCTAAGATTTTTCGTTCCATTGCTTTTTGTGCGCTCCTTAACTTGTTCTCGAGCTTCTTTGTTAACCTCCAAGTTTCGGCCCCTTATGTTAGCACCGGTAGAATGCAATGATTGTACACTTTTCTTTGCAACGACAGTGGTAAGCTCCCAGTCAGGATTTGGCAATGCCGGCCGTATGCACTCCAACCCAATTTTATTCTTCTGTGAATTTCTTTCTCATGATCAGGGTCCCCTGTGAGTAATTGACCTAGATAAACATACTTCTTTAGAGACTCTAGAGGCTGACTGGCGATCCTGAATTCTTGTTACCTTGCCAGGCAATTGAACATTATCTTTGTCTTCTGCATATTCGTCTTCAACCCAATTCTTACGCTTTCTCGATTAAGGTCCTCAATCATTTGCTGTAATTCGTCTCCATTGTTGCTGAATAGGACAATGTCATCTGCAAACCGAAGGTTGCTGAGATATTCGGCGTTGATCCTCACTCCTAAGCCTTCCCAGCCTAAGAGCTTGAATACTTCTTGTAAGCATGCAGCGAATAGCATTGGAGAGATTGTGTCTCCTTGCCTGACCCCTTTCTTGGTAGGTAACGTTATACTTTTCTTGTGGAAACCAAGGTAGCTGTGGAATCCTTGTAGATATTTGCTAAGATATTCACGTATGCCTCTTGTACTCCTTGATTACGCAATGCCTCTATGACTGCTGGTATGTCTACTGAATCAAATGCCTTTTCATAATCTATGAAAGCCATATAGATAGGTTCATATTTAGCTTTGTTCTACAATCGGGTGAATGACAATTTTTCTTCATAATTTCTCATAGATGTGAACATCGTACATTCACATCTTGGACGCTTTCGGGATCTTTTCCCTTGGAAGGCTCATATCTTTAAATTTACCCAAGTCTTAGCCATGTCTCCAGAATGCGCATGTATTGTGGGAATTGTTATCTTGTTTTATTTTGTTTACGGTGTGCGACGATGATGCTATTAGCTTTGCATCCCGTCTGGCAGGCGGAAAATCTGTTCAACTTGCGAGTTATTCCCTGTAACCAGAGAATTTTCTCTTGAAGCTAAGCATCAAAATAAAAGCGCATCTCAGCAACGGTTAACACTTCGGCGTGACAAAGGAGTTTCATACGCGCCGTCGTTAGGCAACTATAAATGTATGCCTCGAGGCGTCGCCTCGGCGCGGCAATTGCATCGTAGACGCATCCGGCGGAAGCATTAGAAGGTGGAACCCATTTTGCTCGTCGGTGAAACGGCTGCAGCAAGCCCGTGGCCTTTCGATATAATGGACCCACAGGACCCATTAAAAAGAGAGGTATACACGTTTGCCAGAAGTTGCATCATGGCCCACTTTACTACCACGCCATTCTTGCTCTTGCTTCTGGTTGCCACTCGCATTCCCGTACACTGTCTCCTTAGTGCCTGGGCGCATGAGATTAATTTGTTTTTCGGTTTCAGAAAGCCGAACTGTGCTACATGAGGTGCGAAATTATGGCGGAACGTTTCTTCGAAAAAAATGTTTTAGAGTGGGGCGTTGCGTAGATGTTGTTATTTTCGGAAATATTCTTGGTTCCCAAGAACGTACAGAATCAATATGTTGTTTTGAATACGAGTAGCGATGCGAATCAGTTGCTTGATAGCATGGGAAAGAGTCGCTTCGTTGTCGTGCATCGCGAGAGAGTGGCTGAAGGATAAATCAGTCGTAGCCCAAGAAAGTCGAGAAGCTTTAGCTTTCATCTTACAGCATTTACACCGTTTTACGTTTGAAAAGATATACTAACCTTAAAAAGTGCGACAAAAATAGTTAAGCGTTCTTCTTTTAAGATATTATACTAATTAAATAACTGTCCGTAAGCTCGCTCAATACTCTGGCCATGTGAACTGCTGGCGCCAGTATAGTTCACCACAGAGAATCTTTTGTTCCTCTTTTTCTCGTGGTTTCAGCACTTTGATCTTGAAATTATATTTCTACAGGCTTTGATTGCAGATCAAACAAACATGTCGTTGTAAATTCAATGGACTTGGACTATTTGTTTTCCGTGTTTTGTTGAGTATCAGGGGAGCACAGGTAGTGAATCTTTCAGTGTAGAAAGGCTACTACTCAGAAGGATGGTCATCTGTGCTCAAACCGAAAGATTCGACCACGCAACGCAGAGCATCGGCGCATCGAGAATCCCGGTAGCGCGAGGCTGACGCGATGGCGCTAGCCAGTGATAAAGATGTCGCTTCTCTAGCGTTGGTCATTACTCTTCCTGGTCCTCGGATAAAAGGAATAAAAACTGCGGAGAACCTTCGCTGCTCGGAACGACCTCTATCAGAGTTCCAAGCCCTATCCCCGTTTTCTTTCTTTTTTTTTGTTGTTCTCCCTGTTTACCACGTGGAAGTTAGAAATAGAAGAGCACTTGAAGACATGGATTAAGGTACATGTTAGTACGGGGTGGATCTGCCCTCAGACTCGTTAAGACTGTGACAGTATGGTAATTCCGAAATATATCAATGGCGGCTAAGGAGTGATTTGCGGTAAAAAATAAGCAATACATAAACTGGAATTAAAAAATGTGGGCACCTTGCACTAGTGGTACAATGGTGCAACAGTAAACAGCGGAGCTGGTGATCGACCTATCTTCTTCCAGGTTTTACTAGGCTTGGCTAAGTTTTGCTAGGAAATGCTAAGTGCTGCTAGGCACGGTATTCCGAATTGGCCAGCAGCGACGTGCCGATTCTCGCTTGGCCGCGCGACGCGCTTCACGATGAGCGGCGGCTTCTTCGGGTGTCCGAATCTTCTTTGATCGTCCCATGTCAAGGGTACATGTACTCGCCACAGAGTCAACGAGAGTTCTGCCGCCGTCGCGGCGGCTCCGAGCTTAATCTCCCCGATGACGTCACGGCCAAGCTGAGCCTCCACACTTGCCGGGGCATGGCTGGTCGAAACCTGCCGAGCCGCCGCCAGAGGCACCGGCTGCAGTCACGGACACCGCGCGCGTTCATCGCGAACGCGGGGAAACGCGGACGGCGTCAGCAGCAGCTCTGCGCGTTGCCTCGTTGGTGCTGCTACAATTTCTATCTCTCTCTCTCCCAAGCACAGCGCGCGCCGCGCGCATGCTCTCCTTCCCTTTCCTTAACGTCTCATGTCAAGACAACATGTGCACGGCATGGAGCACACGCCGCTCCGGGAGGTGGTTGCTAGGCAACTCAGGTGACTCATCGCTCAGCGAGGTTTTTTTACGACGCGTTACGGATTTACGGCGGCTTAAATAGCTCCGCTGTTAGATGTAGCGATGTATATGTTATGAACAAGGCTTTATGTCCTTTAAGCTTCCGGTATCGGAAGAACGCAGTCACATAGCCGAACTCACATTTCTGGTATGTTAAGTGCACGATCTCATGAAAGTCAAAACGAAATCCGAGGACACCTAAACAGTTCTTGTGAGTTATGAATGCGAAATCATTAATGACCAATTAAAGGCCGCTGAGCGGTCTTTCGACTTACGAACTCCTCGCGGGCAAGCGAGTGCGTTGAGACGCTTGGCGAGTTTTGAATTGGCCTTACCGAGGCGCAGGTAGAGCTCAGACGAGAGCTTTCGCGGACAAGGAAGGCGCTGATAACACAGGATTTGCAGCGCGGCAGCAGGTGTTTCCTTTTGCCCGCTATGGTCCGTCGAGGTGCGCTTGATCCGTGGTGTCGCAGCCAACGAGAATTTAGGTGCCGTCTCGCTGCTACAGACGCTCGATGACGGCTTTAAAGCTCAATGAGCGGTCTGACACCTTCGCATAAATATAGAGTTCTACGTTGAGAGGCGCCATACCAGTCGACAGCAGAGTTGCTTGGTTTGTTGTATAAGATGAACATGACCTTCATTTCTCAATTATACTAAATGTCTCTATTTTTTTACCGTACTGCTAAATAAGTTCAGCTAGTTGTCGAACACAGTGACTTACGGGGCTCTTTAGGCAACTGCAATCCCAATAAATGTTGAAAGTTTTGGTTACTAGTCGTATATATGGCTCTGAGCGGCGTGTCAACACAACGGTGAAACGGGACGGAATGCTTGATATTTCTGCGTGTGTCCATGCCCCACGTCTAAAGGCCATACTAACTCTAGACGGTTAGTCATAGAGCATGCTGATTACAAAAAATTGTACTGCTACCTTATTGTTTACGGTGCTTAGGCAAACGGCAAACATGACCAAAGCTAAACAAAGAATCTCACCGTACGGGTTTCAATTTGCGTATCTCTTCTAATAAAAAAGTATAATCAACAAGTTCAAAAAGAAATACTCCTAAACGTTCTTCATATATTATTTCTCTTTTGCCTACATAATCCTTTGTGTGCGCAGCAGCAAGAGTGAACGAAGATAACTACTCATCCGCGATAGGCCCAAAGTAAATTGGATGTATGCCTCTTTCATTTCTTTTTTTAATAAGGCACAGTCATCGTTTGATTGCTGTAGATTAGCAGGGCATAATCACTTCACTGCATTCGTATTCCGTAAACTATGCGTGTCTTATTCACTCTTGCACAATATTTTTCTTTGGTTCTTGGTTCTCTGTTGATTTCCATTTACACAATAAATGGAGGAGCTAGAGGAAAAAGCCGCACAGATGTGGCTTGAAGGACCCTGAAACATCTTGGTTGAGGGTCCGACAATATCAAACTGCTTTCTTCTAAAGCATTTCACGCCAACCATCCGCATGCTTTGTAAGGCGTTGCTACTTCTAAAATGAGATTCATAAATGTAGGCCGGTTCCGACAGCAAATTCTTGAACGTTATTTCAGAATATGATTTCCTGGCTTTTTCCTTCTTCTCTTGTGGAATTTCAAGTTTGTGACAAAGAGGGTAATCTTATTTTATTTCTACATCAATTCAACGGCATCGCCAATCACTTTGTAGTTCTTGTTAACCACAATACATGTTTTATTTACTTTTTACCATCTGTGCCATTTCTCTTTTTTTATATAAAAATAACTAATTCACCACTGAAACGTCCCGCAGGTCATTTCAATAAGTCCGTGCGTTTGCGATACGCCTTCTGCTTAATCCTTGCGAAATCTATATAGATTTTATACAAATTTTGTGTCATTTTCGGAAGAATAATACCGAACACGCGGGGAATTATTGGAATGCTTACGGAGCGTTTAAGTTTGGTGATTATGTTTGCTTTTAAGGTGGCTCTCTGTCTGCAGTCATGTAACACTTGGTGCATGGACACTTTTACAGTTAAAAGACAGCGATTTGACTAAGAAGTAAGTCTGCATAGCTACCTTAAGCTCTCAGGTCACGTTTGCCCTTCGGCTTGGGGCTGCCAGTAGACGGACCGCTATCTCGAACGCGCCAGGTACCTTGTGCGCGTACCCGCACACGGTTGCTCGCCGTGCTGCCCCCCCCCTCCCTCATATTTTTTGCATTCAACTTAGTTTTACGCTATAGATCGCTTTACCTATGACATATGCTTTACCTGCTGAATGCGACTTTATGCATCATAGCCTCAGTCGCTTTTGCGCCATAAAACCTTACATAACTTTCTCCCGTTTATATTCTTGACGACACGTCGTCTTCCTTATCCTATTTGTCCGTAATCCTTCTTGTCCACCAACGGCTATGTTTAACTTACTACTCAAGAAGCATCGTAAGCCTGCTCCTTATTACGGTAATTTGACTTTTTTTTCGTTGTTTCTGCCTATTTTTTTCCAGTAAAGCTCTTCCATAAACCCTGCACAGATCGTAAGCTGTATGTGTGCACCAAAATGGTAGTGTAAGCGCATGTCGTGTTCCTCATTGCCTCCCATGCCCCACATCCATAGTACTTAGCTTGTACATACGTATAGTATGCTACTCAATTTGAAACAACACCAAGAAGGAAATTTTCTGCGGCGTCTTGGCAGGCTTATTTTAGCAATGTACCTTTTCACTTAGACTGTATACAGATTGTCACGCTGTGGCTATTGTGCGCTTGAATAAAAAAATAACGCCTTTGATATTTTCTCCTATCTACCGTTGATCCCAGTATCACAGTTTACAGCCCTGCACGGGCTCGGGCCGGGCTCGGGCATGCACGGCATGTATTTTTTGACCCGGGCCCGGGCCGGGCTCGGGTATATTGACGCGGGCCCAGGCCAAGCTCGGACTTTCTAGAGGTGTGCATGTAACGTGCAGCGAATTATCCTCGCGCGTCTCGACTCTGAAAAACCTGTTGCCCCGACGCAGCTGGAAGCTAGCAGTGCTACTCCTGTGTACTTGTCGTTTCTTCTTCCGTCGTATTTTGAGCTATTTGAACAGAATGTAAAAGTCTAGAAAGAGCGAAGTCACCTCAAACCCAAGGATGCCATTGTATTCCTTATTTAAATCAGTGTAATTAACGATTTCAGCGCGGTGTAAGCGCGTTCGCGACTTGCGGATTTTTCTAAGGCGAATTGATAAAACGATGACTGGTAAGATAAGATAATTCATCACGTGGCTGAAATATGGCACTGCGTACATCTATGATTGCACGCATGTTCTCAACCGGCCGCGTAGCAGCAGCGCATTCTGCTGCACCATGGAGGAACGAGAAGCTTTCTCCATTTACTCCATCTATGCGCTGCGCTCACGACTTGTCCTGGTGTCGCTTCGGCTAGAGTGCACTAGAATACGGTTGAATGGGACGAGAGGCTGGGGCGGCGCATGCTTTGCAGTCAGGCGCCCGACGTGGAAAAAATCACATCTCACCCTACGGGCAACCATGGTTGGATGCGAAAGCATCGCGGGGGGTGCGTATCGAGTTTCCGTTTCGTTTCACTTGGCAACCCCAACCCAATGAAAGTTAGAGTGAGAGAATGTATTGAGAATGTATTGTATTGTTGCGAACTGGAGTCGAAGCACGCCGACGGCCGCGTTACGCTGACGTTCGTTCTGGACGCCCCCGACCTTGCTCAGGTTGTCGTCGAACCAAAGCCGTTCGCACACGTTGCAGCTGTGCCCGAAGCTCCGATCGAGGAAGTCGCGCTTGAACCGCGCGTCAGCACCGTCGAAGACCGGACGTTGTAATGGCCTCGAACGTGTTGTTGCTCTGGCCGCAGACTCGCGTTGCCTCGTCACTTCGGGATCGGGAGCTGCCGCTCGACGCTGCCGTTGCGCTTCGACTTTCCGAGCCCGGAGTTCGGGGTCGGCTTGATAACGCACCTATTTCCACTTCGGCGTGCCGAGCCCGTGTTGCTTCCGTAGAAGTTTCCTGCCGACGTTGACGTTTACGTTCGGCTTCCCTGGCCCGAAGTTCAGGGTCCGCTTGCCGACACTGACGTTTACGTTCGGCTTCCCGAGCCATTCTCTGCTCCACGGCGGTGGCGCTGCCGCTGCAACTAGCGCCGACGTTGACGTTGTTCATGGCATTTTGCACATCCTTGCACAGAGAGAATGACGGAAGCACAGCGAACGCGCGCTTTATACTGCGCCGCGACACTTGCGCCGCCTACCGGCGTACCCTTAGAGAGAGAGGGAGAGAGAGAGAGTTATATGCAATGATTTGCTGCGCCGCACCTGTGGCGGAGAGGGGGAGATGGGAGGAGGAGAGCGCGCACTTGCGTAGGAGAGGAGAATGAGGGAGAGTTGCGCATGCGCAGTATGGGGGCGGACGCCGCAGAACCGACACTGCCCCGAGCATAAGATGCTAAAATACTGTGGCGGCGTTGCGATAGAAGTGGATTGGGTCGCATCAAGGCACGCCGTTGGAAACTGCTGGCTATAGTACGGGGCAGGGTCATTCGTACTACATCGCGGGCTGGTATTTGCGTTCAGACCGCACAAATGGTGTTCATAATCGCATATGACGTGTTTATGCCTTAAGAATAAATTCCTTTCATTCTCCTCTTTATTTTAATTTTTTAATGCCAGTCGGTGATCTTTTTTGGTCTCGGGCCGGGTTCGGGCCGGTTTCGAGCCGGGCTCGGGGCGGGCTCGGGCCTAAGGTAAAGGGGTAGTGGGCGGGGCCGGGCGGGTAACGTAGATTATTTCCGGGCCCGGGCCGGGCCCGGGTCTCGCCATAAAGTTTTTGGTCGGGCTCGGGCGGGCAGCGCACACGTAAAAACGGGCTCGGGCCGGGCTGCAAAAATCGGCCCGTGCAATGCTCTATCACAGTTTCCTGCCGATAGAAGTGTCGTTACCTGCTTTGCACGAGACGTTATTTTTGCTCACGGCGCATTACCGTGTGCAATGACATAGTCTACCGAATGTATACTTGCCACGGAAAATGTGCAGCATCGCAACATTTTATCGACATAATAACAACGTAGTTACCGAACGGCATTATTCAATGCGTCAGCGGTAGACAATACAAGAATAGAATTCTTAGAGAGCTCAATCATTATCTCTTTGAAACATAGCAGCAAAGCATATGTTGCCCTGTGCCGACGTCAATACATGGCAGACATATATGCGGGGCCATTTGTGATCACCAGTTAAGCTTGGCATTTTTTTTTTTATAAGTTGTGTATGCAAGGTAAATTAGGTGGCCTTGTAGCACGGTGAGTCTTCACAAATTCTATGTGCTGGTGCTGATCATATTACGAGTGGCCGCAGGATTCAGAAATTCAACATATGCACAACAAAGCCATTTAGATTAAAACCTGTAGTTCTTTCCGAACTTGCGTTTTCCCGTTGCTTCGACTACATCGATTATTAGAAGTTAGCGAACATTTTAAATGAAATCTCACTATGCTCCTATAAAAAGCAGTCGCTAAGATTCTAAACGCTGACGTACGTACTACGGTTTATCCCTCTAATAGTTAGAATACAAGATTCACCTGCACTAATAATTTCCTTTTGCTGAAAACGCGGACAAACTGCCGTAAACAATGCCCCTAAATTGAGGCTCCTGGAAAAGCATACCACTCAGAATTACGCAGTCTGATTTGTTAAGGGCTTTTAGAGTAGAACGCATTTCGTTTTAATACCTACATGTAAACTTTCCTACAGGTTCTAAATGCGTTTCCATTATTGTCTTTAAATATTTTGTGCAACCATTACCATTTAATATATTTTGAATAATTTGCAAATTTATTTTGTTGCTCTGAGTTTAGAAGCTTGTGTTCCTGTACTGACGTGCTTAATGTTGCTTTTGCTGTAATATTTTGACTTCATCAAATGCCTTCCTGTACAGGAGGTATCCCTGCAGCAGTGTGCTATGGTACCTCCTCCTGCATACTCTTACATGTAACAACATCAATGCTAAACATAATAAACTGGGTATAAACGAAACATAGCCGACCAGGCTGTGTCTTAGTGGAACTGCAACATAAGGCATCAACGCAAACAAACACAGACCCCCAAAAAGAGCAATGAAGTACACGAGGTATGCCTTTCTTGCCCTTGCTCAGAGCGCACCAACTGGCTCAGCGAAATGCATTATTTATTCATCAGCAAGAAATATAACGCGTACTAGCCCCGTGTCTCGTATCGTGCTGTTTTATATTTATGAGTATTCTTTGCTAAACACAGCTAACATCCAGAGACGGAAAAAAAAGAAAACTTGCTGATGGAGAGTGTCTCCTAAAGCAAATTGTCCATATTTGCCTACGCCGTTCGTGGACCACTGGGCCCGTGCCAATGCACGTTTGCCGCTGACTATATGACTAGTCTTGGCTAACCACTCATAATGGCTTTATGTCAATCTGATAAATGGGGCATAGGAGTCCTAGATGTATACCAGGTGCTCCTTCGTGTGCGAAACATAATAACAAAACTTCTATATCTAGGCCCCTTCCGTTCTTGCAGATAAGCTTCGGGGCTAGGCGGCACAATGAGCAAAGAATTGTCCTAAAACATTTTATTATTTCTCTTATGTAAGGCAATCACCTTTCCAATTTCTAATGTAGGGCACATGTACTTGCAAAATTGACGCCGAGAAATAGTGGCCATGTTAGCTAGCAGAAATTGTTAGACTAGAAACACTTCCTAAATATTTGTTCCCCAAATCTGCTTAAGAAAGCCTCGTCGTTCTAGTAGGGATTGAGTTAATGTGAGGCACACTTTTGGGGAAACTGCTGAGTGGCACTCCAATGTACGTGTTTATTTTATGGCCCGCTGGGGCCCATACAGGTAGTGCTTGCTTGCTTCTTGTTGCTTTATTTTCTACCACGGCAATAACACAGGACTTAGCTGTTGAAGTACTTATGGCTTAAACCACGATGGTGTCGCAATGCATACTTTGTGAGCAAGCACATTCCGCCATTATTACTTGAAGTTGTACCTAATTGTGCAATTCTATCAACGCTAGCAAGAATGAGTTGGTAAGACGCATTTATATAGAAGTGTCAACGTCTGGCAACATCCCACTTACTGAGCATAATAAAATACAGTATCAAAAGCAAGGATGGGATCATCCCAAATAAAAACCAGTAACGAAGCGAAGAGGAAACATTACATTAGAAAAGCGAAATTTTGGTTATGACGACAAGCTCAACCTTTCCTTTCGCTGTGAACTAGCCAGGCCATGGAAAAGAACTAGAAGAAACACGGAGCGAGGTTGCTTTGGATCTGTTAGAGACGAGCCGATTTGGAGCAGAAAGCAAGTCGAGAAAAATTAAAAACGCCGTTTGAGCTTCTAAGTGCCCGAGTATTATTTACGCCCAAATTATGCTCTGAAAATTAGAAAGTCTTCCCCACCAAACTGGAAGACTTAATTAAGCAGAGAAGAAAAGAAAAATATAACTGGCTGTCCTCTACAGATACTGGAGCTATGTTAGCGCACACACAATCCTCTAGGCGTCGTTAGCTTAAGTCTCCAAAGCAAAAGGATGGCAAAAGAGACAAATTCATCATATATGAATGTCGAATATAATAGGGAGGAAGCAAACTGCTAATGACGTGCGGTAAATGTAGCACGTGGCATATAGATAAATAGAAAGACGAGTATGTAGAAGAAGTTTGTCTGCTCATTGCGCCAATCTTTTGTTTCTTGTATTGCTTAATCTGATGACACTGTATGCAATGGAACGCGACCGATTCTGAAAAATCTGATGAAGGCATCCTGCAAAGTATTTGCAAAGAAAGTGGCTAGCGCAAGTGCACACACGTCTCCATCTGCAAATGTGGAGAGTGAAGGCATAATGGATCAGTATAACTTAGCTATGCAAGAGCAGAACTGACATTTTCACTCGGCATTCGTACTTCAGATTAAGGTCACTCTTTTTCCTTCCTTTATTTCCCATCTAGGCATTAGTAGCCAACGTTTAAGGTGACAAATACGGAATCTAGCAACTCCTACATAACTGAATTTGTGATTACACAAAGAAATGCAATTACAAGGCAACACAATCACGGATTATGGGTAATGAGAAAGGAATTAAATTAGGTATAAATATATTCATCGCGTTATACTAGCCTAAGTATCATTAGCGAGGGATTAAAAGAGACTTTAACCGCGGACACACAGCAATAAAAAATCCTAAGAAGATGTGGAAAAAAAAGTTGCAGGTTAATTTTCGCTCATTCACGAACAAAAGACTTGTAATATTATCATACTAATCATGATCATGATCACCATTATATCATTATATTTATAGCTGCTTCAGGACCAAGGGCCCTCCCAGCACTATGCCATTAACATCTTATGGGTTCCAACATTTGCAAACATATGGAAAAGCATATATTTATTGCATGTTATAAAATGTAGGTAAGGAAAATAGCTGCCTGTTACCATAGTTCGTTGTCGTTAAAAACGGCGCAGTCAAAAAGTAATAAAGCGCCCACTCTACTACTGACGGTACCTTTTCCATTCCTCGGCGCCCCGTACATGAGGGCGTCGTCGAGCCTTTCTGCAGAATGAAAGACCGAAGAATTATGAAACATGCTATCATGATGGAATCTGGTTGAGGGTATATTGTAAGACTTCCTGCTGGAGCTGTTTTCAATGAGAATTGAAAATGGACAAGGTAGGCCTACATAAAGGCCAAGACAAGGATGAAGGTAGGGGGAGTAAGGCATGGTCAACCAGGCTACTATTAGACCACACCCAGAGATCAGCAGCTCCTGCACCGGTATACATTGGTCTTGGCGATGTACTCAGGAACACCCCTCATTTGGCAGCGCGTGTATACGGAATAACTGGGGGTGCGTTGCCGAGGGGATGTGAATGTGTAAGAAGGCTACTTTGGTCGCTCCATAGTCCGCGCGCTCCACGAATGTTAGGTCACTTTCTCCAATTTTGACTTCGGCAGACGCAATAGATTGTAGTCACTTGTTTCTTGCTGAGCAACGCACTAACGCACACTATATTCGCGTTGCACACAAAGTGGTGCTCTTCACCACTCCGTACATTACGTCTCTGTAAGTGCACCGAGAAACAGCCTCAAATAAATCGCATTTCGCATATCTCTCTCTTGTTAGAACCGTTGTGTTTGTCCCCAAGGGAAACGCTTGGCACGTTGCCTCCTGTGCTAGAAAAGACAAAAGGTACAAAGCATGGGGCAGCTTAGGAATCAATCAGGCTGAACATGGCGGGCAACGAAAACCACAAGCGAACCTTAGTTTCTCAATGGCGGCCAACATTCGCTCACCACTCCTCGCGCCTTTTCGTGTCGCTCGCCTTCTTTTTAACCTGAATTTCTAGTACGTATTCTGGTGGCCCAGGTTGCATTGCGGGGTAATATATTCACTGTCTGGTGGTGCGAAAAATAAAAAAAGAGCATAGCCACCCTCCTGCGACCTCTATTTCTAACTTTCCTATCGCTCGCTTAACTAAACGTGTTATTCTTTTTTTTTCGGAACAATGGGATATAACGCCGTACAGCTTAATGGCCAGGAATTGTTCGTAATCAATTTAAATAACCTGTCGACGAAAAAAAAAACCACAGCACTAAAAATCATGGACACACTAAGCGTTACCTGAAATTGACTAAAACATCGTGATCATTCCAACCCCTTTTCTACAGTGATATTGAGGTCAAGCCTAGTCATCTTGTTCAATTGTAGATATATTATAGCTGCAGAATCAAGCTTAATGCGTACGCTGAAGATTCCTGTTCGTGTCAACGAAATGGCGCCTGTTCCTGAGTGAATACATAGAAATCAGAATGTTTTGGCATATGCAGGGTCAGTGTCGTCCGCTAACACTAATACTTGCAGCAGCTTATTATATTTATTTTCATAATCTTTGGTCCTTTCTCACGCACGATGCTGTCATTCCGGTTGCCGCGATATGACAAATTTCACAGGCCTAGCATCCCTGCAGTTTCCATGTAACCTTAGATCCCCAATGAACTCTTTACGCAGCTCTTACTATTTACTTTTCTTTGATCGACTACGTATTTCAACTCTGGTCATACTCTCCGAGAAACCACGGAAAGCGCATGTTTCAGCGCCAAGCCGGCCAATTCGGCTTGATTGAGAAGGAACTGCGCACTGGAGGTGAGCGAACTCACTCAGTGTCATCGGATTATCGAACCAGACAGAATTGCTCGGTAATGAGGGGAGGTGAAAGCCATGAACACTGCTCTTTCTCGTTTATTATCTGGCACGCTTTGTCCTCACCTACCGCTTCCGGGAGCTGCTTATTGTTACGCTGCCGGCTATATATGTTCATTTCCTACTTGCTTCGCTGCCTTTAGTCTGGCTGGCCAGCCCGCTGTCAAGTCTGCGCTTTTGTCTCACGCATGTACACACACACATACGAGTATGTGGGCCATGCACATTTTTTTTTCATGTACAGCCCCCCTTGGTCAATATGCTCGCTAATTGGCTTTTCTTGTGGTTCGCTGGCACGGTCGCTTCTCTTCTCCGTCTGCCACTTCTTTGTGAGTGATCTTTGTAATTAAATTACATACGTGTTGACAATGCCGCCTTCAGAGAGGCTAGGGCTACAGGGATAACTGTAGGGAAATAGGGATGATTACAAAGAAGAGAAATCTCTGCCTTATTGTTTTTTTCTTCTACAGAACACTACTTGCGAACACGAGCATGCTTTACTAGAACGACGTCATACAGATGAGACGCCTGCATATATTGCGTGTATAAGAATGAGGCCTTTATGGCATTGCGATAAGGATCAACAGACAATTTCGAGAAGCCTAAAGCGGGGTTCCCACCGTTTTGTTTGCTGGCTTGTAGCAAAATAATCGCGTTCATTGTGTTTTGCCATAATTCATATTTGAATTTGCTTTTATTGTTCAGCAGATTATCGATGATTTATGGCTTAATTTGAAAATAATATCACAGACCTGTAACTGTTGCCACACCCTTAGGATCTTAATCCTGCACTCCCAAAGAAATTCACCGACATTTGTAAGACTTCGCGATACTTCGTAGAACTAAAAAAAAAGAGCCACTTCAACCAAGAAGGCTCATACTTGTCTCTTTGCAACGGCGTTGGCTGCTACAAGGGAGACTGAACTCCGACATTGATATCATTCGATCGGTTGCTTTGTTTACATGCTTACTTAATTAATTACCCAAATCTTGTGCAAATAATTGAAAGTTCAACAAATGTACAGGGTGAAAGCTCACAGTAATTTCATGTGTTAGTGCGCTTCCTCTCTGGTACTCGAATTAGTATTCGCTGAAAACTTAATTTGACCGTTTCCCAACAGAGAGAAAGTGCCGCGACGATAAAGCTCGTCATTACTAGCACCTGCCTTTTTTTTTACGTAGCACCTAGGTTTCCATTAAATGCCGCAGACATAACAGAATCATGTTCTGAAAATACATCTGCTAGTTCAATGCTGAATGAAATACTAAATGATCCTGTAGACTATGACTTCCGGTATGCTCCTCAGTGATTTTAGTTATGCACACTTGTGGCACAAGAAGCCTCGCGCCACTCGGCAGCGTCGCCCGCGACAAACGTTCTCACCACATCATACAGCGATTGAGTATATTGCTTACGTGGAGAGTAGATATCGGACGAGATATGTGGAGTTCTCTGCATCTCCCCTGGGCGTCTCAGGTGTCGTGTGCACCAACATCCGGCGAAGGAATGTCGCTACATGTAACTGTAGTGCCAATTCTAGCACAGTAAAAATCCATACGTCTGTGCGCCTGCATGCCTGGGAGCATGTGTCCATTCGTCAATCCGTCCATCTATCCAGCCAGCTAGCCAACCAGCTAGCCAACCAACTGCCATCGTTTTTAGTCGCCCTTCAGCTACTGTTAGAGAACACCAACCTGATGAGCCCGATTCGTAACGTATAGAAAAGGGAGCCTGAGGAAACATTTCACAAAACCAGATGTGGCACAGCGAAGGTCGAACCGCACCAGTGCTACGAAAGTCCAACCAAATTCCGACAAAAAATGGGAGGCTTGTCGCCGCAGCAAATCGACGACGTATCCGCCGAAGAGACGGGGTCAAAGCATGGCGGCCAGATGTTAGTCTATATTCCGAACACACCAAGGGCGATGCAGCCAATGCCACAGAACGTGGTCGAAACATGATCGAAGGCGTCTACGGAAGTGTGAGAGGCATTTGGGGATTTGTGAAGCTATCCACGAACATTAAAAAATCAATATGTGAACAACAAATGCAGCATATCACGGAACATGTGTGACAGCATATGTCAACAAAGCTAGTTTATTAACCCATTCCAAAGCACATTATTCCGCTTTTGGAGATAAAACCCCCTCACGGAAAGACTGCTACGTTTTGTGTTGGAGGTGGATGGGAACAAAGCCTTCGTAAACGCGACATCCTACCATTGGCGGCGTCTTATGTACAAAGCTACCGACCACAGCCAGTTAACCAGCCACCCGTGAACCTTGTGCTCGAGCCCAGTCCATCACGCCAATATTCGCCGTTCCATTCGCATATGGCGTATCATGTAAGAGTGGCAGGTTGGATTAGCAGAGTTCATGCAGAACAATTCGATCGGGGTCCAAACGATAGTTGAAAGTCTTCTGCGATCTCAAAGGAAAAATGGCCTTCTAGTGATAACACCAAACACAAAACAAGTCAGTCATTACTTTTCACATATATCCTAAAATAGACCAATGCACGCAGCAAAGTCGATGTTTCGAAGTTTTTAACTAGATGTTTCGGAACGTGCTGAAAACTTGTGTTAACTCAACTGCAGTAAGGGTTACAATGAAATAGTCTGGTATTATTCTCGCAACCCTAGAACGGGAGAAATACAAAAATACCGAACGTTCTTCAGCTTGCTGCTAGCAACATACAGACATTCAATTTCGACCACCTGGAAGGCTATATATTTATTACTTTTTCTTTGAGTAAGCCCTCACTGACATGTTGAAAAAGGACAACACATTTATTTCGACTATTAAACTATTAAAGGACGGGAACCAGCCTTTAATAGTACTTTTGCAGGGGTTTGTTATGCTTCGGGTAAAGAATTGCTGCAACATTGCTCATCTAGTTGCCAAGAAGAAGTTTAAAATTGTGCTAGACAAATTCCGCCAAACGCCAGAAAGAGTCAAGGAAGCTTTGTTTTAGATAAAAGGAGGGGAAACAAAAAAAAAAGAGCAGGGGTTTGTTTATTTGTTTTTGTTGATTATTTCAGGATTCTGAGTTTCCTGTTTCCACGTAACTAAAAGGCCATGAACAAAAGGCGCTCACTGCACCTGAGTAGGTCCACGACCTCATGCATTCTACAGACGGAAGCAGCAACAAACAGCCCACGCAGAGAACAGTTTTAGCCTATGCGTTATACGTGATAAACTCAGAATTCAATTAGTTTACACGTGAGACAAAGTAAGAAATTTATGGCGATAATGTTTAACGCATAATGAATGTAATCAAGGCTTATTCATGGATAAAAAATGCAAAAAGCAATAATTAGAACACATGGGCACCGCACCCACACAAGCACATAACGTTATAAGGCCTACAGCACTTTCCTAATATGTAAAAATACATAAACTAGTTCGATCAGAGCTTAATCATCAATCATGGTAAGAAAACTCTAGTAAAAGCGTATGTTTACCGCACATAACAAACTTAGGTAGGCCTTATGCACTTACAAAGAATGTACCAGTGAATTAAAAAGAATTTCGATTTAATGATAGCGATGGTTATTTGCGTAAATTATCGTTACGACTTTTGTTTTTATTTATAAAGCTCGGTATTTGGTGCAATGAGAACTGCAATGCATAATTTGTTTTGATCTTACTTGTTTTCAAGTTAGGTATTGTGAATCTATCGCTTTCAGTCACAAACGGTTAAGTTTGCTGAAAGGTCAGACAGAGTTTCTTCGTTTTTGCGTAAATATACATGGCAAGTTTCCTCTTGTACAGCTGACCTATTCCTTTTATACTGTATTAAAACCAATACTGCCCGATGCTGTCGGTATAACTAAGAACTTCTAAAGCTCTAATTGGCTATTTTTCGAATAAGAACAACTTTTTTAGATTTGGCTGAGATGTGGCGCCCCAGACAGGAGATACTACTGCAAATGAGATTGATTACTGCAAAATACAGGGTTGTCCCTAAACCTGACAGGAACTTGGTTACGTAACTTCTACAATGCCCCTATAACCCTCAACACCTTCAGATTGACATGATGACGTGCGCATTCCAGGAGCATTTCTCATGGAAGGCTCCACCTAAAATGTATTTCCATTTGTGGGTTGTAGTAACTCAATGCTAAAACAAAGATTAAAATTCACTGGGAATGAAGTATTTCATGTTACAAAGAATATGTGCTTGGCTTTGTCCGCTTTAAGCTGTAATTCAGTTGCAACATGCAAGCGTGATAGTTCACTTTAGCCATATATTTTACTTTGACTCTAGCTTACATAGATTACCACCAGAAACGCATACACTAGTGTCGTCAAAAAAAAAAAACACTACTTTTGAATGTGAGGTATGTCATTCATACAGAGCAAAAAGCAAAAAAACAAAAAACAAGCGCCCTCAAAATGGATCCACGTGGTATTACTGTCGTTATTTTGTAAAGGTATGACGAAGTATCGCTTATTCCAACAAATTGTTTACGATCAGTCCAGTAGCTTTTAATCAGGTTCTTGAGCCTATCCCTTTATGCCATCAGATATTTTGTTTAGCAGAATATGCTTCACCGAGTCGAAATATTTTTGCAAGTCAAGAAAGATTCCTGCCGTGTGTAGATTTTTTTTTTCGAAGATTCCGTTGAGTTTTTCTTTCACGTGAACCAAAGCTAGTTCGCTGGACTGTTCCTTTACGAATCGGAATTCATGTGGTACCACGAGGGGAAATTTTTGCAAAAAGCCATTTTGCGGCGCATAAAGTCAAATGATCAATTATTCCAGCAAATGTACTCAGTACCGAATTTGGACGATGGTCGTTTAGACATCTTTTGCACCACCTACCTTTATAGACCGCTACGACACGTGTAACCTTTAGTTCAATAGGGAAATATGCATCACGTGAAATGCAATTACATACATGACTAAATAGAACAGCTATTGATGAACTTACAGCCTTATTCGCCGCTGCTATTAGTTTGACTGGTCTCGAAGCAGTGTGTGTAATCAGGGAATTAATTAGGTTGGTGATGTCAAATTCATCTGTAGACTTTAGGCAGACACTGGCTTCCGCGTTAATCTTTACATATCTAGTCGGGCTCTGCTTAAGCTTAGGTTAGCTATTTGTGAAGGCACAAAACAACAAATGCTCATTAAATTTGTTAGACAGCTCTGGTGCAGAGTAGATCACTCCCTTGGACCATGGACAAATGGCGAGCAAGGCGACAAATTCTGGAGCGTGTACATTTCCGTGATTCAAAAAGGCGTTATAAAAAGATTAAGCCAGTTCCACGCTTGCGAAATCTGATAAAACAGCGGAGCTCTGCAAGCGTGGGTGTATAGCGTAGTCAGTATGACGCTTGCCTTCGGACCTGAGTACCCGGGTGGAAATCCCGCCTCGCCGAGAAAGTTTTTATTGTTTTTTTACAGCGTAAGCTGTTACGGGCTCATGCCAATATCCGTTTCTGGTCGCGATGATGCCGCCGCTGCCCCCGTAACCACTATCGCCGGAAATGCGAAAAAATGTACCCGCTCTCCGCCGGGATCGCACCCAAGACCGCTCCGTGGGAGTCGGATACTTTACCACTGAGCCACGCAAGCGCTTGCTATCAGGCCGAAGAAAAATTCTCTTGATACGCGCCCTATAGCCACAGGCGCAGGCGCCGACGACCCGAGCCTCCGCCAGTATGGTAGCGCCATCTAGTTAACGTGCTTGCAACCGACACGTGCGACGAGATGCGATTCAGACGCGATGCGATTCAGACGAGGCGCGCAATCAACGCTATCCCGATGTTAGATGTGTGCCACGTATTCTGAGTACCGCTTCGGTACACGTTATGGCGTCTCCTCGCAAGGTACGAACAGGTGCTGAAGAAGCGAATCGTAGAGCTACGTGCGCGGCTACAACCAGGCATCATGGGGCTCAGCAGGCTGCTGTGCTGACAGCATTACAAGCCGCAGCTCGCCATCGACGCCGACGGCGCGCGGACAGTTTAGATCGTTCTCGTCAAAATCGAGGCGAAGACACTTTGCCGCGAAGACCTTGTTGTGCGTGGTGCCGAAATTGGAGCTACTCTTGCTACCGCTCAACCAGCTTACGCTGTGACTGTGCTGCGTGTGCCGCGCAGGCCAGTGACTTTTTTTTCTCTCTCTCTGTCTTTTTTTTTCTCTTTCTCTCTCTGTCTCTTTCGTTCTCTCTTTCTCGCCCACTCTTCTTCTTTCTCTCTCTTTTTCTTTCTCTCTGCGTCTCTCTTTCTTTCTTTCTCTCTCTCTCGTTCTCATTTTCTCTTTCTCTCGCGCATAGCAAGTTGTGTTGCAATTGTCGGTACAATGCAACCATATGGTTTACATTAATGCATGTTCTGCAAGCGTGGGTGTATAGCGCAATGGTTATTTCTCTGGCTCTCGGTCTGTCTCTTTTTTTCTCTGTCTGCACCTCCTCTCTTCCTATGCTCTGCTTTCACTATTTATCAATGCTCGGCACGGTTAAACCTCGGCCTTAAACAGCACTGCTGTTAAAGAATTCAGAGCCCTTCTACTACTCTGTTAAGATGGAGGAGGAGGAGAGAAAGAGAAGGCAGGGATGTTAACCAGAAATGCGTCTGGTTGGCTACCCTACTCTGGGGGACGGGAAAGAGGGAATAGAAAGATGAGATGGAAGCCAGCGAATCTGTGACTATCGTGGGTCCTCTGTAGTGAATATTGCTATAGGGAATTTATATATTATTATTATTGACTATATTGAGCGTCTTCGGCATGTTCGTGAATGAGCAAGGACACCGGCGTCTTGTTCTCGCCCGGCGCGATGGCCAAGTAGTGCGTTTGCTGCGCCAAGTCCGCCCGCGACGTCAACGAGATCTCTCCCGCTCCTGCTCTCGGAGGCTCATACCCACATATTCAACGTGGGTATAAGCCACACGTGATTTCTTTCATACCTTCCTTCGTTCTTTCTATCTTTCTTTATTTCCTTCCGTCATTCTTTCTTTCCTTTTTCTTTCCTTCCTTCATTCTTTCTTTCCTTTTTCTTTCGTTCTTTCTTTCCTGTCCCTGGCTCATACCCGCATATCCTATGCAGGTATGTGCCACACGTGATTTCATCTTTAATTGGGACGTAACTGACGAGCACACGATGTTATTGATGTCATGGCCTATCAGTCA
The DNA here is from genome assembly GCF_013339745.2 of Dermacentor silvarum. NCBI lineage: Eukaryota > Metazoa > Arthropoda > Arachnida > Ixodida > Ixodidae > Dermacentor > Dermacentor silvarum. The sequence continues at coordinate 93,810,296 of NC_051157.2, forward strand.
CGTTAGTCATACATTCGTGCCCTTCCAAGCCAATTTAGGTATATACCTAGTGAACTAGACGCCACAAAACGAGACACCACAAGATTACTGCCCACTTCCGGAGTATATAAACGTGATCTCCTGGAAGCTCGCCCGTAACAGCTTCGTTGTAAAAGTTTGAGAGGCACCGGCTCGCTCGCAGTAACCTCTTAAAAGAGGAACAAGAAGTGTTGTGAAGGAGAAGGAGGCGCAATAGGGATTCTGCTTGTGGCAGGCAGACCAAGTCTTGCAAATGATGCCGGCAATTGCTCCACCAGAACGCCACCTATCAAATGCGGTAAATCTCGAAGCCTGCCATAGTACATATGGTAACAACAATTGGTAACACAAGAAACTTGACACCAAACGCAATGTGTTCACTTTGTCCAAACCACGTCGACCCACATGCCTCATTGTCCGCAATTCAACCCCCTATTACGGAGGAACTTTAGAAGGAGATAAAGCACCTCTCTCATAATTATTCAGTGTCCTTGTCGGGAATAAAAAGTCACTTACACTTGAGTGTGGGCCATCTTGCGCTTCAGTCCTATCATTGTTAATGACGATAGTCTTTCTTAGGCTACCTAAACGCGAAAAACTTTGCCTGTCCGTCTGTCTGTCTGTCGCTTAATTCAACCGCCCGGCCAAGACCGATTCAACCGCCCGGCCAAAACCAACCGAGCTGATGGCACGGGGTCATAGACGTGAACATTATACAGTGCAAAGGAAACGTCAGGCCTATCTCAGGCAAAATATATGTGCATAACCATAATCCGCAGCGTTTATTTGGTTAAGAATACCCATTGGACTGGTTTTTACTTCAGTAAATGAAAAAGCCGGCAGATCCCACGCCCTGTGGGAATGGATGTTATGCGAACCAGTGTGCGGGGAGCCTACCAAGTTAACGAAACGACCATGAGAACACCAAGACAGAAGCGGCTTTTTCATGACCTACCTGACACGCATGTCATGACATTCGCGTCATGAGTCCTCCGGAGTCCCTTTAGCAACGACTAGGAGACCTTACCGCGAAAGCCTTAGCCATTCTCATGATGATGACTTCAACCATTGACCTTTAGCCTTTTCCTTCACTTAGTACTACATCTGAACCCATTCCATTGGTTTTTGAGTGTTAATGTTTTTCGCTGAGTCATTGCCATTTTCGCTGAGTCATGGCCATGACTATGGCTTCCACCACCATCCTTTAATGTTTCCTTAACTTAGTACCCACGTGAGAACCCATTTCAGCGATTTCTGAGTGTTAATCTGATTTCGCAGAGTCATCTTTATTTTTGCTTAGTCATGGTCATGACTATGACTACTACAATTATCCTTTAGTGTTTCCTTCTCGTAGTACCCACGTCAGAATTCAATTGAGTGCTTTTTGAGTCTTAATATTTTGTCGCTGAGTAATTGTCATTTTTGCTGAGTCATGCTCATGTCTGACTTCTACCCCCATCCTATAGTGTTTCCTTCACTTAGTACCCACATCAAAACCCATTTGAGTGGATTTGAGTGTTAATCTCTTTTTCGCTGAGTCATTGTCATTTTTGCTGAGTCATGCTCATGACAATGACTTCTAGCATCGTCCTTTAGTGTTGCCTTCACTTAGTACTCACGTCCAAGCTCATTTCAGTGGTTTTTGAGTGTTCATGTTATTTCGCTGGGTCATTGTAATTTTACGCGGCTGTTTTATGACCTAAATCACACGCATGCCATGCCATTCATCTGATCACCTATCGTTTATGTTCGTCATACACTGTTGTCATACTATGCCAATTTTGGTACCTACCAAGTTAACGAAACGACCATGAGAGCACCAAGATGTAGGAAGCTGTTTCATGACCTACATGACACACATGCCATGATATTCCTGTCATGACATATCATTTATGTTCGTCATACACTCCTGTCATAATATGCCAATTTTGGTAAATACCAAGTTAACGATACGACCATGAAAGCACCAAGACGTAGGCGGCTAGATAGATAGATACTGTCAAAGTAGCAAATGTTCGCCAAGAAAGCTTCGCATTTAAAAATGAACGCATTAGAAATGGTGTCGAAGAAACCCTACGCGTTAAATAGAAGCCGACTGAAGCCGCGGCGCTGTAGTCCGGCTTTAAGCCAAGAGTATTAAAAGGTCCCAACAGATGGTGCGATAGCAGGGCAAACGCGGGAAATTTGAATTTATTTCAGCAACACCTCCATTGCATCCATCATGTGAGGAGTGAGAGGGGAGGGGAAGAGTGTGAGGGGTGGGAGGGAAGAGAGGAGAGGGTGTTACGTATCAGGGGTGGCAGAAGACTACCATCTTTCGACGTCATTTCCAGCAAAGCAAGCATTTATGTGGCCATTTTTTTATTCTGCATCCAAGTCAAGACACGCTAGTAAATAATAGTCAATTTCATCATGAACTTGACAATGCACACATGACGATTGTGTGCTGCCTTGGCTTGCATCGCCAGATGGAGTTGATCCTGTGAGTATGTGATAAAGGAGGGCGGCTTAGTTCTGGTAAGTCCGTTAATGAATCCTGCCGGACAAATAAGCAATTGTTATTAAACCGGTGCACAAAAGTGGCACTTGATCAGAGCGACCACGTTAACGAAGGTTCCCGTTAATCGAGCAACTTGAGTTTTCTTGTAGAGATCTCATGCAATCCAATCGACAGAACTGAAGAGAAGAAAAAACTCCAACCAAAATTTCCTTTAAGAACCAGACTTTTCGGAGCTCAACCAGTTAATTCTTCGCTTCAATTTGAATCACCCACCTGCCACAAGTTTTCTCCACTGCGGAGCCTCGTCAACATAGCCGAAAGAATATGATGCCCCCGCACCTCCAGAAAGAAGAGAACACAGTAATCAGTGACTTTAGGATGAACCGCTATGCAAAGAAATTTATTAACTGCGCCCTCCGCCGACGGAACGAGAATGAAAGGAAGGCGGCGGCCGACGCACCACCCAGGCTACGAAGCCGTGTCTCGACACCATATGTTCGAGGCATCAGAGACACATTAGCTCGTGCCCTGTGAGGCGAAGGGCTTGATATCGCTCACGAGCCCCTCTCAATGGTCGGTAGCATCCTCCATCGTCCAAAAAACCACGTTCCTGTCGAAAATGCGCAGGGCATTACGTACAAGATTACCTGCACCGGATGCCCCACGTTCTATATTAGCTAGAGGAAAAACTGCCCGAAAGAGTTCGACAAGCCAAGAATGACCTTCACCACATATATAGAGAGAACGCTGTGCTGATGCAGAACACTGCGACGTTTTTCGATCAGCATATTAGCACCGACGGCGCAACAACTAGCGGCGGCTCCTCTTGCAATCCAGGCACATCCAGAAGAAGGCGGGTAACATAAATAGTTCGTCTGGAACTGTTCTCGCTGTTTACTCTCAATGTTTACGAAAAGTGTATGCGCGCCAGTCAAAGCGCCAGAAACGCATACGAGCACTACTACGCCTTATGCCATCTCACCCCTGAAGAAAGAGCCAGTCGAGCTCCGAAACGTTGGGTATGTCACATAAATTTTGGTTGGAGTTTTCTTCCTTCTCTTTAATTTAGTTGTCCCCAACCAGGCAGATATCTTTAATTCTTTCGACAAGCTTCAAAGGGAGATAAAATGACGTCCTCGCCCATTTTCGCACCTTTAATTCTGTCTACAAACTTCAAAGGGAGATAAAATGACGTCCTGGCCACTTTGCTCAAGGTAGGAGAAATAGCTGCTGCGATATTTAAAATAATGCTACCAAGAAACTCTGGCCCAGGCCATCTTACTACTAAAAACTCACAAAGTCAAAAATGCTGGATGACCTACCATTTCGACAATAAAACGATGACTGTAAAGAAGGTGAGGCTAAATGAAATTCTTTTAAAGACATTCTTGCTTTATCTGCCTCTTAGAAAAAGAAAACGCTTACCTCATTAGGCATCAGAGCTTATCATGCCTGCAGGAGTTGCTTTGTCGCAATTATTATCCCAATTTTGTACACCAACATTCCGCATACCGCGAGTAAGGACTCCACAGTATCCATATAGGCCAAACCACACTTCAATAAATATGCACTTGGAACTCTTCTGAACATACTAATAAAAAATTGACGTAGCTTGCACAGGAGGCGCAATGCTAAAGAGACAGCGGAGCTGATGGGCACCTAGATAGTCCTGGCTTTTGGGCTAGGCTAAGCACTACCAAGTCATCACCAGCATTTCCCTGAATGTATTGATCATTTGTAGATTATGGATTAGCTATTGATCGGCTATCGATTGGCTGTCGCAAGGTATTGGCCACTTATTTGGGCTAGGCTAAGCACTACCTCAGCACAGCATTTTCGGAATTTATTGATTATTGATCAATTATCGATTAGATATTTATTGGCTATCGATGGCTATCGATGTCTGACTAAGCTTAGATAGTCACAACCATGCTTAGCTGAACTTAGCCGGGCTCAGCTTCGCTAGTTCACAGGGGTGTGTGCCATTGCACTTGGACCCTTTCTGCATTACCGCCAGGATCGGCCCACATTTTTTTCCGATGCGTGACGGACTTACGGCCGACTTAAAGCAGCTCCGCTGTTAAAAATGCCCACTTAGAAGGGGATAGCAAACACTATATGACCCACCGTGGTAGCTGAGTGACTTTGGCATTTGCGCTGCTAAGCATGAGGTCGTGGGATCAAGTCCTGACTGCGGCGGCCACGTCTTTATGTTGGCGAAGTGCGAAAACGACCATGTACCGTGCATTGAGTGTATTAAAAAATTCCTGGTGGCCAAAATAATTCGGTGTCCCATCTATGATGTGCATCATAATGAAATTCTGGTTTTGGTAAATAAAACATAATTTATCTTTAATTGAAAAGTTATGTGCAAATGAAATCGGTGAAACTGCAGATGAAACGACGATGGCTACTTAGTGTGGTAATGCCTTCTTAGTGTCACTAAAATTTTTTCCCTTGAAAATTATTTCCTAAATGCAGTATTTTACGGGAGATACTTCGGTGATGTATTTCTTGTTTGCGGTTACACTGAACTCTTCTTCTTGCACTGTATATCTAATTTACATTTTATACAGCCGTCACAATTAGCTTCACGCACACTTTCTCCCAAGATAGCTTTCACTCCCAATAGACTTCACGGTGTGTCTGAGTGGAAGTCATGTCTCCAAGTCACTATATACAAAGCCGACCGATCATAAGCGGTGCCTTCACTTGTATAGTAATCCCCATGACTGCAATACGAGCACCCACTATTCCGAAGCTCACGTATACAGAATAATTCTCGCTGAACCCGCACAAACTCAGAGGCATGCGGAGAAATTCAAACCAGCCTTCTACCTAAAGCTGTGAATCATTAAGATACTCGTTTTTCTTTTAAATTGTCTTTTTGTGTGTTTTTATTCGTACGCACTTCAACTATCCCCCTCCAACCCTGAGAAAGAAAGAACGAAAAAGGAAATCTGATGACAGCTGGTTCACCGGTCGTAACTGAAAAAATCATAGAGTTATTTCGCTTAACTCGTAGCTTCGCTCATGTTTTTTTACGTTTCACAGGAAGCCTGGTTTTTGAACTTCATTTTTTTATTCCAAGTTCTTACACGCCAAACGACGTTATGATTATCAAACACGTCGTAGTGTGCCATAATTTTAACCACCGGCGGTTTTTTAACGTGCACCGAATTCACGGTGCATGGGCATTTTTGCATTCCGCCCCGTTTTATATGCGGCCGCTGCCGCCGCCGCCGGAATTTCATCCCACACGCCACGTGCATGGCAGCGCAACACTAACGCCAGTACGCCACCATGGCAGGCACTTCAAATTCTGTATGCTGCGTCTGTCTTCGGTCCACATGTAATGGTTTGCACAAAATGCATAGTTTGGAATCGAAGATATGTCCGTCAATGCAAACAGTGACAGTGACATCGACGTCACAATAAAAACCATCAAATTGCCGTTGTGAATCTTTTCAATTTGTTGCTTTGGTTATCCGTCGGCAACACAGTCCGAAAACAACCGCTACTGAGCCGTCTAAATGACTGCCGCTAATTTCAATCACGCAAAAAAAAATTACAAGTTTTGCCAACTTAACGCTCTTGGCCAACCTAGTTCTCTTCTTGAGAAATAAACATTGGTGACTGCAATTTCTATGACACATACCTAATTTATGTCATCTTATCATGTGGTCTCCGGTCTTATTTTGAGAGGGCGTAGGAAAAAGAAAGCTATACAGAAACCACCAAAAGCGATCATCGAAGTAAGCCAATAGCGTTCTCACACCGCTGAATTGGCCACGCCCTATATATATATATATATATATATATAGTCATTTTTCTATACGTCAACGTTTTTATATGTTACCGTTACCCTTCCTATAGGCAGTCCGTTACCTATTGCTAACTATACGTTGTTCTTCTGAAAACTGATGGGGCATATGAAACAATTTTATGTGCCGTCAAGTAGAGCATACAGATGTAAGTGTACGCCCATATATTACGACTTTACAGCTACTTGCCCTATGACGTGTTGGCAAGAAAATTACGTCATCTTTCTAAACAATAAGATCTTCAAATGGATAGGCTTACCTGCACTTTTATTTCCTCTTCGTGAACCCCTGACTATATTGCCACGAGTACATGCGTATCTTTTCCAGTGGCTATCTTTGTTTGGCTAAGAAATCATAAAGGGTATCACACAGCGCAAGACGTGCCTTTCTGTATTGGAAGTTTCTCGAATGTTATCGATGGTTCTATCTCTATCCTATATTGTCGCCGAGCCCTGTGTAATAAGTGTCTGTGAGTGACGCAAACACTCGTTCATGTTCTAGAACTTACGCGAGCGCCAGCAACTACGCTGGAAGGTTCATGAAGCCATGTAACAGCCGACGCGTCTGATCCGCAGATAAGAATTCGACGATCGACGTGTATGCTCACCGCTTTCAGTTGTGCTGATCGTCACTTGTTTGCCGGGGCAGAGGTTCACCCAATAAATAGTTAGTTTCGTGACTTCCTTTGGGCCACTGTGGTTGTTCACCGTCACTACAACGGGACAATATCATGGTACAGTTAGTGTATTCCGATATAAGGTAACTGTGGCCCTTCTTCTTATTTCGCTGTATGAAAAGTCACTGCCGAATGAATCATTATTTGTGGGTTATAAAGCTTTGTACTTGACATTGTGTGCGGTGGCGGAGGCCTCTTGGCCCCGCAATCAGGTAACACTGAAAGCACAGCGACAGCGGTGAGCACAGTCGTCAGTCATCGAAATCTGATCTCCAGCACCCTTCATTATGACTATGGAGGACGGGAGCAGTGCCTGCCGACTTGGCGCCTCCTGCCGAACTAAGCTGGAATGACATAGTGGCTTCTCAGTATGCCCTGCTATGTGGATAGAGCATCGTCACTCACGGTCATAGCCGCGCCAATTTCACAGCTCCTTCTTTCTGATGGCTCGGCCTGATGACAGAGAGCACGAGCGCGCGGTTTTTCATTCCGTGATAGCAACTTTCATTTTCGTGCCAGGACGCGTGCTCATACAGAACCGTTCGCGCCTCCTGGCGCATATCCAGGCTTTCCGGCTGTGATCAGGCAGAATCATCAAAAAGCGGGAGCGGCGCCATGCACATTGATATGACAGTGAGCGGAAGGCCTGTCCGCCTCGATCGCCTCGCACATACCGGAGTATTCTCGCTATATATAAGTAGACGCATGTAGACAGGCGTGTACTTGCACCGTATATACTGGCACCGCTTATACAGGCATCTCATTGCTTAGTTAAGAAACTAAATTAAAAGAAAAAATCTCTCGTATACTTTCCCAAAGCACACCGCCGCTGAGACCTGCAATTCTGCAGGCAGTCAAACTAAAATCTGTAAGACGAGGCCGGTACGCCTGAGGGCATCGGGTGCACGTGCGCGCCCTATTTGGCGAATTTCCGGGAACTAAGCTTGCTCGTCAGGAACGAGCAAGTCTAAACCATTTCCTGTTTTTTGTTTTCTCTATTTCAAACTTTCAGCTTCTCCAACTCTGAGCATCACCTGACAGAGAAAGACGAGCTTCCATCTTCCGACGTTCATTTTCTTCTTTTGAAAAATGCGTCAGAGGCTTCGACTCTATAGTACATCAAGAACCGGTGCCCCTGACTTCTCGGTGAGAATCTCTCTTCGTGGCGGCTGAATCGAAGCACATTTTTTTTCCCCCGATAGCGATGTCTAACGGCCTAACCGCTTTGATTTTTTCTTGGAACTGCTACATCTCTTTGTCTCTCTGGCTTTTCACGTTTGCGTCACATGGACAATAGCAGGATTTTCCATTTCGGAGCAGCCTGTTTTTCGTTTCCCTGTCTGTCATTGAATTTCGCTTTCCGTGCTCTACCACTTTACCCCGAGGTCCCGCAGTCCTAAAAGACAGGTATGAGAGGCGCAGAAACTGACGTCAACCTCGTGTCAGGAGCCTTAGGACGTCCATCAACGAGGCATTGAAGGTCGCACTATCTTCTTTTTAGTACTTTTTAGATATGAACTCCACGACATGCCGGGTTAAGAGATGCAGCTTTTCAGATTCTTTTCTTTCTCTCTCTCTCTCTCTCATTACCACGCTTATAAAACGTGCTCGACTAGTAAACAGCAGGTTTGTTTTCTCTCATTATGCTTCACAATAAAGAATGGCAATGTGCGTTGCAACATTCCAAATGGTCCGGTGTTCCATACGCTTCAACTTTTTTAAATAGATGTATCGCTGAAGCTTCCTCTTAGTAATAAATACTTAAACGGGTGCTTCCAAATTTAAAAGAAAGGGAAAAAAGAATCATTGTTATAATTACACTAGTTGTGTAAAATTGTGTGGACTAAAAATGAACTCTTTTCTCCTTATTCCATTACCAGTAAGCTGAAATTCCGTGATTCAAGTAGTCCTATCAAGTCGTGTCCCCAAAAATGATAATTTTTTTTCTTGAATAATTATTGACATTCGAATAAATGTCATCCTACTGCAGATCTTTTATGTTCTGCAGCCAAAAAGGCCACAATAACCGCGCAAAACTATTACTTCTAGAGGAACTGTACCGAAATTGTGATAATAAATGACGAGCGCGGTGTTAGTTGGAAAATGCAAACAGACGCTGAAAGTGTGCTTTTCCTGATTCTGTTTCACATAGACCCCGAACTCGTATCTAAAGGTGAAACAGGGCATACTTTAAAGTAGTAGAATGTAGCAATAGAATTTTATTTAATAAACAGAATCAAAGCTTGTATTAAAAAATTATGGATGCAGCGTTAAGGCTACTTGCGGAGAATAGCGTGCCGTGTGCATGGGAAGTATAATATGAGAAAGTGTCTGATAATTGCAACTTTCGCAAATAAAATATTTATTTTAGTGCAATTAAGGTGAACTTTTTTATTCAATAAGTTGCTATATATAGTCCTGGGACCAAAACTTGGTTCTCTTTACCAATTTCTTCAATTTATATTAACATTTAGCGGAAGTGTGTTTATATACATGTAGGTATTTTGCTTGCCCAGGAACCACATGCGCATGAAGAGGGTAAATGTTTGAATTTATTTAAAGGCATATAATCAGCTATGCATTGTCATCACCATGAGTTTCTTTTATTTTTATTTTAGAGCTAGCTGTCAGGTAATCTTCACACTTTTATTAAACAAGTTCAAGAATTCAGTGAGTAATGTTGTTTATGTTATTGATTGGTCTAATTTTCAAAGTTTCGAATTTTCGTGCCTTCGCTGATTCACTTGAAAATTGTGTTGGGGCTAGTTGGAAACTGAACCAAATTTCATATCTTGTATAGTCCAGATGGCATGACTTTGGGAATGCACAACCCTAGCGCGACGCTTCGAGTCTCGGGTATAATAAAATATTTAGAGGTTATTAGGGTGTGAAGCAAAAGAACATTTCGAAAAAAAAGAGAATACATTCAATTAGTCGTGAATATTTCTTCAACTCAATGAATGCGGCAAGAGTGATAACAGAGTGAATTATCTCAGATGATTTCCAAAATTGTGGTATTTGAAGGCTGGAACCCCGTAGCTCCGTTTGGAAGACGTCTTTCCAATCAATACTACCCTCGTTCATATACATGCCTTGCAGTATATGCTTTTTCGCTTCTTATATAGGTGTTCTCTCAAAATATGAGTTTTAGTCACTTTCACCAATCGAACTTCATAATCATTTATTGGCGTTTTATCTTCTATGAAGGGAACAATCACTTTTTTTACAGTGAGGTATGTCTTGAAATTGGCTTCATCTAAATAGTTTCGTATAAACGACAAATCACCCTCTAAAGGAACATTCACAAGTCATTTCGCCATGCAAGCACTGGCCGCCGATATGCTGCATAGAGCTGTCCTAAACTTAACTGGAGTCACCAGTCAAGAAATGCAAACAATTTTCTCTAAAAAGCGGATACATTGTGCGCGATTTGCAATGTATTCCCGCATAAGGTTTTGGAGTTGGAAATGAAACACGTTAAAAATATGATAACAGTTTGAGCAGAACTCGTATTCAGCAGGCTCAGCCGGGGTCAGAATATATCCACTTATTTCCTACCTCATCTATTTCGATGCGTACAGTACTGTAAGCATGAAGTTGTCCTTCCAAGATTGTGTTTAAGGCAGGCAGTCGACCTCTAGCCATATGAATGTTTCGCTGCATCGAAGAATTAGCAGTCCGAAACGCTAACTTCAGGAACTAGTACAGTCGTCGGCCCGAGCATTTACCGGCTGCGAGCTGAATACTAAACATTACAGTTGATATGGCTGAAGGATATAATTGTTTTTGCGGCGTAAGCTGTTATGGGCTCATTCCAAGAGACATTTGTGTTGGCGATGTTGTCCGCCACCTGCCACCGCCAGTGTCCGCCGCAGCTATCGCATGGAATGAAAAATAAATATCCCGAGTTGCAGCCAGGATCTAAACCAGGCATTCTGCGCAGGATTCCGGTACTCTAACACTGCGCCAGGCCAGCGCTTTCTAGCTGCTGCGGAAACATGCCCTGCGCACGTGTCCTAGCTCGCGAGGAGTCCCGCGATGTGAGATGCGCGCCAGCGTAGCCTCACTGCAGTTGCATATCACTGCACCAGATGGCACGCCATGTAGCAGTTGCATAGGTAGCGGTACAAGGTAGAAAGAGAAGATTTTGGGAAGAAAGAGAAGAATAAGGAAGTATATACAAAAATGCTATAATGAAAGACGAGGATACCGTACCTGATTAAATCAAGCAGCCTAGGTGACTTTTTTTCGCCGCCCCGTTTCAAACGGGAAGCCAGTAAATCCTCATAATAATCATCATCATCTTCAGCAGCAGCATCAGAAACAGCATGTTTCCGCAGCTCTTGCCTTCTGCTGCGTAAACATGCCCTACACAGGCGTCCTAGCAAGTGAGGAGTCACGCGATGTCAGATGCACGCCGTGTCGCGTCGATACGGGCGCACTTTTCATTGTAGATGCATGTTATAGTACCAGGTGGCACGCAGTGTGGTAGTTACATAGGTAGCGGTACAAGGTAGCCAAAACGTTTTGAGGAAGAAAAAGAATATTAAACGGGGATGTAAAAAAATAACGGGCAATTTCACGGTAAAGCTGCGAAGACTGGGCAAACAGCGAAGCTGGCGGCCCTTCCCTGGCTTTAACTTCAACTTTGCTTTTCTTTGCTTAACTTGGTTTGGCTTGGCTGGTTCTTAGCTTCGTCTTTGCTTTCCTTTGCTTAACTTGGTTTGGCTTGGCTGGTTCTTAGCCAAACTTTGCCGGCCCCGAGTATTGGAACAATTCTCGGGGTTGGCGTACAGTCTTCTAAAGGCCACTTTATAGACTGATGTAGCGTTGATGCGGGAGCGCACTCGGCACGGGGACGCCAGGCCAGTGAAAGTGCAGCAATCCACCAGCCCATCTTGCTCGACGAGACGCGGATGCGGTCCATTCTGGGTGACGAGGCCGGCGCGAAATGGAGCATGTCGCACCTCGACGCCGGCTGCAGCCGGGGCACGCCGACGAACGCCGGGTACGTCGGCCGCATCCTCGCGCTGTGGCGAGGGTAAGCTGGGAGAGGGTGGTAACCTCGCCGAGCAGTCACGTCGCGTGCGTCGCCTAGCAACACCTCGCACCAGCTGTGCGAGGCGTTGCTAGGCAACACGTGGTACGTTATATGTATATTCCCACATATTCGTAACGAGGGCGGATTGCCGTCTTTACGCTCGCCTATTACATTCCATCTTTTAGAGAGTTAAAGGGAGTGGGGGGATATGCTTTTTTTTTTCGGCAGAGGTGACTCAGACCTCTAAAGGAGGTATTTGTTCAGCCTAAACGGGTATGTGTAATTGCTTTGTTTGTTCAGTGAAACTTCTTGAATATCTTATTGTCTCATTTAAATGTTCTTGTTAGCTATGCCAATATATAGTGAACGCCGTGATTCAATTAGCGGTGTTGGAAGGTTACAGGTAAGCTGTCATCATCATCATCTGCCTATATTTATGTCCACTGCAGGACGAAGGCCTCGCCCTGTGATATCCAATTACCCCGGTCTTGCGCTAGCTGATTCCAACTTGCGCCTGCAAATTTCCTAACTTCATCGCCCCACCTAGTTTTCTATCGTCCTCGACTGCCCTTTCTGTAAATCTAATGGTCCACCGGTTATCCACCCTACGCATTACATGGCCTGCCCAGCTCCATTTCTTCCGCTTGTCAACTAGAATATCGGCTATACCCGTTTGTTCTCTGATCTACACCGCTCTCTCCCTGTCTCTTAACGTTGAGCCTAACATTTTTCGTTAACATGTAAGCTGTGTAGTGTTGCTATTTCTTAGCTCCTTGGCAACGCTAAATCAGTCCCGTGGCTACAGGATGCCGTACACTGCTACAATGTCGGCGGCACAAAAGTTTTAGCAAGAACAACTGAAACCCACAAATGAGAGACAAAAACGATTCTAACCTGAGTATTACGTGTAGTGATAGGTTGTGTTAACAATTATCTTGTGTATACCTAACTAGGCAGTGTCACTTTTACCAAAATTCAATTTGCAATTAATAAATTTCCGACTCTTGTCACTTGTTCTCATATTTTAATTTCGATTACAGAATTGTACTATAGACAGTTATCATGCCCTGTTTTCTTTCAGGTCGACGGCCGTACAGCATGCTGTACTCTGGAGTCGAACTTGGCTTCTCGAAAGGAAAAATGGAGGTCATTTCATTACCATGTTCGTTTCATATTGACATTAGCATCTCGACGTGAATGGCATCGCGCATCTTCTCCCGTACTTTGTGCCTCTGTTACAGCCGTTAAACTCTTTCGTGACTTATTCATTTATGCTAATAAAAAGAGGTCGAAATAGGGTGCGTCCTTGTCCCGAGATGAATACTTCCTCTGGAAGGCTTTAAGTATTCTTCTGATAGAGGCTGTAGTAAAAAAAAATGTTGCACCCCAGTATGAATATGCTTGAGTCGCTAGCCATTGAGACAAAGCACATAAAAAAAGAGTATACAGACGTGTGTATAGGAAGAATGTTATTAATTTGACACGACGCTGAAGTTTAGTACTTTGATTGGTTATGAAGTTGTTGTAATGTTGTTCGTTTCTCATCGTATTTCTGACAGAAGTATTTTGTTCCCGTATGTATTAGGTGGTTTTCAAATAAAAATTAATTTGAGAGGCAACGCCTCACGTTGTACCTTCGAGCACTCTTCGTCCCTGGTGTGCTACAACTCGCAAGAATTTCGGGTATTTTGTTATTTCAAGCTATTTTTATATATTTTTTTATTTACTTTGGCTATTGCAAATTTCTCTTAATTTCTTTTTTGTGTTCCGTTATCTAACTACTCATTGTAATTTGAGATCTCTTATAAACTTAAGACGTGGTTAGCCACATACAGAAAATCATAAACGTTGGTAAATTAGCTCGAGCCGGGATCTCTGTTTGCTTTAACGAAAGTAGGAGCAGCAGCTGATATTGAACTGTTTTAGGGCTAGAGAACTCTCGTTCTCCAGCGGGAAAGCGGCGGTTCTAATTTTGGAACAGACGCCACTATCTTTTCACGAGCTCCACGAAATCTTTTATTCGTCTAGTTCTGTTCTGTCACTTGCGTGGGTGCAAGCTCTTCGGGTGTCGGAACCACAGCTTACATGATTCCAGCGTGCGGTTTCGTTTGCGTGTTCTCGTTCATTTCCGTTAAATATATCGATCTACCACAACTTTCGTGCTACATATAGTAAGAAGAACGAAAGTATAAAGAGAGAAATAACTCGACATTGAGTAGAAAGGCCAGCTCGGTAAGACATTAGACATTTATCACCCACCTGGGAACCAGCATGTGCTTTCCGCCAATTTTCTCGCGTTCTCGACCGGAATGCAGGGCACGCAAGCACTTCATTCGATAGTGGATCACAGGTAAAAGTTCACGATATCACCACCGGTGTTATTTGTGTCGTTACATCTCCATCACAGAGAGCAGTTCCGCTTCCTCAGGTGGAGTCTTGTTTTCTAACGGTGCAATTGAAGTAGCCTGACTAATATTCCCTAGCTTCAGCAGGATTTGCTAGGAAAATTCGCAGTGCCAGCCAGGTAATAAATAGTAAAATGCAACGACCAGACATTAAAACTTTAGCCCCCACCCTTCTCACCACCCTATTCTCTCCTTGAATAGGTACACCCACCATCAAAAGCAGAACAAGAAACATAATTTCTTTGCAAGGTGAAGTTGATGAGCGTACTGGAAAGTTTGCTATGCCAAGTTTGCGATGCAGATCTCAATTTCAAGGTACCCTTGACAGGCAGAGAAGAAAATAGCTTTAAAAAGGAATACCTGACCATATGCTTTTGCTCAGGGAAGTGCAGCGCTCAGTGATCCGTCAAAGTAGTGTTTTTCGAGTTACTGGAAAGAGGTTTCCAAACAGAGTATGAAGACAAAACCCGTTGTAACCGAATATATGCAGCATAATACAAATAAGTACCTTCGTGCCACATCTCAGTTCGCCAGGCCGAAATATCTTTAGCATCTGTGTAAACTGATGCAAACGCTTTGCAGAGGGCGTCTTCAATGGTGACGTTTGAAATGTTTTTATCCCGATGAAAGTAAAACCAGCACGACGATAACCATGCGTACTAAATAATTTTACTTATAAAAATTAGCGTAGGTTGCACTAGTGACGCAAGGCTAAAGAAACATCGGAACTCACCGGAACTACCTGGTCCTGGCCTTACGGGTTATGCTTTTTGCGGCATTTATTGATTATTGATTGATTATCGATTATTTATTGATTGGTTATCGATTGGCTATTGCAAGCTATTGGCCACGTACTTGGGCTAGACTAAGCACTACCAAGTCATCCCGAGCATTTTCCGTAATTTATTAATTATTGGTCGATTATCGATTGGCTATCGCAAGGTATTGGCCACGTATTTAGATTAAGCTAAGCACTACCAAGCCATCCCCAGCATTTCCGGAATTATTTGATTATTGATCGAATATTGATCAGCTATTTATTGGCTATAGATTGGCTATCGATGACGGACTAAGCTTAAGTAGTCCCAACCATGCTTAGCTTGACTTATCCAGGCTGAGCTTTGCTAGTTCACATGGGTGTGTGCCATTGCGCTTGGACCCTTTCTGGATAACCGCGAGGATCGGCCCACATTTTCTGTTCGCGGTTGACACATTGCGCCCGAAATAAGCAGCTCCGCTGTTAAGAATGCATTTGCAACAGAAATTATGACGTGGATGCCTTCATCAATTGCAGGGTGTCTCTTCAAATCCGCTTCCGGTTTTCATTTATTTTCAATTTGATTCACATATATCTCACTCTTTAAAACCTCCTTTTTGTTCTTGCTGACTTCTGCTGTTAGGTGTGTTTACTCACTTGGAGTGCAAGAACGTCGAATAAAATAGCTGGCAAATTGGTACATCCTTACAGGACAGTGAAAAGCAAAAATGGCAAGGAACAGTAGAAGGTGATGTCATGTTCCACGGTTCCTCGTTGTTAGCGCTGCTCACATTCCTGTGAAGGAAGTGTAAGGGTGCTTCGTTTCTCTTACATTGCCAGATATTCGCTTGAGTTCGCCATGAGCTAGCTTCAAGTCAGCAAGCTGTCATGAGTATCTTGGCGATTACACTTGGGTCGCGGGGTATATGCACGCGTAAAAATGTTACTGCAAAACTTCAATCTCCGCGAAAAAGCCTTGTTGATAATTTTATTGGCCTGGAAGGGCCTAGATGCCGATTCTATGGTTCAGGTGATCTGTAATCTCAACCGGCCCGCGTGGAGCAAATTATTTCATGTCACACAAAGCAAGGAAAATGACGCTAATGGAGAATGTAAAAATAAATGGTTCTCATCTTTTGAGGATAAAAGAAGTCATCGAGGAGAAAAGACCTGAAACGGAAAAAGCCGCGATAACATAACTCTCAGCAAGTGTTCACGTTATCTTTTCTTTGTCATTTGGTTGCAACATTGCACCACCGTCTCTATCCGTAAAAGTTTCTAAGCTCACATTATTTGATCTTTGTATTTTGCTTACATTCATGGCCATCTTTCGTATTGTGAATCATCTTGGGCCAATTTGGGCCCACACGTACATTCCTCACATTGAAGATTTGCAGCGTCTTCAGAACTAAGCCATCATACTAATGACTTTCAGTCCATTTGATTTGTCCTGCAGATGTCTGTTCCCAAAACTTAATATTATTCCACTACGACAGTCATTCGGACAGTAGTTATTTATAAGTGGATATACGCTTATTGACATAATGTTTAAATTTAATGTATGCATCCAGAACACCTTACTAACAACAATTGTAGACTATTTTCGCAGCGCAATAACCTGCTTTTGCCTGTTCTAAGAACTAATTACGGCAAGGCTACAGCGCTGTTTTCGTGCATACCAACATGGAATTATTTGCCTTTTGAAAAACAAAAATCGTCCCACAATGCACATACATTAGGCGCAAGCACCAAATAATATTTTTAAGGGAATTGAGGTAATCATTGCAATTTCCAAATTGACTGCCAACATGTCAGTTTTGATTTTATTGTTTTTTGTATAGATAATTGATATTTAGGCAATCATTTACGTTTTGTGTGTTATGTGATGTTGACAATTCATGTTATGCAGTATTTTTATACTGTTTGTTCCCTTGCTCGGGGTTCGATTCCTCAGTATTACCATTATCATATGTACCTAATGATTTTCTTAGGAATAATCCATTTATCTAATTATTAGTAATTAGACTTCTCAAATGTACGCACTTTTATTACTGTTTGCTCTTTTTGTATATTTACCCGTTTATGTAACTATGTGAGGTTCTCCCGTCAATTTTCTTTTCCAAACTCTGGAGCCTTCTGCTCTAATACTTCTTTAATGCGTAACTCCAAAATGACTTGCGAAATAGACGAACGAACGAAAGTACGACCCAACAAATCAGGAGTGAGATAAATAGGAGGTTGAAACAAAATTGAGAAAAAAACTGCGATATTTTATTTCCTAGGCGCTTTATTTACCGCATGGCATTTCGACGTTTATCCTGGATATTGTAGTGTTTGTTGGTGCCACGTTATCAATATGGCTTCCAAAAAATTCGTGAAGAATTTAGGCAAGGTTATTAAGGACGACGTTCTCTTCAGTTTCGAGACTACAGTCCTGAAATTCAGCGGTCGGCTAAACGTATGCAATAAAGCATAGCTGAAAGCATTTTGTACATTTACTTTGAGAATGTTTATTTCAGCACACTCACACAAAAATTGAATGTAGTCACACTTGGTCGGAAAGATGGAAGGAATGGCTACTGAAGAACACCTATCTTATTTGGCATGACAACGTTTTCTCTCTTTTTGAGCCGGCGATACACGTCTCTTTAATAGAAGTACATGCGTGTAGTGGTGGGGAAATTCAACCTGGCAGGTAAAGTGCCGATATGCTCCACACAACCAACCCGAACAATGTTTCGTGTTTTAAATGCAACATGTCTAACAACATCCCGAAAAATTACCAGAAGCGGTACATCTCTTGAAAGAAACTGAAACTGCTTTCTTTACAATATTTGGAAAATCTAACGTCTTTTTCATAGAATGCGTCAGGCATCCTTGCTTGACGCTCCTGTACAAGTGCACAAACAAGCACATGGGATATCCACTTTCGTTTCGACAGTAGCGCGCGGGGGGGGGGGGGGGGGGGGGGACGGCAGATGCGACGATCCGTGTCGGGTAGCCAAGCAGTGTTGCGGGCACCAACATCGGGTAGGAAACGCAAAGAAAACTGAAAGTAATTCAAAAATGCTGCACTACTGAGCATAAACGCAGCGGGAGTTGCAAGCAAATTCCTAGTAACATTTTGTACGACAAGCACTTTAAGAAGGAACCGCACAAAGTACGCCCAAAAATGTTCGAGACACTTATTACGGGAAAACTGCAGCATAAAATTCTGTTTGGAGTAAGAATTTTCATGTTCCTTTTGCAGCGTCAAGCATATAAAATCTCAATTCACCGAGCATAAGGTTGAAGCAACAAGAATGTGACCGCATCATCGCGGAAGACGAGAATGCACCTGAAAAGCGCGATAAGTTCAACACTCGCTGGGAGCGTAATACGGCTGGCGCTATGTGTCCTCTGGGTCTATTATATATCCTGGCTGCGTGCTTGCCGCCGCAGTTCCAGATGCGAGCTCTTATGGGCCGCGCTCCCAACGTTCCCAATGGCGGCTTTCGATGCGATGTGTCGTAAGTACTGTAATTTTTCGTATAACCAGTACCTACTGCAATACGCGAAAAAGGGCGCTTTTCAAGCTTCGACGACGTATCCCGGAGTCGTAGTTTATTTCAGTGTTTGTGACAAGGGTCGGTTAAGCAACAAGAAAGAACAGTTTTTTTTTTTTTGTGAAGACTAGTTCGCCACATATGCCCTTATAGAAAACTCGAAGCCCTTGAAGATTTGGACCCGCTCCACGCAAACAAAATGCAACTGACGCACTTTTCCTCTTTAACTGAGAGAGGGTAAACGTGGGATTTTATCCGTCTACGAGGACAGGCTTTTCTCTGCTGCAGGTTTTATTGCGACAGCAGTTAAGTGTTCGAAATTTGGTTTACCTTGTCCCATCTTGTACGTCTCTCCTGCCATTCAGATGCACTTAGACGATCGTTGTCATCATCGATGTCACACAACGGTGATTTTATTAAGACGGCAATTATACGGACACTCCGAGCGAATTCAGGTGTAAGTATACTGCATGCCATGCCATGCTAAATGACACGCTGTATATGCGGGTTATATTACCACGCTATTCTATCACTAAAGTTGCTCATACCAGGTCATAAACGTCTGACAACATTACTCCTCAGAATATTGAGACTGGCAGCCCCCAAACATACTTCAGGAAACATAACACTGACAACTCTTTTCAGGTTAATAAATACCAGTTCGACGCAATATCAAGGCCCCAACCTGTAAGTAATATAATTGTACCGCCGCGGGAGGCTGCACAATCTCCGGGATCAACCCATGAAAGAGGTTTGAAACATACCCGTTACGCAAAACTGGTGGTAAAGTCGCTAAGAAAGACGTTTGTTTTTGCTAACTTTATTGCGCTAGCAATTATATGGACACTTCAAGCGGATTACTGCCGTCGGCGTCGTCATTGCCGTCGTCATTGCTGTTGCCGTCGCCCTGAGGTTCCGTATAAAGTCCAAGGGCGATAATATCGTCACCGCGCGCCGTATGCTGTTTGTGCGAGTGGAAGCGCGCGAGGGACGCCCACGTTCACGGAGAGCAAACGCATGGCGGGTAGCAAGCACGACATCTTCCGTCGTGCCAAAGGCCATAGGGGGATGCGAGGGAGGGAGGTGAGGCGACATTTAGCTTCGGCAAAAAATGCGTATCTTGCGATCTGGCGCAAGGGTAACTGGCGACGACGGTGTAAGAACAATAAATATTCTTACATCGTGCGGCGACTCAATCACCCACGGGAAAGGAGGAAAGCAGGAAGGCAGCGCGGGAGGGAAGGGGGTACGGCTTCTACTCTGCCAGCAACTGCGTATTTGTAATTTGCGCGGCCCCGGGCTATCGCGCGCACCGTATCTTGAAAGCGACGTCCACACAGCTTTGACCTTCGTATTCGCTGTGCTTTCGCCACTCAGTTTCCGTTGAAGTGATAGACTGCACGAACCCTCGCTCACTGCTGCCGCGGCGCTTGCTCACGCCAGCGTTCTGACAGTGGTTACCTGCCGACATCGAGTGTGATCTATACATGTTTGCGTGTGCGCGATGACACCATGCTTGTTAATTCAGTTAGTAGGCGAATGTATCGAAGTTTATGCAGCCGATAAAACTACTATCCTAACTCCGTATAGCTCTCATTTGCTATCGCAATTGATGCGTCGCCTTTCGGGCAAAATTGCAACTTTTTTTCAATTCATTTTTACCTAATAAACATAAATTAAATTGTCTGACGGCAGGATTCAAACACAGGACTCCTAGCACAATATCTCGAGCCTCTAGCCAACAGGCCATGCGCTCATGCCTCAATAAACTGAATATATCATCATTAAGTATTTCCCGCATGCAAGCCACCGCGATGAGACACTTGGCGCGTTTTAGGAACACAAAGCGCGATTTTGCACGGTCATCAATAATTACATATACAAATACTGATTCTTTTAGTTTTAGTATATTTTCGAAAGAACATTACTTACACTAGCTCTATGATCTCCCTTTGAGTAAGAATTTTAAAGCTGGTTGGCAAAATATGCTTAGGCGTGCTCATGCTTGAATCACACAGTCTGGTGCACAAAATAAGCTCTATTCTAACACATCAAGTTAGACAACTTTGCTTGCTGGAACGAATTGTAAAACGACCTACGTAGACTATGCAAACCATTCAGACCCTGTCTGCCTTTGGAATTGTTTTCCAACGCGCAGTAGCCAACGTACGGTAGCTTGGATCGTGCCTGTCGGTACGTGGTTTTCGCAGCAAAGCACCACGCCCCTCACATGGGGTGAACATGGCTCCGCGTGCTGTTCGAACACCGGCCGAGAGCTCCCGCGAAACGCTAATCGCAATGAAGCAATTCGGGCCCACATACGCGCAAAGATCACTCCGTTAGTCATATGCAAAAACAATGTTCTGTTGCGTGTGCGGCGCACGCTGCAGCTCAATGCCGGACCCACCCAGACTTGGTGCTGCGGGATTAGGAGGCCGAGGCTAAGCGACAACGTAGCCAATTTCCTGCAGTTCAAAAGGGCGAAGCGTACGCACGCATCGTGAACGCCGTGAGCATGCCGCAGTACGGGAATGTGAGGTCAACACATGGCGGCAACGCAGACAAAACTATGGTGTTCAAACCGATGCTGCTCGCGATCATCAAGCTTTCTCTGTTCCTGTGTCTACACACATCACACCAGGCGTGTTTACTTAGTCAGCTTACGTTTATTAATTCATATTGCCGCTACACCGAGGAGCCTAACACTTTGTGTAATATTCTAACAGGTTGCCATCACATTTATCGCTTTGGCCTTATGGCAAAACTGTGAATGTTTTGTCCTCGTCAGGCCACCTCGTCATCCCCAGCTTCACCATTTAGACAGCATGAAGAAAAATACGAGTTCTCCACAATCGTCTCCACTAGACCTGAACCCATGCCAATGAAGCAATGTAAATTTTGGATTCGAGGGCACTAAGCAATGAGCTATCGCACTGCAGGAACGCTTGGGAATTAGTCAAAGGCCTTGCGCTTTCCACAGACTCTGAGAGCAGTGGCATCGGTGCGTGTACTTCGGAGGTCAGAACGAGCAATAGTGTAATGGCCGAAGATTACATTATGTGAAATTGCATGGAAGGCCTTTTCATTTCATTAGAAGGTGTTTTCAATTGCATAGAAGGTCATTTCAGCATGCAGCGACTTTCTCGCTGTAGTTTTCTCACCTGGATTTTGTTTTGAAGCAGTTTCGAATTTGCAAGGTAATTAGCATGATGGCGATGTGTTTGGGATAAATCTTCGTTCACGTGCTCGTCAAAGCAGCGTCGGTGGCACAAAGGAGGCGTACATGACAATGATCATCATAAGCCTCAAACATGGCACATACCCACAATAGAGGTTGCCCCGAGAATAAGGTTGATAGTTGAAAGCAACGTCAATAGCATCGACAACGTTAATGTCAAGAGCGACGACGATGCAATTGCGACAGGCAGTTTAGGCATTAGCGCAATGGATTCACAGCTGCCAAGTGCCCTATACAGTAGCAGTGAAAATGTATTGAAAAAATTAAATGGATCAAATTTCGTTGCTTGCAAATCTGTCATTTCGCTGCTTACATCCACTGCGGTAGCCTTTTTAGCCTCTGAGTTGAATAATCCACAGGTAGGAAATTCAAAATGAGTCATAGAGCCTGAAAACCAAAGCCTTCAACACAGCAACTGCCACCTCACTTTCCGCTTAAATATTCCCCAACACAAAAAAATGTATTTAAAAATAGTGTAAGAAACTTACTCCTCCTCGAATGCAGTATTGCTCGTTCTTACCTCCGAAATGCATGCAAAGATGCCACTGCTCTCAGAGGCATCCGCGCGTTCATTCATCTGTGTGAAGTGCAAAGTCTTGCAATGGTTTCGTAGCACTGTTTCTACGTGATAAATTAGTGGATAGTGCACTCGACACCCTAGTAAACTGTACTTCATTGGCATAAGTTCCAAAAATAGTAAAGGTGGTCGTGCTAAAGGTATAAATTTTTATTGACTACGGTGATCTGACAAGTACAAAATTCATCAGTTGTGTGTAGTCGATCACGACGGTGACCATCCTCAGCGCCAACAGAGTGGTCGGACAGTCGAGACGCGTAGACATGGAAAACCCAATTTCGAGCACTTAACTGCTGTTGCAGTAGAAGTAAAAGTTCTTTCATATGACACTGGCTTTCTTTCCGTGCGCCATCTGTTTTTTGTGTCAGTGTTTCATTATTCCAACCTAAATTAACTGTTCTGCAGGCATCAGCATGCAGCGACTCTCTCGCTCTGGTTTTCTCACCTGGATTTTGTTTCTGAATGGAAAAGCAGTTTCAAATTTGCAAGGTAACTCGTTTTCATGCTAGAAATAACAACGTACGAGTACACAAGAATCGGCAGAAAAATATATTATTCAAAACATGCGTTATCACTTGGTTTTAAATGCCGAAACTGCAATTTACACTACATTTGTAGTGACGTTTCCACTCGAAAGTTTTCGTAATTCAAGCACAAACTGTGGTCTGGTGCTATTGTCATCAAAATCTAGGGGCACGTACACATTGTAACAATGACGTAGTACAGCGTGTAGATGCGTGTTCTTTAGATGTATGTGTAGAGCGAAGAGCCGCCGACCCCAAGTTGCGGAACCGCGATGTTGAGGCCGAAACGTCAGCGTCGTCTTCCCCTCCAAAAACCCGACAACGGTGGTGCACGCCTTGGCAACGCTAGGGCCAACTTCCCCGGTACGATGGACACGTTTCAGCGCGAGTTTCTCAACTGGAACGTTCATGATAGACTTATTCGGTTGGGTGATACCCAACGACGATACGCCCACTCTCATCGTGGGGGCAATATTCACTACAGCAGACCCACCATAGTCACAGCTTCGCTGGCTTTCATCTTCTCAGTAGTGGAAGGGCTCTGAAATTTCTTTTTCTCCTTCCAGTGGTACCATTTTCTATCCATCTCTGGGCAATTTTAGACAAGTTATAGACACGAGTGCCAGTACTGCTTGCGGTGGTTCTCTCTTAAATTGGGTGTGACGAGGAGTCCTTGGTCAATTTAAATCTGGCTGCAATTATTTCGTAGCTTATAAATAACAGTGAGAGAAGTTAAAGTAATAGGTAGCAGTTAAAATGCAATCAAGCTGATAAACACTGCTCCGTTAAAGTCACATAATGGATTTCAACAGAAGGGAACGCCAGTCAAAAAAGGAGTGACCGACACTACCAGTGAGCCTTCTGGTATCGTCGATAGTAAGCGAGGCGGGTCATGCCAATTCCCGTGAGTAATGTTTGGTCCTCGTATGTGCCAGTTATTTGACATCACGGCGAGTAAATTTATCGTAGCCTCCTAGCATGCTGTGCTAGTACTTACAGTCCGCTCTCACCGAAAACTATGTCATTACAAATCACACGCAGACGCTCAGCGAGTAGGCGAACGACGTTGCCGACTACTTTTAGTCTCTTGGCAGGAAGGCGAAACATGACTTCGAAAGCTTGCTCAAAAGCGGTGGCTTCAGCGTCGCGGTCAGATTCATGCGTACACTATTCTACCTTCAACGGTCACATTCAGAGCTGTCACTCTCAAGCAACGCTAGAAAAACCGCATCTACGCTATATAGCGGCGTCCATCGCATCCATAGATATTGGCATAAACAGAGGCCGCAAAGCGTGTAGGGAGCAAGAAACAAAAAAATACATCAACCAGGAATTACGGTCAGCTCCGCCGATTTGGGCAGATTTGTTTTGGTTGCTCCGTGGAGTGACCTCGCTTCCGCGAGTGCTGCCAATCTCCCATTGGAATATTCTTGCTCAAATAGAGCGGAAAATGTTGCTCCGGAAGAACTCCCAATGTGCTATTGGAATTCGCTATTAGACGACACCGCACAGTTTCAGGCCGTTGACTTGAGCTCGGTACTATCACCGAATAAATAATTCAACACATTCTCCAGTGCCAAAGCACAATTGAAAATTTTTCTCTAGTTATAACTTTTGGTAATAAAAGAGTACCGCTCCAGAGCGTGCCTTTATTCTTTTCATCTATCGTACTTGCGACAAGCACTGGAACCTGCATAATACCAGCAGATAGAAGGTTTCTGAAGACCCGCTCGTATTTAGATCTTATTTCTTCAATTTTCTTTCGCCCCACTTGTCTTGCCCACTCAAGAGAGTGTATGACTATTGTGCTATTGTACCTACTGGGCGAGAGGAAAATAGAGATTGCGACGAAGAGTGAATAGTGTCGTGAATGCATTCTCTATTATATCCAGTTCACAGCATGAACTCTATTATTCGGTGTCCTCATACTTGAAGCCTGTATTCTGGACGGTATCTCGCTCTCAGAGAAAATTGAATTTTGAGTAGTTTCGCCTGCAGCCTGAACTGAATCTGTCGATGGGCACATACAAGTAGACATGCAGCCCTTTGCGGCCTACAAAGCTTCACACATCGCGAAAGTTGAATGCGTTTCATAAATAACAGGGTAACATGAGATAAAGCGTCGAGAACATCTGCTGCTCGTGTGTCACCTGGAAACTCCGCCTTGAATATCTAGTTCTTAGAACTAGAACGTTTGCTTTAATCAGTCGGAAAATCTAGTAGGGAGAAAAAAATTCACTTTTTCGAGTGACATAGAAAATAAATATAACGAATACATATTGAGAGCAATGCTTCTTTTTTTAACGAATGTGTTGCGGTGTAGCGAGCTGTCATTTACGCCTTTCCAGCTGTCTTAGTTGCTTTTTTGCTGAATAATTGTGTAATTGATCTTATAATGCCATGAACCATTTTTATGCATATATAGAGCAAATATGTGTTGCGAGAGTAATAAACGAATAAAGCAGTGCAGAAGTCGACCATTTTGACTTAATTTGCCTCCGGAGAAGCTGTCTGCTACCGTATTGTAAATGTGCAACCAGGAAAGAACCAATGAGGCTGCATAATTTTGAGATGTATAAAACTTACACAAAAAGTAAAATCAGCACGGCAACACGTAACATAAAAGGCAGAAGGAAACTCTCTGTGCCAACAACATTTCATTTTTAATTGAATGCATTACATGCTCCATGAAGCGGAAAATCCGGCGTCTGGTGTTACCATACAATCGTACGAAAGCCCATGTGACCAAGTGTTGTCGCGTTTCAATATGAATTAAAACCAGCCTGGCCCACACCCAAAAAATCAACTTTGCCCAATTCGAAAACTGAGTTGACCCACGTTGAAAACAGACCTGGCCCACCCCCGAAATTGTATTTGCCCAGTTCGAAACCTGCGTTGACCCCGTTAAAGACCGACCTGGCCCACTCGCAGAATTTACTTTATCCACCCCCAAAGTTTTGGTGGCTCGCCGCTAAAAACATTTACATTGTCCAATTCGAAAATTGAGTTGACCCACGTTCAAAACGCACCTGGTCTACTCCCACAAATGACTGGGCCTTTCCCCAAAATTTGGGTGGCCCAACCTCTAAATTTACATTGCACATTTCGAGCACATGACCAAGTGATCACGTTATGTTACATTGCACGTGACCAAGTGAGAAGGTCAAGTTGCAAAAGGTCGCATGACCAAGGAATGATGTCATGTGACAATGTCACTTGACATGCACGTCGAACGTCGATATAGTCGACACGTCCAGAATGGTTTTATATTCAATGTTCTTAAGCAGGCTTAAGTGCCTCTGTAACTTTTGATGACAGAATGCAGATTAATAGTTGATTGTGACAACGGAGGAAAACACTGCTTACTCAATGCCTTAGAGATTCTCAAATCGACTCCATTCGTCTCTGAAGTCAACGCAACAGCAGCTTTCTCCCACTGCAAAACCCATCACCTTGTATATGTTTGCTGATTACACTCTCCTAATTCAGCTTACCTACTACGGGGGTAACAAGCTTTCAGTGCTTACAGGGCTCCCAATGAATGCGGGGCTAGAATATTGCATCATTTAAAACAAAACTTCAAAACGAGCTACGTACTTATTCTATTCAATATAATTAGGATAGCTACACAATCTATGAAAGCAGAATAAAAGAATTTCTTTTCACAAAGTTGTGAGTTATTTATGATTGATGACGTGCGCAATTGCTTTCTGTATGACATTGTAATCCATATGGTGTAATTCGATATACATGAAAATTGTGTATTTGTGTCCTCTCCAACCGGTACAGTATTGCTTGTTCTGGCCTCCGATGCATATCAATGCGCGCCACCACCCTCAAAGCCTGCATGGATAATAAAGCCTTGCAATAATTGCTCATTATTGTTCTTGCTAAATAGCTTCGTAGTCAACGCCGAACTCCTAAATGCACATTGCTGCAGTCACATGAATTCGAATTTCAATGGTGGCGGTTCTTCGCCCTGTGGCAATGATGAAGCTGGAGAATGCGAGCCGACGTGAGACAAATTATGTCGATGACGACAACGCTGTTCGTCCGCGTAACGTAATAGACGAGCGGACAGACGCACGCTTGGACAACGCCAGCCCAGTTTCGAGCACTTAACTGCAGTTACAGCAAAAAAAGTAGGAAAAACATCCTGTCAACAAGGCCTTGATGTTGAATCTGAGCAATACGCAGGGCATATCCTTACAGAAAGGTGGCACGGTATATAATTTGTAACTAAATATTATTAGACAATAAAACGCAATAAAGTAAAAAAATGTTTAGAGGGTATCCTAATCCAGCGCAAAATACTGAAAGACGGGACTTGCGCTCCATGGGACACGTTTGGGGAAATTATTAAAGGTCGTGGCATAAACACGGGAAGACGCATTTCAAGTGTATGCATTCCGCGCAAGGGTCTTTGTTCAGCCGAACACGTAGTACACCGCAGGGCGAAAGCAATGAAAACACGACTACTCACTCTCTATGCATTTACTACCCTGTTGTCACATGCGAGGGCGTCATATTTCTTCTGTATGATATTCTCTTCTTTATTGATAGTAGTCGTGTATGTAGGCAATGGGCCGTTATAGTATGTAGGCACTGAGTCGTTTATATTCTTTTGTTTGTAATGAATAAAATGGGTCGGCTTGCATATTAGGCACTTTTTTCTCATGGAGTTGCCAAAACGGTGAAATCAAGCCGCTAGAAATGGTAATATTAATACTGTAATAGTACCCCACGCAGGGACCGAGTGACTCGTCGAAGACATTCCTTATCATCAGTTGAAGTTGAAGATTTTAAAGTGCATGGATAGCTGAGCAAAAAAAAAAAAATGGCAAAAGAGTGCTGCGATGGCTTTGACTTTATTAAAACGTGAGCTTAAATACTATTCGCTATTTCCAGATAAATGACCACGGTAAAGGCGTCGCTTGTCAGGGTGCGGTCTACAATCAAGCACCACAATCGCCAAGGACTAAGACGCAGGAGGAGTGAGAACTAGCTGAATGGAGCCAGGAGCTATTCTTGCTTGCGTTTACGAATAATTGAGTCCAATGAACGCGGTTACAGAGCACGTCCGCCGTTCAGAATTGCACGGGAAGTATGAGGTTACTCAAGGCACTGTAAATGAAACCAAGTACTTGTTGAAGTGCTTGTATTGTGAAGCTAAACCTGCTGTTTGTGACGACGACTTTCTCTTGAACCTCCTTTCGTGCTTTCTTTTGTCAGTGACATCGCAACATAGAGAGTTACCAACTCACGCTTCGCGGCTACGCAGATGGATGTGCAAAAGAAAGTGCTTAACATTATTTCGCTTTTAACAAGTGTTACCTCTTTCTGGTCTAAAAATGATAACCATACGCTGTGCCGAGAGAGAAATTTCGGAAAGGTTTGTCAGGCCACATGCCTAACATGAAACTCGAGGTGGTTATAATGAAAAATGAAATGACATTCGCTGTAGTCGTGGTTACCCGTTTACAAAACTTGTAAAGAAATAAATCATATTACAGATAAAGACAACTGGAATACTGGCCACTGAATGTAAAAAGCGATGTAGGTTCGGGTATGCGTACGCTCACTGGTAAAAAAAAAAGAAAAGTAAGGAAAGCGATCAGTACCAAGCTTTCCTGTAAAGGCGATCAATAAAGAAACTGATAAGAATAGAAACAGCTTAAAAAATACGCTTTCTAGCTCACTGTATGAACAATCAGGCCATAGGTTTGAATAAACATCAACATGCTTAAAAGGGCAAAGTTCTTACTTAGCCGCACAAGGCTACGTAAAACGTGCGGACGAGTACTAATCCGCTGATAGAAGAGGCATCGTTTACGATGCGGTTTTCGCTTTTAGCTGTTTGGCGAGCCAGTGCAAAGATTGAACGGCAATGACGTATTGTCACGCGAGTCAAATTTAATGGACGCGCAGCACGCATCCAACTGTTTCGCGTCTGATTCATTTATCACCACATTTAAAGAAAACATCAAGATGGTGACGTCGCAGTTCACCTTGTGCCGACATTATGTTAGGTCGCCACTGGTCCCTCCGCTGAATTCTGCATGCTCACTCACAAACTCCGTACATCACGTTCTGCTGGCGGACATTGGCGACATATTTTGTAAGCACATAGAAATTCTCAAGAGCAATAGCAAAAACTATAGAGCGGTCTTTCACTCAGCTGTCGGCAGCTGTTGGGTCGCTTCCCGTATTTGGTGCCGGCCGAAGGCTCATTCACTTTCCGCTAGATTAATTTCTGCGAGAAATGGAATTGGGGACGTTAAACTGACGTCTCCAACATTGCGTATCAAGTTCAGTTTTCACTCGCCTTGCCCGTACAGTGTGCTGTTGCTGAAAACTTTGCTGTGAAGAGGGATTAAATATAACATAATCGCCAAAACTAAAAAAAAGTTAAGCAAAGCGTATGACAAAGCCTTGTTCCACGGGGAATTATACCCGTGGGAGCTTACTCACTTTGCTTGATTTATTTAGATGGAATTAGGCGAGGAACTCGACGCTTTCATTTGACATTTTTAGGAGGCTACTTTTTAGATTTCAGATTAACAAAATGCAACATTCAGCTCCAACACACATGCTGGAATAAATGGGAAGCGAAGCTTAAGTAAATCGGTCGATTAAATGCTCTGCGGCTAACGCTGACGCGCACATTTTTTTTTTTTACTTTCACCTAACTCAACGTGGAATCTCATGGAATGCTGACAAATGTAAGCATTCTATGAGATTCCACGTTGAGTTCATCAGAAAGATCACAACATTTAATGCGATTACCATTCTTTGGGAACTACACGAACTTTTAGGAGACCATCTATGTCTCTAACCATTGTCCCGCTAACTTGGGTCATTTGGTATGTGTCAATGGGTATCTGTTCCTTTTCAAAAAACCTCCTTCGCACAAACTTGGGTCACTGGGTATCTTCCGCTGGGTGCGTGCCGTTCATCAATCAATTCAGTTTACGCCAGCTTGGATCATTGAGCGTGTGCCAGTGGATATGTACAGGCCTTCAATGAACGTATTGATGCCAATGTGGCATGCGAAATTTATTCATTTGGCTATGTGACACTCTCATCTTTTGGACCATTTGGGCAGAGTGCCACATCATCATCATCATCCGCAGGACATCAAAATAGGCTGATGATGATGATGATGATGATGATGGTGATGATGATGATGATGATGATGATGATGATGATGATGATGATGATGGGCACTCTACCATGACAAAAGAATGCTTTAAGATTTCTCTCATGCTTCGCGGAATCACACATGCGACATACATATTAAGGCAATCTAGTCTTAATGAGCATTCACACACGTACTACCTGGAAATCATGCTGACGCATCGAGGACGATGAAGTGAAGATTGGCTCGCGACCAGCAGAATGCTGACGTTAGGCTTGGGACGTAGCATTCGCCATGTTTGGACGGCTTAGCGTTCTGCGCCAATAAACCCTACAAAAGTATATTTTCCGACATCGCAATTTTGTTGCTGAAACCCTGGAATTCTGAGGCACCGTTAGGTGGCGCAGCGTGTCCGGTGGGAGGCGAAGGGTGAACGCGGCTGTAAAAACGCCTCATGCAGCGCGCGTTTCAGTGGTGGCATTGTGGGGTGTCGCTATATTATTGCTATGCTAATCGCACTAACGTCGGCATTCATCGTGAGCAGGATCCTCGGGAAATTTATTGGTCCTGCAATTTTTATGTTTACGCGCTTCATAGTTCTCCAGCTATAACGAACGCCAAACTCCAAATCAGTTGGTCTCTAACCATGTTCCCGCCAATGTGGGCACTCGGATGGTTAGGGCACCAGGTTGCTGTGTTGAGGCAACCGCGCTTGAAGAAACCAACCATATGACCAACTTGGGTCACTTAGTGTGTGCGTGAAACTGGGTATGTGCCTATCTTCAACGAACATCTTTCACGCCAACTTGGCTTACTGGGCATGTGTTTGCCTTTAATCACAAAAACAATGCTTTAAAGTTTTCCTGGCGATGGGTGGAATTCAATCGGCGTAATATATACTCACACAGTCCTATGTGAACAAAAATTCCGGAAGAACTCATCTCACGATGACTGGTAAGGCGATTATCATACATGCGATCTTATATATTCATTCAGGCGTCACACACGGACTTCGCGGTGGGGTCGCTAGATAGAGAGGAGCCGGCGAAAGTGCACGCCTTATCTATGACGTGTTTTAACCGTTGCAATACGTTACGTCACTATGTTGCTTCAATGTTAATGGCATTAGTCGGCATTCATCGTTAGATGAATTCTGCGAGAATTTTTTTTGCGGTTTAACGTTGAAAACAATAAAATCTGATGTCCCCTATAGTGGGAACCGGGTCTGAGGAGAACAATGTTGGCATCCCGAGTTCAAACTGCGTTGCGAAAGATCTCTGGTTACCTTTCATTTAGGTCAAAGGCATCGGCTGTTACTGCTTGATAATATTGTTTGCTATTAGTGATGAATCATTTCCCAATCAGAAAGCAATCTGCTAGCTTATCAAGTGGTGGTATACTGCTATGCTAGTTTCTTTTGCGTAGAGGGTGGCACAGTGAACAAAGAGGAAACAAAAAGCTAGCGAAGATGGTTGGCGGAACGGATGAAGAGGCGGTTGCCAGGATGATTTTTCGAGAGCTCGGCTCAGTTACATAGTGAACACACACGAGCCCGTGGCTCTTGTTCTTTGGAGGTGGCAATGTCTCGTACGCAGAGCCCGTATTTCCTTTCAATGCATTTTTCAGCAGTGCTTTTTTCGTAAGCAAGCACGAAATATTGCAGGGCCACACACAAATTCTCCGGCCGCACTCATTCCACCTCACTGATTTCGAGCCTCCTGATGATACAAACCTGGTTGATAGCACAAAACTTTTAAACAATATTATTTGGGTGTTTTACGTGCCAAAATATCAATTTAATTATGAGGTATGTCGTAGTGAGGTACTGCAGATCAATTTTGACCACCTAGGATTCTTCAACGTGCACCCAATGCATGGTAGACGGGTGCATTCACATTTACGCCACGAATGAAAATGTAGCCACCATGGCCGGGATTTCATATGTGACCTCGTGCTTCGCAGCCCAACGCAATGGCCACTAAACCGCCACGGAGAGTATAAAAAATTTTTCAAAATAATTTAAAACAATCTAACACGGGTGGTGACTTTCAGCGGTGCTCCTACATTATTATGTTATTTATTTTAGTCAGGTAAAATGGCTTGCACGCCTCGGAAGAGGCATTAAATAAGAGAGGCTACACACAAAGAGCGTGCCTAATATACATGGCATGTCGGACATGCATCAAAAAGAAGCAACGGCAACAAAAACTAAAATAGAAAAGAGCTCACAAGTACACGCAACACTGGTAAATAATAAACATTTAAATAGATAAATGTTAATAATTGCACTAAATATCTTCTTCTACATGCGTATTCAACGAAATAAAACTAGAATATTATACAATGTTATGGTTTCATCATAGAAGGGGAAAATTATTAAAAAGAACAATGAAAAGAAAGAAACACGGCATTTGGAATCAATGCAAGAAAAAATCACCAATTGTGCAATAACGCCACCTTAGTATCTTAGTAGGGTATCTTCTCGTTTTATCAGCAGGATAACTGGCCAGGGCGTCATGGACTGTGTCATAGTTCGAATTGGCATGCGATGCTCTCCGGGAGAGAATTACATAACCGGACAGCACGTGGAAGTGCAGAGTAATCTAATGCACTTGTTGATCCGTAAATGCGGCATAGCTGAAATGATTGTGTAGCCTATGTGACGTTGAGCAGGCTCATTTTAGCAAGGCTAGTGTTGTTTAAGTGCAATGTAATGAATTTCTGAAACACTAACAACAGGGAAACTTCACGGAAAGTGCCAAAATACTGCAATGATAGCTTCAGGTTGATTTGTGTTATACTATACTATTACCTGTAGTTGTCGTTAAATGAAGCAGCCTGCCCTATTCTGTATCCATTCTAGCATTTGATTTAGGTATTTTTGATGAGGGGCCAAACATATTGGTTCCGTTTTCACAAATTAAGCGTTCTAAACGTCGACTCTGCCGTAATAAATGGAATTCGCGCCTTTCTGGCACAAGGTGAAACCACTAATAACGCTAACTCACCCATACCTGCAGTTGACTCCGCCATCCCGCAAGGTCCATGCTCGGTCCTTTATTATTCCCAATTTATGTTAATGGCTTGCCAACTCATGTTTCATCGAACATTTATCTTTTTGCGGATGACTGCGTCTGATATCATAAAAAAACTAACCCTTCATGTATTCTAGCCTATTAAGTAGGATCTCAATAGCAATAATTAGTGGTTGCATGGAACTAAACATTAAAATGTTAAAGCCAACGAGGATTTCCCGTACTAACGTGATCTGCCCCACCTGTACGCCTAACATCTTCCCACTAGAATGTGTAACATCATACCGTTACTTGGGGGTTCACCTTGCCAGTAACCTATCCTGGAAAACTCATATTCGCCACATAACTTCTAAGGGCACTCGTACACTTGCTAACTTTCGCCGGAAATTTTCCCTAGTGCCATCATCGCTAAAATTTTGGTTGTATATAACTTGCATTCGTCCACAGCTTGAGAACGCATCATCAGTATGGGACTCTGCAAATGACATCATCATGGAGTCCTATAGAGGCTATACAAAATCGCGCAGGTAGTTTCATCCTAAACAACTACCAAAGAACTACGAGTATTACTAACATGAATGGTCTCCTACACTACCCGCTGTTATCGCCTATGTATTTTTCAGATGTTCTACTATCACAACTTATATTTACGTTCTGTGTTCAACGGCCATCATAGATTTCATCATGCATTAAGCACCGCCAAAAGTTAAACATACCGCGCTGTAACACCGTCAGCTTTTCATGTGCATTTCTTCCCCAAACGAGCAAAGCTTGGAATAACTTACCCCGCATCACTTGCAAGCATAACTGCCATAACTGCCACGGAAACATTAAAACCACACTACAACGTTTTTTTTATAAATTTATGTTGCGATTGACAGACTGTTCTGCGTAATAACTGCTCCTATGTCATATTTTTATGGTATGCTTGGTATTTTGCATCGTATACGCGTATGTTTTGCTTAAATGTTATGTCATGTATTTTTGTTATGCTTGCCTATGTTTTTGTTTACCATTCTTAGCATTTCACTTGTCGTGTTTGGCTTCTTATTTCAATGTATTGTATGAGCTACTTATCTAGCACTTCCGGGACAATTATTGTTCATTTATAAATTTTTGACTTCCGCGTCTTTGCCTCTGACCTTTTCAATGAAATTTTTTTGCATATTTGTATTTTATATCTATAACCAAGTATTTGTTATTTGCCTCTGTATCTACCTTTCAACCTTCCCTCTGCAATGTATATTCAATAAATAAATAAAAATAAAATAAAATAAGCAAGCTCAAGCTAAGGACGAACGAGACTTTGATAATCCAGCTTC
Source organism: Dermacentor silvarum (assembly GCF_013339745.2). Classification (NCBI taxonomy): domain Eukaryota; kingdom Metazoa; phylum Arthropoda; class Arachnida; order Ixodida; family Ixodidae; genus Dermacentor; species Dermacentor silvarum. Next base: position 93,844,896 of record NC_051157.2, read on the forward strand.
AGAGAAATGGTAGTGCATTTTATTAAGTTACATCGTAAGTAATCTAGTGATTGCGAAACGTTGACTCAAATGGAAATGATGGGATTGTGTCAAGGAAGTTTTGGCGCGAAAAAAAAACGCCTAAATACTTATATTGTGTGGCCACTGAAACAATACGATTATTGATGCGATAAGAATTACTGCGAATTAGTAGGTTTTCGGCTAAACGACATTACATTTAGAAATATTTAATGCCATCAGTAATTAAATATTGCCTCCAACTAATGACATGTTCGAGGTCTCGTTGAAGCACCAGATAATCATCCGTGCGTACAATTGAGTGATAAAATATGCAGCCGTCGGCAAATATTCTTACAGTGGTCGTTAATAAAGGTCGTTAATAAGTCGTTAATAAAGACTACAAATAGTAAGCAACAGAGACGCTACCATGTGGCACGCCAGAGGATTCGTCAGTTAAGGAGGAAGATGAGTTATTTACGACAGTAAACAGCTGATGATTGCAAAGAAAGTTGCAGAGCCATGACAAAGTAAGACATTCCTACTTAAAAGCCGAGAGTTTTGATGTTATGCGACAGTAGGCAACGTGGTAAAACGCCCTGGAAAAGTGAAGGAAAATACAGTCTCTTTGTAGGTAATTCTACATGTTGGCGAGCAGATCTGTCGTGAATTCAAATAACTGGGTTTCTCACGAAATACCCTTCCTAAAACCATGCTGAATGTGAAAAAAAGAGTTTGTTAGTCTCGAGATGTCTGTAAATGTTCCAAGCGATGATATGTTCCAACATTCAGCAAATGCATGTCAAGGAGACAGGACAGCAATTTTCCCATGAGTATTTGTTGCCATTTTTAAATACCTGTATAAATTTTACAATTTTCTACTATGTGGGAACAAGACAAATTACCAGTGACTACCTGAGTATGTGAAGCAGAATTTTTTCTTGATAACGTTACAGCATCCCTTAAAACCTTTGAATATATAACATCTACGCCACATGAAGGAAGCAGATTAAGGTTCTTTACGAAAGAAACAATGCCTTCTTGTGTGATTTAAATAAGTTCCGTGTACTGGTAGTTGAGATAAGAAACGCAAGTTATGCTTGAATTGTCCTGTTGTGTCAAAACAGAACTAAAAATGAATTAAAAGCAAATTAACACTCGCTATCTGAAAGAAGACATTACTGCTGTTGCGAAAAGGGACGTGTTTAGTTCAGTACTAGGTTTCATTAATTTCCAAAGCTTGGCTGCTTTGTTTTTGAGAACTTGAAGAAGGTATTAAAAAAATAGTTGTTCCTAATTTCGCCTAAAATCAAAGCAATAAGTTTTAAGATAAGTCTTCAAATTGTGCAATGCCGAACTTGAGCGAATTCACTTATCTTTACTGTACAGGCGTTTCTTCTTATTCCTCATGCGCTAGAGAATTTTTGCAAAGCAAGAGTTTAACTTATCCTTCGTTATTGTAACGAGTGAAGCTTACACGTCAACTAATGCGTGCAATGTTTTTTTAAGCAATAGCTAGTTCTCTTCAACAGACCTATTTTAACATAATGGCCACATTGTGTTCTCAAAAAATGTATCCAGTTTTGCTAGTATTGCCTTATATTTACTTTAGTTGTAATCATGCCTTTGTTTTGTGGTTACACCGGTAAGAGGAGGCATCGGGTTTAGTGTCAGCTGGCGAAAATATTGGTGTCTGAATCTATCCAAGTATAAAATGTGACCTTTAGTTTCAGGTGCTATAATAAGAAGGTATAGAACATTGGCAACACGTGAGGTTTCGAACCAGCTGCAAATAGGCATACTCCGTATTATGCGTGCGCACAAGCACACGTAACACACATCTGAATTGTGCAGGTTCTGATGCATTCATCATTCTCATAAGCATCAAAAACAGCACCGTATAACGGTCTCTATTGTCCAGGAAAAACATGTGTAAACAATATTCATACAAGTCTCAAGAAAGGTAGTGTAATTTTGTGTGTGTGTTCCTATACAATTTAATGTGTTTTGTTGTTAGCATTCATGATTTATCTATCATATACACTTGGTATTTCTCCAAGGGGGAACAAGGCAGGAGATCTGTAAATAATTTCTTAAGAAAAACTCTCTGGGGACCATAGTGAAACGTCAGCATCGTGCGCGCGTGCTGACGTATACACCTGGCATGAACTTCTATACGCGTACGTATTCGCCCCTGAAAACATGTTTGTGTGGCATTGAAGAAAGAGCAATATAAAAAGAGAGAACGTTTAGAGGAGAAAGTTCGCGAAAATGATCAGATAAGCAAAGAAGCACGTGGTATTGTAAGAATATTACCCTAGATAGGCTTACGTTGAAGGCGATATTGTTTCTCGCGGAATTAACAATGTGCGAACGACGTAAATGACTTTCTAGGGCTGAAGCTATCTAAATAGAGATAAGAAGAATTGCAACCGCAAACATAGGATTAAAATGAAATTTACCGTAAAAGACCAAGACTCCATGCAACTTATTTATGCAAGTTTGTTATAGGTTGGCCACGTTCGTGATGATGTTCTTGATGATAGAAAAAAAAGGAAATGAAAAGGCTCTTGCAGTGGTTCAATAGCTGAGAAAACAGAAGCAATTTAGCTGGTGTAACTGGTAACGTGTTTATAAAAGGAGTGGGAAGGGGGCGGACGAGACCGGAGAATGTTACCCACGAACGAGGCAGAACTGAAATAAGAATGTGTGCGCAGGGTATTCAGTGCCTCCGGAGCATAATGAAAAGTGCTATCATTCACCGCATAAGCACTGGGCGTGTACGTTGCCGCAAGGCATATGTGCACGCAGTCTTTTACGCAGCATTGTTCGCAGAGAGGCGCATCGATTAGCACAACACGGCAATGAAAGGAATACACAGCTAGGGTGGACAATGGCAGCATTGGCAACATTCCTGTGGTACCCACGTATGTAGCTAGCTGCGTTTTGGAGAGCCGGCCGTGATATCGGATCACAGTAGCTAAGTGGCTGCATTCCATATGGATGGATGTATGTAAAACTTTAATGAAAGTCCTGAGGTACGCGACTTAGCACGAAGCGGGTCGCTCCCACGTTGGGACAGTCAGGCCATAACTAGAAATTAATATCAATGAATGCCGTGACTAGAAAGCCAGATGCGTAAACAAAAACTACACTTTACAAAAATGACAACTGTAGTAGGTTGCAGATAAATTTTGAAATAATGCCGGTCTTCAAAAAAAAAAAAAAAAGGAAAGAAAGAAATATGCGGACCCCACGCGCTGTGCGAATCGATATATAAGCGAAGTTGTGTATTCTCCTTGCTGTGTTTGCCGGTAATTAGCGGTAAAGGTGTAACTGCTACAGCGTTTAGTCCAATACGAGAGTGGTGAGTTGATGTTAAACGTTACCTTGCGTGCAGCACTGCCGTTTGTCGGCGTAGTCCACAGAACACACAGGGAGACGTGTTTGCTTCAGGCGTTGTTGCGCGTCATTGTCCATAAACTGTGAGAGGGTTTAGCATTATCCTTTCCGCACATGGCACATCCCATCGTGGCAGACGTGTTAAACTTGAATTGAATTATGGGGCTATGCGTAATTCAATTATTTATTTTAATTTCGTGTATACATTCTATGCATACATTCGCGGTCTGCACCATGTTTCGCTGCGTAGCGAAGACGCTCCTGGTCCGCTCGACGCTTATTTCAGGCCTAGGTGTCCCCGACGCTGAGTGCTCGCTTTCGAGCCATTTTGGTGAGGCGCGTTTACGTGCTCCTTTTACACACGTAGCCAGCAGGCTGTTGACACGCCAGCTCCAAGCGCTCGCTTCAGGCTATGGGCGATTGTAATGTTTACAATATCACAGCCCATCACGCGACCTCCACAGCGCAGCCCTTGAATTTTTGTTGCATAGAAAACAAGCACAGAACGTAACGTGCACACTAAATGTGAAACGCAGCCGCGGTGGCACCACCCCGGATGAATGGATGGAAGCTAGGAGCGTTCTCTTTCGAACGGGGTGTTAGATTGCGCCAACAAGCTCTCGGGTGGTGATGATCATGATGATTTATGCCTACCCTTTTAAACGGGGGGGTGAAAAATAGTCACCTAGCCTGCTTGATTTATTCAGGTATGCTATACATGTTCTGTATCTAGCATTTTGTATACATTTCATTAACATTTGTTTTTTCTCAATATCTACCTTGTACCTCTACCTATGACTAAGAGAACAAATCAGGTGGTGTCAATCTCTTCCTTGCTTTTTTTCCCACCAATAATCTAAACGTCTCTTGTTTATCTCAATTGCTGATCGGTTGATGCTTCCGTCCACTTTAAACCCAAGCGCTTCTGGAGGGTGTACCTTACCTACTGTTCTCACTGGGTGAATCCCTTCACATTCAAATAGGATGTGTTGAGTGGTCTCCGGATCTTTGCTAAGCAGAAAAAATGGAGCTGGGCAGGACATGTAATGCGTAAGATGGATAACCGGTGGACCATTAAAGTTACAGAATGGATACCAAGAGAAGGTAAGCGCAGTCGAGGACAGCAGAAAACTAGGTGGGGTGATGAAGTTAGGAAATTCGCAGGTGCAAGTTGAAATCAGCTAGCGCAAGACAGAGGTTTGGAGATCATAGGGAGAGGTCTTCGTCCCGCTGTGTTCCGTTTTGCACTGGCAAATGCGGTTCTAACTTTTGTTTCCGTGAAGAGTTCATCCATTCCTGGGTGCGGGTGTCCGCTCTAGTCAGCTTGGTAGGGGGGTATCGGGTCATTGTCACCGAACCATTTGTTATGGACCGCCTGAAGGAGTTCTTTTGTGCCTGGGTACGAGTGTAGCAATCTCTCCAAGTTCTTTTGTCCTTCGCGTCTGGTTTTCAGTGGGTCAATCATTCCTCTGAGGATGTTCTACGTTTTTGCTGTCCCTAGGGTTCCACTTAGTGATCCGCAGAAGCGTTCCAAGTTGACTGTTGCAAGTTGGTTAGCGTATTTCTCGGCCTGCTTTGTTATTTCTTTGATTTTCATTTTAAACTTCCTGTTGCGTTTCTGTCGCTTCCATCTTTTGGTCAGGCTTCATTTTGCATCCCACAGGTGCAGTAGGTGAGGGTCCACTTCAGGTGTTCTTTCCGTCCTGGTGACGGCTTTTGTATGTTTCTGCTTGAGATTCCACATGACTTCGCACCACTTATCTAAATAATTTATGTCAGTGGTTATTTCTTTAAGCGATTCTCTATATGCCCGCCAGTCTGTTACTTTAGCTGTACCTATTTCTTTGCGGATTACGCCCGTACGGATTGTGGTGCTTCTAATGCAATGATCACTTCATAGATTTTCGAGTGTGTTGCACCACTCCGCATTTGGACAATGTTTGGTTATGGTTAGGACCAGACGTTTGTCCGAGGAGATACTATTTCCTGTTCTTGTTGGGATAGCAGGGTCTGTTAGAAGTGTCATGCCAAGTGCTTCTATTTGTCCTGCGATATTCTTGCCTTTATTGTCCTGGGTTGAATACCCCCAGCTTGTGTGCCTGGCGTTAAAATCCCCAACTATCACTAGAGGGCTCCCCTTGGCAATTTTTGCTGCCTCTTGAAATAATTTGTCGAACGTTGCTCTTTTATGACTAGGGGAGCTGTAGATATTAATTATGAAGGAACTCTTTCCTCTGGCGCCTTTATATGCGATTTCTGTTATTATACGCGGAATGTCCGTTCCTTCCATGGGTTTGTGACATATTGCTGCAACTTTTTTGTCGACCAATGTTGCGACATTCCAGTTTTCATCTTCGGTACAGAAGGTCTCGTATCCCCGCAATTTTGGGTTTGTTCCGGCTTCTTGTAATGCTGTGATAGCTGGCAGCCTTTGTTGTGTCATCACCAGCTGTGACAGTTGTCCAATTTTACGCCGGAACCCGCGGCAGTTCCACTGCCATATTTCGCACTCTTTTGAAGCGTGCTTTTAAAGTTTAGGCATTGTTTGTCACCTGGGTCATGGCCGACTGGCCTGGCCTGTTGTAAACTTTCTCTACTCTTTCTCTTATGTTACTGCCTGTGGCATGCTTTCGCAACGCTTTCGTGAATTATAATTGTTGTGCCTGGATTTTCTTGACCAGAACATCTAGTTTTCGATCTACCTGTATCATCACCTGCTCTATGATTGTGGGTATAACTTCCTTTATTGTTTCTTTCAGTATCGACAGGGTAATTACGGTGTCGCCTTCTAAGTTCGGCAGTTTTTGCCCTTTCTGTCCTGTCTGGGCTGGTTTAGGTCCTTGTTGTGGTTGCTGCGTTTGTTGCTTTTTAAATTGCCTATTTTGTCTTTCTAGGTCTCCTATTCGCCCACGCATTAGATCTAGTTCGCGTTCTAGGCGCGTGAGTTGTGGTGTTGTTTGGTGTGGAGGCTGGGAGGCGATTACTGCCCAGCTCACCTTGTTTATGGCTTCCTTGTTATGCTTCTCTTGCTTTTTTGCCGCTGTTGTTTTGTTGTTTGTCCCCTCTCTTGGTCACTGTCCCTGGAGCGGTCTCGGGAGCTGGACCTGGAATGGGCCCCGTCTGGTGATGCAGAGTCCTCGCAGTCGCGGCTGAACCAGCGTCTCTTGAGGATCCCGTTGGTTTCTGGTCGGCTTCGACGTTGCAACAGTTGTGGCCTGTCCCATTGGGGGACCCATTTAAGTTTCTTGGTGCATTCCGATGCCGCCGTTGGATGAGCCTCCCCGCACAGGGCACGTTCTGATTCACATGTGTGGTCCTCAGGAGGATCCCTTAGCCGACAGTTGCTGTACGCCTTTGCAGTTGGCATTGGGCAAACGTCCGTTCTATTTCCATGGCTTTTGCACAATTTGCAGTATTGTCGGGTGCGGCGATAAGGCACCATGGAATTGCACCACCGTAATAGTAAACGAAGCGTGGCACTATCGGTCCATCGAACGTGATCACTGCGGTTTCAGACGTGCCGAGCATCCGGAGTTGGACGATTGTCACTCCTTGCGTGCGCACTAGGAGATTACTTAGGAGTTCATCTTCTGGGGTTTCGCGTTCCACTCCATGTATCACTCCTTTAAGGTATCCTTCAGGGGTGGTCATGTAGGTGTTGATAGGATGTTTAGTGCCGTTGAGATCCAGCGTTTTGATCTTCAGGATCTTCTCCGCCGCTTGTTCGTGGGGGGTACTTGCAACGATTATGTTTGACCTATTGTGGAGGCGAAGCAGAAATTTATCACTCTTGCAGGTCTCCGGGTCGCCGCTTGCACGTTCAATCACTCGTGCAACTTCGTAGGTTTTAAGTTCTTTCACAACTAGCCCTGGCTTGCGCTGCATGATAATTTGTATGTCGTTTCTGGGTAGCGGCGCAGCGCGCGTTCGCAGTCGGTTCCTTGCAGACGCTCACCCGCGTTTAGCTCGCTCTCCTGCAGGCGTTCTGGCGTAGCAACTGTTGCCGTCGCCGCCATCTCGAGCTCCGCTCTCATCAGAGGCTGCTCGCACTTGTTTTCGTAAACGTTTTCGCTCTCGCAACGATATTGCAAATTGCCACTGACGTACCGTTCTTGGCTTCGTCGTCTTCCTTTGGTGAGATTCCCTCCGCGTCGTCGTCGCTGGTCGATTCCCCCTGTAGCACCTCGTCAGGTGAGAGGAACTCTTCTTCAGCATCCGCCGCAGATCGCACTTGTATTTCGATGGATTGGTCATCCATGTCCATGGTGTCCTGGGCTAGTTCGAAGTCGTTGTCCGTCGGGATTTGTGCCGTCGCGGCGTTACGCTTGGGCCGGGAGCTGGCTGCCGGCATTCCGCACTCCGCTCCGCCGTTAGGCTTAGCGTGGCGAGCCGGCATGATGCGGTGGTGGTCTTATAATTGTTAGAGGAAACCGGGTCCGCTTGCCCCAAAAATGCGGTATCAGCGTGATCCTGGTGTCTTCCTGTACAGCTGCTGCAAATTTGTAATTCGCTAGGCACGATAATTGATGGAGCCGATGGGAACACATCTGCACTCCTCGACGCCACCTGGCGATCCTCCAATTATAATAAATATCAGATAAACTTCACCGTTCTCTGTAAAGCTGCATTTTTTTCATCTACCCTAAGAACGTTTTTTGAGCGTTCATCCTTGTTTTATTGCTTTGCCCAGGGGAAACACTGGAGTTTGCCTAGGAGAAAGTACCAGCGGAAACACAGTATTTTAGCTCATGCTGAGGTTCCAAACGTACGTCGTCATAAACTGAGCGATGAAGTAGACGAATAACCTTGTTCGGGTGGTCGTGGGAGCCTCTTCTTGCTCATCTTTGATGAACGTGCTTTCACAAAAATGAAAAAAAAAAAACGTTCAATAAAATAAAATAAAATACATACAGTCCTAAGCTCATAGCACCATTTGATATAAGTGAAGTATATCGTATATATGAAGTATATAAGTGAAGTAATATTGCTGCCCTAGCACATCCCCGTGCTAGTGAATTCGCCCGTGCCTGGCTACTTAAAGGCGCAATTAGAAATAAGAAATGAGCCTTTGCTACTTTATTCATTTCATTTGTTCTTCTTAACAGCATTTTGTTCTTTTCCTCTCCAGTCCAAGGCAGCAATATTATCCGCACTATTCTATCCACGTTTGCAGTAGTGTGTTGTTATTGTCTTCGTCGTGGTCATCGTAGTCTTCATTCTCCATGTACGCAGTGGGAGAAGAACTATTATTTGCTTGTTTGAGAGAAACTTACAAGAAGAGGGTAATTATAATTTGTAAATTGGGACAAGTGGTAGCACGTCTATAACAGCGCTTTCAATATATCCGCTCCTCTACAAGCGGTGCCCTCACGACACTAGCCCGAATAATTTGAGACCACTCTCGAGACATAAGAAGTTCATTGAGTTCTTTTGATCCTATTTGTGTGATCGTTCCCTCCAAAAGCACCTTGCTTTTTTTGTGTGTATAACGAGAAGCGAGATTTTGCACAATCGGCTCGCCTGGTTTGTAACGTTGAAGGATGCCAAGGGATAGATCGCGCCGTGAGGTACAAAATATAACCCGCTCCTTGCAAAGAATCAGTGGCTTTGGCCTTGCGCTGCAAAGCCAGAGGGCACGGCGTCAAAGCCAGGCTGCGGCCGCCGCGTTTCCATGGGGGCGAAATGCAAGAACGCCTGTGTACCGTGCATTGGAGGTCACAATTATACGCAGAGGGTCAAAAGTATAACCAAGTCTTACCATTGATTACAATTACAAAAGTAACCTCTAAATCAATCGTGACCTAATAGAGAGCAAGACTCATGCACTATTTGTGATAAACAAGAAGTTGATCCTGTGGAGACGATTGGAGACGTAAATGCGATTAGCAATACTTAAGACGGGTGTGTAATTCATCATGAGGTTTTATACGTGATGGGAATTATAAAACAATCACTAGCTGTTATAATTGTATTGATCTTAACGAGACAGAACGATTGCTTAAATTTTGCTAATGTAGAGAGTTTATTAAAGAGCTCGATGAGGAACGTGGAGTCGCCGGGATGCTCTCTCGCGCTTCTCTCACATATGAGAAGTCAAATAGCATTATGTCGCCGTTGTTTGTGCTGTGATCGTCATGGTGGCATTGTCACTGTAGCTTGCGCGAGTCTATGCAGTTAAGGATGTTCTAGGTGTCACCAGAGGACTCTGAAATTCCCTTTTACAGCCTTTCCATAAATGGAGCTCAACATTACTCTTAGGCAAGTACGTTTGATAGAGTGGGCATGAAGTTTGCGATGTGGTAAAGCGTGTTAGGGTCGTCGTTGTTGCAATATGTATATATGAAGCTAACAAGCTACTTTCGGCGAATGCGCGCTTCATTATAGCTTGTTTGGCAATTGCAAACACAGAAGCGCTGCCCTTGGACCCCGCGGTGGCGACCACGTCTGCGATCCACCAACCAGTCACGACTCGAAAACAGCGGACATTTTAAAGAGAGCCCGCGGGCCCTTCGATCTTTCGGAGGAGCCCCGCTTCACGCCAGGGAATTAATGTTACTCAAAGAAATATATGTGCGTAAGACGCACTGCCTCCAACGACAGCAATTGTGGCACGTGATGCCTCTAATTTGTCCAATTGAGTACGCGAAACACTACTGCTGGTGTTGCGCAAGGCTTCAATAGGAAGAAAAGAAGAAATAGAAGAGTAGGCGCACCCGATAATGTAAGCGGGATGCGGACCCTGTAGGAGGAAAAGCCGCTTGCTGAAGGAAGTCGAGGCAGAAGGAGAGTGTGTCTACGTTGACAGTGACGAGATCGATTCCTGGCAGCATGGCCACTCAATCTTTGAATTTATCCTCTCCAATAATTATTCCTAAAAATTATTGCGTATAACTGATCCCTAAACAGCACTACAACTTCCAATATGTAACTAAAATTTGAAATTGGGTCTGTTCAGGGATATTTTAAACAGTATTTTTGCACTGTTTTAAAATAAATATGCGCGTGCTGTTGCTACTTTACTATGTATTTGTGAAGTGACCAAGAGCGACACGAAATAATTATATGATGTCGGTTCTCCACTACGCCACGTATCTACTACGATATACAGGGTATGCCAGCTATCACGCAGCAGGATTAAAAAAAGAGGAACGGCGTTACGCGAAGCCAACCTAGTGCGTATTGTTTCCAGTGCAGTGGAGTAACCGCCAGTAATTTTTTCGTTACGGAGAGTTAAATTATTCATTGTAATTAATTATCTAACTCGAGAAGTACTGTCCTAATTATCAAAGTGTCAGTGATAAAGTTGTAGAGAAACATGAAAAACTCCCGATACAGCTTTCTGTTGCTCAATACGGTCTATACATAAATGTGTTTTTCCGAGTGAGAAAGAAGCCCGCGAATACACGCAGAATTGCCGCACGACTGGCTGCTCGAGGCACTTTGCGTGTATTCGCGGGCTTCTCTCTTGCTCGGAAAAACACTTTTATGTAGACCGTATTGAGCAACGGAAAGCTGCATCGGGAGTTTTTCATGTTGCTCAACAACTTTCTCATTGACACTTTGAAAATTAGGACAGCACTTCTCGAGTTAGATAATTAATTACAATGAAATAATTAAATCTCAGTAACGGAAAAAATACTGGCGGCTACTGCACTGTACTGGAAACAATACGCACTAGGTTTGCTTCGCGTAACGCCGTTCCTCTTTTTTTTTAATCGTGCTGCGTGATAGCTGGGACACCCTGTGTAGTCGAAGAATCAGGAAGAAGAAACGCTATAGCAACAAATACTTAAAGGAGTGACGAAAATAATGCAAAAAGGAAAGTACCAAATGGAAGGAGGAATAGTGATGGCAGATTATGCAAATAAGCAGATTTAGATTGTGTGAGATAAAAGGTCGGCATGTTAGACATTGGAGTATAACGAAGCTGAAACAAAAGCAACAATGAATGAATAATATAATAAATTGTCCATGCTACTTAAACCTAACGGATTGCAATACAATCGCGTCTCGTTAATGTGAACCCCGTTAATTAAGACACCCCGCAATATGGACGAAATTTTCGGTGACCGGTCTCTCGCCATGCAATTCTGCCCCGTTAATGATGCAATGGTTAATGATGTTAATGGTCTCTCCCAACCCGCTGTCCGGACTATAAGCGGCTATATTGGGGACAAAATGGCTAAATATAGGCATTTTTGTCTCGTTGTTATGGACATGGTCAACAAAGCAAACAAATAAATAAGATGACTGGTGCCCCCAGAGGTCCCAGTGCGTACCCGGAATTCGCGCAGGCCGAGTCTGTATGCACAAGAACTTTCCGGGATGGTGTCGAACTGTCTCATCAGATTGCCTGCACGACGCGCGTATCGAGCGCATTCTGGAACTGGCGTGACGACCAGTGATAACGCTAAAACGTTCGATGGTAAATGATTAAAAGCCGACATGCTTCGCCGAGCATCAGATTCAAGAGCTTCAAGCAGCCGACGTGTTGCGCTTTCTGGACACTAAAGTAGGATCGAAGGCATCACTGCAAACCCAAATCTCCTCGTTTTTTGGCTGAATAAACCGTGTTCTTTTTTGAAACGATTATTCCTAATGTTTGTGTTTTTAACCCTGATTCGTTATTATATACGACTCACAATATAGATGACTTTTCTGGGGAATGGAGGCGTCCATATTAACGAGACATGTCTATGTACGTAGACTAGTGTGAAACTGATCAAGTTTTGACAAAGCTGCTGTAGACATACACAGGTTCAGCCCGCGTAAAATTTTTCTGTCAATTTGTTTCATATCAGCGCACAATAATTGAACACATTAAAAATATTGTTGAAAGAAAGACGTTTCAATGGGGGTAGCCTATGAAAGGCTTTATCTGTGCCGTGTTGCCATAGTCATGCGCACTCGCTACTTCTGTATCAGTGTACCTTGCATTTGTTTGATTCTCAGTGGCCATCCAATAAATACAGTTGACTGTGTGCTATAATAAGTAACCATGGCACAGTAAGCTGGAAAACTCGAAAGTTTCAGAAAAGGGATGCATTACAACGGGCGCATGCGTATAATTTATGTGGTGAGAAATACGCCATAATATAAACGCACTATGTGATACCTCACATGGAGTGCACCTTAGACAGAAATGATACTGTGGAGGCAACAAGCAGAGTCAAAGCATGCAAGCAAAAAAAAAAAAGCAAAGTCAACACAACACATACAGGGTGCCTCCTTATGCATACAGATCTGCAATATCGCACTCTAATACGAAAATCTTGCTATTCAGCTTCTCCCACGAAACACGATAATGTCAGGAATCACTACAGGCGGCTGCAGGCAATACGAGCATTCGTGAGAGCTAGCCGGTAGGCCTGCTAGGCTGCACGTCGGAAACGGTTCTCTTGGCTCACTGTTTCCAAGTGACGTAAGTACCCGGCGCGATGCTTTCGAAATAGGCGGCAACTCTCTGGAAGAATGAGAGACTAGAGTTGTGGGTAGGCGGAGCCATTTTTACTAGACCATTGCAAGATACTGTTGGTTATAGGAAGAATAGAGTTTGAACTACGAAAGAAAACAACAAGCATGACAACAATGGTACAACCCTCGCATCACTAAGAGGATATAAAAGAACATCGATGGCGCTCAATAAGTTGTATGGTATTGAAGACGATGTTAAGATGGGGAATAGTAAGAGCTTGTTGGAGTGGACGAAAGGGAAAGGGGTCTGAAGGAACCGGACGTCAGAAACACTGTCGACACGACGTAGCGGGGGCAGGAACGGCCCTGCGGCAACGCGTGATGGCAGCCGTAAAAGGTACCGCGCCAAGGATAACAACATCCGTTATCGGTAATTAACAGTCTCCTCACGCTTTGCTCTCATAGCACGCTTCATCGCCTCGCTTCATCGGTTTTGTTGTATGGAACGCTGCTTTTCTGTCTCTGCGAATTCCAAGCTACTTTGTGGGAGACGCCGCTCCCATAACTACGGTGATGGATGTGCAGTCACCTGGAGGGGTGCCGGGTCCTTCCACGTCAACAGCGGCCGCGCCCAGGAAGCGGTCTAGTCACCCGAGTGACACTGACAGCGAGGACACTGTGATCTACTCAGCGACCAGTGATGATACCTCGGATGACAGTGACTTCGTGCCCGTAGCAAAGCGCAAAGCAAAGAGAAGACTCATCAGGACATCTCCTTCCGCAAGTAAGGCTACTGTGATCCCGACGCGAAAGTCATCGGAGCACACAATTTTATTCGTGCCTGTGGATGCGAGCGACAATATAAACCGGCTCAACCGTCAGGCTACATCTGTGGCGCTAGAGGCCCTTGCTCCGGGCCAGATCAAAGATGTTAGAATCAACGCCCGTAAGAACATTCTCGCTATAGATGTCGCGGACCGCAGCGCGCTAGACGTTTTGAGTAACGTCAATGTGCTGGAGAACATCAACGTACGCTGCTTCAAACAAGATGAACCTACCTCTACGGCCGGTGTTGTATATGATGTAGACAATTCCATAAGCGATGCCGACCTGCCGATACTCATCAAGCCGGCGACAGAGGGAATTGCCATATTGCAAGCCCGTCGACTAGGGAAATCGAACTGCGTGAAGCTAACTTTCAAAGGAGACAGCCTACCATCACACGTCAAGGTCGGTCACTTTCGACAAGTAGTACGACCTTTTGTGCCAAAGCCGCTTCAGTGCCGGAAGTGTCAAAGGATAGGGCACGTTAGTGCAGTTTGCACAAAGACAGCCGTGTGCTCACGATGCTCTGGGTCACACAGCTCCGACGCCTGTCGTGCAGAAAACCAAAAGTGCGCCAATTGCCAAGGCTCTCACGACGCATCTTCCAAGAATTGCCCACGTGTGAAAAAGGAGATGAAAGTCTTGAAGCAAATGGTCAGGGATGGTTCGTCGCACAGGGAGGCTGCCGCTAAGGTGCGACGCCGGCGTTCACATCGCCGGAGATCTTCGAGGAAACCTACTGCTATTGCTAAGGATGCACCGCGTCCGCCGACAGTCCACATACTTCCACAGACAACTAGCAATACTAGCAGCGAGGATCCTACGCAGAAAACTTCGAATGCCATTGCCTCACGCGAGGAGTGCCTCCGTTGCCGAGGCTAGACCAACCAGCGGAGAAGCTACATGACGCACGCTCGCCGAATCATGCTTCACCTTCGGACAGCCGCCAAGAAGACGACAAACAAGTTGTCACCATGATGAGGGCCCTTATGAACACGTTCCGTGTTCTCCTGACGTCCATACACACTCCGGCGGCTCGAGGTGCGCTTCAGATACTGGATGCGCTGAATCCGGTACTGACCAGTCTTGAGAAGCACCATGGCTGCTCCTCGGCACTCGTTCCTTAAACAAGTCAAGGAAGCGTCTATCTTCCAGTGGAACGCCCGTGGCCTTAAATCCCGCATTTCGGACTTTCGTCCCTTTGTTTTTAAGAACAAATTTCCAATCATAGTTATTTGTGAGCCAAACATTGAGAGCGCGATCCGTTTATCAGGATATGAAGCTTTCATGTCTGACACCTGTAGCGACCGCAGCAAAGTCATCGTCTATGTCAGATGTGATTTCACTTATGTTTTACACCCAGTGGCACCTGATGACGACAATCAGTACGTATGCTTGACGGTAAAATGCAAGAACGTCACACTCACGCTCGTAGGTGCCTACATTTCACCTTCGAGCCGATTTAACAACGCAAGACTAAGTGCAATTTTAAAAGCGACACCTGGACCATGGATTGTTACCGGCGATTTCAATGCGCATCATCCGCTATGGGGAAGTTTAAAGATGAATTGCCGAGGACGACGTGTACTAACTTTCGCGTCGAACCATGAACTCTGCTGCCTAAATGATGGAAGTCCCACTTTTCTGCGGGGATTGACTTACAGCAGCTGCCTGGACTTAACTTTTGTTTCAAGATCCCTCAGTAGCAGTGTGCAATGGTTCCCAGACAACGAAACGCATGGTAGTGACCATGTTCCAACATATGTTAAGGTCGAAGGCATCGGCAAGTCACACTATACCAGAGTTCAACGCATCGACTGGCCGAAATACACACTCCTCATGGAGCAGATGTGTCAAAATTCTCAGAACTGTATACCTGGAAACATCGAAGAGCTAATTAATGACGCTGCTCAAAAGGCCACAAGCGTTTTTAGGCCTATACCAAAATTTTCTGAATTCGAAGCGGAATTGGAACGCCTCCGAGCAATTCGCCGTCGCGCTGAACGACACTACCGGCGCACGAAGTCCATATACGACTTAAGGGAGTCGAGACGCATACAGAAGATCCAGCGTCGGATCAACTTACTGCAGTCTCTAAGGTGGAAGACTTTTTGTGATTCCCTTGACCCACATAAACCCCTGTCATATATATGGAGGACGGTGCGCGGTCTTCGAACATCGCCGCAACAACGCCACCCCTTCAAATGCCTGGCTCTCTACCAAGGTCGGCGAGAGATCGACGTAGCGGAGGACTTCTGTTTGAGGGTTGCCGGCCAACCATCCTCATTCACCGCACCTGATCCCTATGACGTTCCCATCTCGAAGGATTCTCGTATGGACAATCTGTTCTCCATCGAGGAGTTGCAAGCAGCATTGGCAGCGTGCAGACGTTCCTCATCGCCCGGACCTGACGGGGTGACGTACGCAGCTCTTGCCAACCTCGGTCAAACAGCCCGGCATGCTCTTCTGGACGTCTACAATAATCCGTGGCGTGAAGGAGTGGTTCCTGCTGCATGGAAGTCCAGCCGCCTTGTGCCTTTGCTAAAACCAGGCAAATCACCTCTAGACGTGGCGTCTTATCGTCCCATTGCTCTGGCCAGTTGTCTAGGAAAGGTGATGGAGAGGATGGTGCTGACACGTCTGGAGTGGTACCTAGAGCGGTACGAGATATACCCCGACGCTATGGCAGGCTTCCGACGTGGACGTTCTTCTATAGACAACGTCATAGATCTTGTCTCGTCGGTTCAGCACGAAAAAACCCTAAAGAGACTGTCAGCGGCGATGTTCCTGGACGTCAAAGGCGCTTATGACAACATAACTCATCGAGCCATCCTGGACGCTTTGGGCGATGTCGGCCTAGGTGGCCTTGTTTTTCGATGGATACACAGCTATTTAAAGGACAGGTCGTTCTTTGTGCAAACAGAGGACGGTGTGACATCGCAGCACAACACCTACCGTGGCGTACCGCAAGGTGGAGTCTTGAGCCCCACTCTATTTAATCTAGTGCTCATCGACCTGGTTCATTCCCTTCCGCAATCCGTCCATGTGTCGATCTATGCGGACGATATATGCATTTGGTCATCAGGGGTTACGCGTCCCCAGGTGCGCGCCAGACTCCAAAAAGCGGCCACAATTACATCAGGTTATCTTCGAGTACGAGGTCTGGAGGTGTCATCAGAGAAGTGCTCTATGGTCGCTTTCACGCGCAAAGCAATGAGACCGTATGTTGTCAAAATTAATGGACAGCCAATCATCTACGAGAAGACGCACCGTTTTCTAGGAGTGACAATCGATCGAGACCTCTCCTGGAGTCCTCATATCTGCTACCTAAAAAAGAAGCTGGCCATGGTAACCCATATTCTCAGTTTTCTCGCGGGAAAGTCATGGGGTGCATCTGTGAGGGCGATGCTCCAGCTCTATAACGCACTTTTCTTGGGTCTCCTACGCTATAGCTTACCTGTACTAAGTGGGACCGGTAAGACCAACCTCCGTGCCCTCCAGTCTGTGCAAGCTCAAGCTCTGAGAATATGCCTTGGCCTTCCCAGGTGTGCATCAACGGCAGCAACAATAGCCATCGCGCATGATCACCCCATCAATACGTACATTCAAGTAGACGCTTTAAGGATGCACATCAGGCACTTCGCCCGACTTCCATCGCATCATCTCGCCTCCCTTCCTGCCACTCGACCTCGTTCAGCGTTTAGCAGGACTATTGCCGCCAGCCATGGAACTTTACCATCGAAATTCACGCCTGCAGCACGACCATCTCTACCTCTGTGGTGCCTGCATCCAATCCAAGCCCTTCTTGTAATTCCCGGTATCAAAAAGAAAACCGAGATGTCGTCATTCGCCCTCAAACAAACCGTGCTTTCATTCATGCATGAAAAGCACAGAGAACGCACCCACGTTTACACGGACGGTTCTGTCTCCTCCAAAAGTTCAGCCGGAGCAGTGGTAATTCCCGTGAAATCTGTCACCATGCAATTCAAGACGTCTCACATTACATCATCGACGGCTGCAGAACTCGCACCTATCCGTGCTGCTCTGGAATTTATTGGTCCCAAATCACCACAGTCATGGTCCATCTTTTGTGACTCGAAGGCAGCTCTCCAGTGCCTGCTGTCCCCTTTCAACCACGGACCTAACGCACAATTAGTCGCAGACATCCGACTACTTCACCATCACGCTACCGACAAGGGGCACAACATCATCTACCAGTGGATACCGGGTCAC
This sequence comes from Dermacentor silvarum, assembly GCF_013339745.2. Classification (NCBI taxonomy): domain Eukaryota; kingdom Metazoa; phylum Arthropoda; class Arachnida; order Ixodida; family Ixodidae; genus Dermacentor; species Dermacentor silvarum. The sequence goes on from NC_051157.2 coordinate 93,862,767, forward strand.
TGCGGAATTTCGGGAAATCACAGTGCGGATGACGCTGCCCGATCGGCCCACGATGGTGCCCCTATTTTATCGATACCACTGTCGAGAACAGACGCAGCCACAAAACTTCGTTCCCTCGCACGCGAGCTTACGCAGACTCTGTGGAACACCAGTGACTTCAGCAACGCACGCCTCCACAGACTGGATCCACGTCTGCAACTCCGTCTTCCACCAGGGTTACCACGAGCGGAAGCAACACTTCTGTGCCGCCTGTGGCTCGGCGTGGCATTCACGAACGCCTATTCCTTCCGAATTGGAATGGCCGACAGCCCCGCTTGCAACAACTGTGACTGCGAGGAGACAATCAAGCACCTCCTCTGTGAATGTCCCCGCTACAATGTGGCAAGAAAAGCGCTCGCGACTGCGCTTGAAAAACTGGACAATCGCCCCTTCACAGAGGAAAAAGTTTTAGGACACTGGTCTAGACGGGCTTCGGCACTCAAGTCCTTAAGGGCTCTGCTGAAGTTCTTAAGGACTTGTGAATTGTGCGACCGGCTTTGAACGTTGTAGCGCGTAGGGTCGCGTTATTGCGCGAATTTTATTTTATTTTATTTATTTATTTTATTTTATTTCTTATTTTTTTATTATTATTGTTGTTGTTGTTTTTTTTTTGTTTCTTCTATCACCTTTCATTCCCTTTACTCCTTTCCCCAGTACAGGGTAGCAAGCCGGTATTTACACTGGCTAACCTTCTTGTCTTTCCTTCCCTTTCTTTCTCTCTCTCTCTCATCGCAAATCTGGTAGGCATAATTTCATCAAGGCCGTGCTCAAGTCGTGATGATGCGCTAGTAAGCGCATGCCCATGTACGTTCAAACCCATATGCACGCAGTTTTCGGAGAGATCCCTTATTGACCATCGCAGAAGAAGACACATCTGCGGATGTAGCGCAGCAATGCGTCAGCCCTCGCAACTGCAACGCCATACCCCCTACCATTCCTTCCTGCTGGGTTTCAAATTGTTAATTTATTGAGATCGCAATTATGTGGACAATCCATGCGCTTTTCTTCTGTCGTCATCACCATGATGTTCCGCATAAAGTCCAATAGTCATAACATCGTTTGTGCAAGTGAAAGTGTGCGAGCGTGAGCCGAGGATGGTGGCTCGATTGCGTGCGCGCAAGGGAGAAAGCGGCGAGGATGCGCGCCGTCTTCCATCATGCCGAGTGCATCGTGCAGGGTGGGGGGCGGGGGGGTGAAGGGATGTTCAACTATTGCGGCGGTGTCTATGGCGCTGCGGAGCGTGGCCTCGTGGTTCCTTATCCCCAAAGCGATGTGCGATGGGGACAGATTGGAGGTGCCCCGAGGGCTGATAGCTTCGTGTGCACTGTGTTCTCGCCGCTTAGTTCGCAGGTCAACTGCAGGTAAATTCTTAGCTTGCAGGTTAATTCACTCGCTCTTTCTACAGCGCTTCCTCACGCCAGCGTTTTGATAGCAAGTGTCCCCGGCCATCGAACGAGATGTGCTCAAGTCTATCTGTGCGCGCGTGACACCATGTTTGTTAATTTAGATACCAAGGGAATGTTTTTAAGTATATACGGCCGATAAAACTATTATACTTACTTTGCACAGATGTCTAATGACTTGCAATCGCAATCGATACTATGCCTTTAGGGTGAAAGTGCAACTTTTTTAGATTTTTTCTGATACACGATTCTCTGGTCCTCTACGCACCTTATAGTTCGTTCCAGAAGCAGGATCCTTGGATATTTCCAAGCAGTTTAAGCCGACCCCAAGAGAGAGCCAGCAAACTATCGGAGCCGGAAAAGGGTGGACGAAATTCGTCACGCCATGGCAATCTGTTAGCCAAGGTGTGATTTTAGGCTAAAGTGCTGCTCCTTTTGGTGATCTTGCTTTCACGGCGACCTCTTCCGTCGCAATCACTGCGACAATGAAGACGGCATTCCCGCTGTTTCCCTTACCAATTTCTCCTCAAAAACCAAGGAGAGCCAGCTGCTGCACTCTTTCGCCACGAAAGTGGAGTCAATGAAGGCTTCCGGCCATTTCATTAAACACGCAATACATAGCCGTTTGGCTAAGTTTGGCCTCTTATATGCGAACAGTTTCTTTGTTACGATAGTGCTCCACTAAACACGTATATATGGGCTCCAATATTGCATGTTCCAATGAATTCCCCTTTATATTTTATATATGAGTCCCCCTAATTATGGCTAATTTGCAGCGCGCACTTCTAGGCCAAAGCTAAGGCACGAGAAGAGTCAAGACACAGTGCTTTCCTCGTGCCTTAGCTTTTGCCCTAGTAGTACGTGCTCTAAATTAGCCATGCTTCCATACCAATTCGCCCATTCTTCGCTGCTGTTCGCTAATTATGCTCATATGTGTGTTCCTTAGTTTATTGTAAAGATGTAAATAAATCCTTCACTATTATTTCCACCTTCCCGACCTCTAACTTCTCTTCAACTAACCACTCTCGGCATAAAATGAGTGATGGCGGAGGCCCACTTAGCCTTCGTGTGACGCTCCGGTAGCGTACGGCCTGCTTCCCTGTTCTAAACGCAATGACGGCGTAGGCTAGCAACTCTCTGAGTGACTCCCAACTGCGCCCATGGTCGCCAACCCTTTACTGTACACAGTGAGCCACATCGACAATGGAAGCACCAAACTGAACAGTGATGCCATGACGAGCCAGAAAGAGTGCCGTGTAGTGTCAAGAAAATATTACGCCTATGAAGACATACTGCAGGACGTGCCGTTCAGTGTGCCAATTAGCACCCATGCACCGCAATGTAATTTTTTGCACAACGCATGTACAACACCCTAATTTAGAATTCTCACGCGGAAAAGCAAACTGATCGATTAACTCGTATCTGCCTTCGATCCGTTTATATTCTTTAACTCCCGAAGATTAGAACAACAATGGGCACTCTAACAGAAAGCAGACACCTTCCTCGACAAATTTTACAAACGCGGGAGTAAAATCGCGCTTGTGTGCGATATGTTGAGTCACTGCGCACCCTCTTGTCGGCACATATCTTTCTGAAGTCGTCGGCCTACTTCTGCCACTCCATGAGGGCTGAGGGTTATTCTGCGTCTTTACGGTCTCCTTGGAAATTTTCTGCCTAGTCTATTACTACACCAATATCAGCCATCATATGCAAGTAAAACCCCTTGCCACCTTTAAAGTAGTTCACGTCGGAACACATCTAGGGATGCTAGAACAATATCGCCATATGTACGCTGAGGGCTGTGTGACAACCGATTCATCCGCCATAACAATGTGGGTTTCATCAACAAACATCACATTTTCCACGAAGCTCAACTACAGGACCTCTTCCACTGCCATGGAGTTCGCAACACGGCCAGGACCTTTCACTTAGATCTTGAAGCAGCCAATGAGCTACTAGTCATCCTTACAGACGCATGGGCTGTCTTTCTCTACCTCAAGTCGATAGGTGCCAACATCCAGACCATCTACAACGTCAACTGCTTACACACCGAAGTCTGAGATACGCAGCCAGAGCACTCATCTGCAGTGGCTACCTTCTCACTGCAGTGTACCCGGCAACGTACCTGTAGACTGTTCTGCTAGTTCAGCCCCAATCACTACAGATATACTGCCGATAACTTTCTCTAGCAGAGGTGGATGCGCTCCGGTGTAGTGTCATGTGAGGCGGGTGCAGCGGGCGCTCGAGATTTCTTCAAAAAAGCAGTACGCACCTACTCGCACACATGATCGTCTGTGTGATTTTCGTATGCCATGTGGCCTTAACAAGCGCGAAAGTACCTTTTACACCGTATATTCGTATAAAAATAGCAAACACAAAGTATTTTGTACTTAAAATCAAACTGATAATGTGGCCACCGTGCCCTGCGCGCGAAGTGCGGGAAGATACAACGCATATAATGTGCGCTTGCAGGCTATATACATACACACAAAAACGCCCTAATATCTGCACTCAACATTCACCAACATTCGCCTTTGAACCAAGCACGCCCTGGGCCAATGGACTAGCAGCGACTTTGCATCTAGTGCAACGAAGGCACTTTAGTATTTTCTTAGAGACACTGACCTCAATGAGAAACCTTAATTCAGGGTAAAGTGCTGTGTTTTGTGGTTCTTGTTTACATTTGTTGTAGACTGCGGACACCATTTCATTTTTCACTCTATCCATCTGGAGCAACATGCTAGGCGAGACGCCAGGCAAACCACTCCAGGATTAATTAACTCTCGCTATCTTTTTACCCGCCTTTTGCATTAGCAATGACACTAGAAAAGACCTGAGTAGCGCGCGAATCAAACTAGCGTAGCCAGGTTCGCCTTATCGTAAAACTAAATCTGCTGTCCAGTTAAATATTGAGGTGGGGAATTTCACATCGATCCACATATTTATGCAGGATACATTGTGACTCATACTAGGTCAAAACATCCAACTTCTGTTATTTTCTCGACGACGTATACAGAATGTGATCCGAGCTCTAATTCATAAGGCAGCCAAAACACAAGCTTTCATTAAATTCCAGTTGAAAAACCTCCGCTGCATTTCAAAGGGTATGGTGCTCTGCTGCCGAGCAGGAGGTCACGGGTTCGCTTCCTGGTCGCGGCGGCTGCATTCGGTAGGAAGCGGAATGTAAGATCGCTCAAGTATCACGCTTTGAGTTCACAATGAGAACTCCAGGTGGTCCAAAAATTATTTTGGAGGCGCACGAAACAGCAACATTCCTTGTACCCTCATATGCAGTTTCAGCACGTTAAACACCACACTAAAAACTGTATTGAACTACCGACTACCAACTATTAGAGAGCACTACATGTTCTTTATGTAGACCAAGTTGTGAAGATTGTGACTTTTCATGCAAAGTTCCCAGCTTTGATCCCCGCGTGAGGGAGGATATGTAACCACTTGCTCCGTCACAATGTCTCCTTCATCTTTCTCAATCTAAACAAAAGGAAGGATTTTCTTCTATTTGTGGTCTTTCACAAAATATATGTATTTCTGGCATTGAGCATCGGAAGCACGTATCTTATGACTAACTGTAGCCGATGGTAAAATGCCCTTTTGTGCTTGGCCCAAGCACATAACAAAGAAGTGGGACTGCATGGAAATTTATATGGATGTCACCCGCTAACTGTTACTGTCTAATGAGTGGGAGGTAGATTCACAGCGCAACAGCTAATAATTTGACTTGTGATCCCTGATATACGCGCTTAACCCTCGCAATAGGCATTTTCAAGTTTAGTTTCATTGTCTGCTATGAACTCTAAACTCGGAATGGGCCAGCTCCCTCCCAGAAAACCATACTAGCGTCCTTAACGGGTATACCACTGGGCGTCTTCCCTAGAGAGCTTCTGTTTGCTGTTCGGCTTCACCTTGGTAGCATTTACCCGCAAATTTACTCCTCGAAAAACACTGGCCTCAGCAGATTGGCAGGAATTATTCGACGTTCGCCTCCCTTCACAGCAGGCATCAGGCACCCTCGCTCCCGCACGTCCTACCTAACTGCGTCTGGTCCCTTGGCCTGCGTGAAAAAAAAGAACAACAAAAAAAGAAACGCATCGCTTTAATGTTTCCATTTGAAAGACGATCGAGCAGATTCAAGAGGGCAGTGGGCCTAACCTCTCAAATAGTGCATTCCAAGGCGGCATTGGGTCTCCGTCGTTCCGAATATTTCTTTACTGCTGTCAGATCCTCTAGAGCTAATACAAACAAAGGAGAAATAGGTACACGTATAGAAACTAACACGAATGGAGTGTTGAAGCTTTCTGTGTCCGTTCGGGCAGAAAGACAAGCGAACAAGGCAGCACCCTATAGTGTCACTGACTGTTGGCGTAATTAGCGCGCACGTAGCGAGCGGAGTTAGAAAACGAAAAAACGTAGAAACACGGACGTGGTGACGGCGAAGACAACGACGGCTCATTAGCGACGTCTGGCGCAGACAGCTCGCTCTGCGGGACTGACAGATCTAAATGCTGCGGGCGAGAGGCTTGCACGCGTTGGGATGAAAGAAAGAATCTGTCGGGCAAATGCACACGCCGTGTCTTGAACGCGAGCTCCTTAGCCTGTCCTCGCTTTGCACAAACTTTCTAAAGCTTCCCACAGCTGTGACGCGTTCTGCACGTCTCGGTAACGCATGGGGAAGTAGCCAACAAACCCATGACGCGGAAGAGGCACTGCGATGGCCCGCCGAAGAAGGGAATACTTTCATGTCACTGGATCTTCTTGCGTGTGGTGAAAATGTTGCTCGCTCGGGTGACGTAAGGGCGCCTTCCGAGAGGTGAATAGCAGAACTTTTTGTGGGGCTAGTTGGTGCATGTTACTGAATTATTTAAAGCGCCAGACAGAAGACACAAGAAGAGACACGGACGAGCACTTTTAACGAGATGTGCCTGGCGCGGCATGCAGACCATGTGATGCTGGTGACGAGGGCGGCCAAAATTTATGTAGGGGAGGAAACACATATTGAAGGGCCCACTGTAAAAGAAAGGTATTCAAGCAGAACTTTTTGTTGGGCTAGTTGGTGCATGTTACTGAATTATTTAAAGCGCCAAACAGACGACACAAGAAGAGACACGGACGAGGTGAATAGGCAGCCAGTCAGTGTTATTATTTTAAATGAGACATTTACAGCCTATGCGCACGGGTTCTCTCAGTTATAGTGTACATCAAAATCTTAATGGCTCCCTAGACAGACTACTTGGTTTCAAACCTATGGTGCCCAAACAAAGTTTGCAAGCTGTTGTGCGTTTGGCAAGCGCCAACAATTTGGCCCCTAATGTGTTTGCAGCGACAGCGGGAGCGTTAGTGAATATCAATTGGTGATTGAGGCAACACAATATATTTCCTTTTTCTCTCACCTTCTTGTTCGCATTCCCCCAAGTTTCATTGTTTTGACAACAACTCCCATTTGCCTGCTTCCACGCCCCCCCCCCCCCCCCCCCTCAAAAAAAAAAAGTACTGGCGTGATTCTCTTCTGAGTTTTGCTGAAACCACTGTAAATATGTATTAGATAGCAGTTTACTCAAACAGCGCCGAAGTTAATGTAGCATTGAATGAGGTATGTGGAACGTTCAGGGATTAGAAACTTCTTGTTTTTGAAAAATGATGCTCGATGAACAGTTTTTTATGTCTAACGAAAACATCCGTACTTATCTCTGACAAAGGAAAGAATTGCTTATATGAAAGCATTAATATACAAACTTAAAGGAAAAGCGGCAAAGGCAGATATTTGCACAGCCATTTACAAAGGCCAATCCGGCAGTTCTTGTAGGTAACGAGCAGGGTGAGTTATACTTAGTGCGTGGCAATTTAATTAAACTTTTCTAACGAATCAGTGAATCACCCATAGAAAAGTTGAAGCGCTCATCGCGTACTTGAACTAGAAAAGTCAAACTACTTGTGTTTGAGTGCTGATGTGTGAACCCTGTATTTAGAAAGTTTCACCTGCTAAGGCATATCCACCATATAAACGCATTTTAGTTTGTGTACGGCCATGGTAGCCTAAAGGAGGTATTCATTAGCCCAGCTTTGAATAAGCAGTGCACAACATACTAGTAGATATTGTACTATGCAGAATTTTTTCAGATTGACGAGCCTAATAGGCATGGTATTCATGCAAATCTCAGATGAATTTTTATTACTCGAGCAATAGAGAGTAAATTTATATATTATTGTAAAATACATGAAGTCGTAAAATTGGCATGAGCGTGCGGACAAATGCAGATGTGGTTCGTAGATACGACCAAGCGTATACTGGAAAGAATGGGCAGGTTTACCCTCCGACCGATAAAAAAATTGTGCCCCGCAACGCGCATTCCACAATTCTTGCGAATCCAAAATTTCATGAAAATAGCAACACAATATAAGTGCAAATGCGATACCTCCGATTGTCTTTTTTGTCATCAATACAACACGTAAACTCGTGCGGTGTTCGTGTTTAAGCACCACACTGCTCCAAACATTATCGTGATGCAATGTTTATGCTTATGTGCTACGTCGTTCACAATCTGTTTTGAACAGCAAAAAGCACTTCCAGCCCACGCCGACTTGAGTCGTGAATGTAGTGATGTCACGAGAACGAAGGTAAGGTTTGTCGAGGGAAGATAAGGAAATAAATTTACTTTTAATTTAATAAAAGAATAAAAGAACGTAAGCCTGCTGGTTGTCCTACTTGGGTACAGGGCTTCAGCAGCTTTCGCAGCCTGCCGGGCCCGCCACACCAGATTCTGCTGGTCTCGAGGGTGCAAGCTGGACAGCGTGGCCTCCCACTGCTCACAGAGGGTTTAGGGAAGAATGTACAGGAGAGATGCATGCCGAGCGAGGTTTGACTCACAGCACAGCGATAAGGTCAACTATTTTTTACCTCTGACTTACTTGCGTCCATGGCCTAATAAAAATTGGCACGTGCGCACATGTGCGCGACGTGAGATTTGCGCCTACTCGGCTATTAAGCAGCAGTCACGGTTAAGAAAGTCCGCTAAGTCCGAGCTAGGAATGTCTCACTTTAAAAGGGCTTGTCTCATTGCATAATCTGTCTAGGAATTTTTCCACGGAGGACGTCTTAATGCAGCACGTGGTTGTTGACCGCGTTGGTCATCCTGCTCACTAGTCGTCGGCCCTCTCAGTGCGTCGAATGATATGACAGTTACCGGCTACAACTTATAATTACCGACTAGAATTAGAATATTTTTCTACTACTCTGGAAAATAACACATTCAAGCCGAGGTAGCTGCCGAAAACGACTTGAATTGCAATAAATAATTTACGCTACCAAAAGTTCGAGTGCACAGGATTCACGGAGCTATTGCTCTGCATTCGTCGCATATTATCATGAGTAGCACGTATTTCGAATTCGAAGCAATGTCAGAGATTCGGCTAGTTGATATCCCATGATCAAACTTCTTAGCACGGAAACACAGAACCAGACAGAAGGGACACGACATACACATCTATAAGTAAGATATAACGGTATTAATTTCCCCTCCGCTAGTTACAGCTTCCGGTTCTCTTACGGACGAGCCAAGCTTCCGGTTCTTACGGACGAGCCAAGTGTCTGCGACGGTCAGAGATCACATCGCCATTGTGCTCCTTGGCTTCTACTGCTAATTCCTGCCGTGATTCCGCTCTATACGTCCACGCCTTTTTCTTTCAGTCGGTCTGTTTCCTCTTCGTATTACTTCCTCCTTGCGGCGGAAGCAAAATGTTTCTCTCAATTTCTCGCGCTCTGCGAGAGCTCCTTGCCGCAACCGGACAGTGATGGCTGAAGTGCTGGTTGTACGACGCTATGTGTGATAGCTCTCGCCGCAAATGTTTACAGGACTATTTGCAGCCTAGACGAAGTTAATAACAAACCAATACGCCAAGGCTGCGCCTTCAGCTAGTGGCCACATTTCACGCCTTTGAAGTAATATACTATGATGTTGATTCGTCCCTTCTGATTTCAGCTTGATGATGTGCTGTCCGTAATAAATTGCACAACAACAGTTGTTGTATATCGTTGAAAATTCAAAGGTAATAAAAACGCTGATTGACTATTAAGTCTTTACTAAATTACACTTCTTACACATAAGAAATGTATACCTTCCTAATCAACCTAGGACACAAGCGAGTTTATTAGCAAAACCTACACTAAATGTTGGCAGTAAGTATGCCACAGAAACGCTGCACGTGTAGTAACAGATACGTGGCTCAGCGTAGTAATACTCAAAACATCCAGTTTATGATTAACAAAGTCATATACTAATAATCGCGTTCGACGCATAGAACAAGCTCGTCTTTGGATGAAAAGAATGAGAAGATGAGAGCAGACTCACACGGTGAGCCACTCTGGATTATGAGACAAAAAGAAAAATTTCCCTGATACACGTATCTTTCTGATATTCAGTGTACGTTATAATTATCCTTTGCACACTATGGTCGGTTATTACTAAACGTAGTCTAACCTTTTATATATTGCATACTGTACAGATCAGATGCATATAACAGCCCTGAAATTCATTAGCTTAGTATGTTAATGTATGCTTTCCACGTAATATTTTTCACAAAATGACATGTCGTGCACGTGGCCCAGTGGTCATGCCGGGATTGTCACGTTCATTTCTAACACCTTTCCATGCCACTATTTGCTTTTTTTTGTTCAGGAGTAAACTGTTACTTTCCTACCTATACAAATGAACAAAGCAAGTTTAGAAATCTCTGAAACAAAGGATAGTTTCATTCTATACGGTTTCTATACGAAACAGTCAAATTCAGAGCATATATTTGTTCGCAGCCAGCATGACATACAATTTCAATACATTCGACTAGCGAAGGCACAAAGTACACGATTGAGTCCGCCATACGCCCCTTGGGGGTTGGGGGTAGTCAACAGAAAGCATTAAAAGCAATTTACAGTGATTTGGGGAAATGTTAGATTTTCGCTAAATATCAGGCAGTGGTTCCGGTTAACCTTGCATGCTCTCAGAATATTTGTAATCTTATGCAAACAATGTACTTCATAAATTGTCAGCTATACTTTCTGCTTGAATAAGCACGTTTGGGGGCAGAAAAAAAAGAAGCAAAAGAAAAAATGTCGCAGTTTCACCCGAAAGGCATAGCATCAATTGCGATAACAAATAATTAGAGAGCTATAGGGAGTAGGATAGTAGTTTTGTCAGCTGTATAAACTTGGACACGTAGCAGCACCAGCAACGCGCAGAACTGTTGTCGATGCCGTCGGCGTTTTGCCCGCGTTCGCACTGAACACGCGCGGCGTTGGTGACTGTTGCCGGTGCCTCTGGCGGCGGCTCGAAGGTTATCGACGAGATCAGAACGGGACACTCGTTGAGCAGCGTCGGAAGTCTTTACCACCTTCTCGCCTCGCAACGTTTTTATATAAATACGCATTTGGTGCTGCAGATTACCGTTGCCTCCCCTACCTCCCTCCCTTCCGTCCTAACACGGCTTTTCACGCGACAGATGAAGTCGCGTTTGCTCTCCGCCGTGCGTTCGCTCCCCGTGAAAGCGCGTGTGCGTCGCGCACTTTCACTCTCACATAAAGCATACGGCGAGCGGCGACGATTTCATCACCGATGGACTTCAGACGGAACCTCACGGCGACGGCGGCGGCAGAAATCCGCATTGGAGTGTTCATATAATTGCTATTGCATTAAAAAAAATTCAACGAAGTGCCCCTGCTAAAGAAGACAAGGTGGATGTAGAGTGTAGGTTACATGATTCTACGATGAAATGTTCAATATATCTCATTTTGTCACTTTTGTCTCTCTTTCACGCTCACTATTTACTAATATTGTATTTAGTTTTTATAATTGTTTGATTACCGTCGACACGTGGTTGGTTTCTTCCTTTTCGTTTGGTGCCAATAACGTAGGTGGGACGATCCCCACGGTAGTGCAGTCTTTGGTGCAATGCGCCTAATCTTCGACTGTATTGGCGTTACTTTCGCCCGAAGCATTATTTTTCCCATTCTGCAGCTAGTGTTAGCTTTTATTGCAATAGGAATTATATGGACACTACATGGACATTACTGCCGTCGGAATCACCATCGTCGTCGTCGTCATCGTGGTAATCGCTGTCGCCGTGAGGTTCCGCGTAAAGTCCAACTGCAATAATAATGTCACCGCGCGCCGTGCGCTGTGTGTGCGAGTGAAAGCGTACGCGAGTCAGCCGGCAATGTAGCGCACGCGAGGGAGGAAGGCAGGCCGGAAGCACGCGTTCTTCGTTCGCGCGCGAGGCACGGGGGCGAGGCGACCAAGAGGGAGACGGAGGGGGGGGGGGGGTGCGTTCTGCTCCGTTGGCTGCTGCTCACAGCGCGGCTGCGCGGGCGACATATCTTGAAAGCAATCTCCGATGTGGGCGTAGTGCATGCGCCAAGTGCCCGTAGCTTCGTACGCGCTGTGCATTCGACGTTCCCGCTGAAGCTAGACGATAAACAGCGCGAAGGTCAATTTGCCAGCTGCTGCTGGCGCGCTTTCTCACTTGGCATTTTAACAGCACGTTTCCGCGGTCATCGAGCGAGATGTGTTCATGTTTACCTGTGCGCGCGCGACACGGTGCTTGTCTATTTAGTTGGTACGCGAATTTTTACAACTTTATACAGCCCATTAAACAAACTATCATTACTTCGTATAGCTCTCTAATAATTTGCTATCGCAATCGATGTTTCACCTTTCGGGCGAAACTGCGACTTTTTTTTTGTTGCCGCCAACGAAGTAACCTTGCAGCCGCCGTTGCCTCGCGCAAGCATTGCATAGTCCAGGCGAACTCGCTCCATATTTGGTAAGTTTGCCCTACGGCGGCTTTGCCACAAGGTTTGTGTTGATCTGTGGCGGTGCACTCTTTACAGGAGTATAGTGCAATCTGTTATTGTTTATTATATTTGCACTAATTACGTCCGTACCAGTAACTTTACCTACTCGGCGACTAATTCTACTTTTGTGAACCATTAAGACGTACATTTTGATATCATTTGCGACTCGCTATGGCACTTTGAAGGTTGCTGGAAGTGGTTACAAGGTACCCAGATTCCAAATACGCCAAACCCGTTTGAAGTCAGGTCAGACCTTGTCTTCACAATTTGATGCAACAGTGAGACGTGACACGCCGTCTGACCTTTCGATGCGCAGTCGCGATTCTAATTGTGCTCCTCAACTCAAAGATAGTGACAGAAGAATAAAAAACTCGCGTCTTGTGCTCACGGAATAGCCAATAAATAAATCAATAGCATGTGCCTACGTGACGCCTGAATTATCTTGCTTAATGTAAAATTTATATTTCTGAACAAATGTCTGTCAAAAGTGTAGACCGCTGCTAATGACTGACGCATTAGCAGTGTCCTCCTATTGGCATGCGTGGATAGGTTTTGCATCTTACTTCACTGATACTACTGTTCTGTCATTTGGTTGTTTCAGTGGGGGCGAAATTCAATAACACCCGTGTACCATGCATTGGCTGGACGATAAAGAACCCCAGGTGATCAAAATTTACATGGAATCCCCCACTATGCTGTGCCTCAAAATCATATCGTTGTTTTGGCACATAAAAACCCATAATAAATTTTTCCCCCTTTCGGTTGATAGACAGCGACTGTGTTCTCTCCATTTCTGTTCGCCCTTATGGCGAAATTGCGATTTCTTAAATAAATAAATCAATCAAATTGTCCAATAACTGGATTCGAATTGAAGATATCTAGCACAGAATCCTGATACTGTAACCATTATGTCAGGGACGCTTTTTTCCCATAATGGCGTGCCTCATCATTGGATCGTAGTTTTGACGTGTTGAATCCCGGAACATACTTTAAATTCATTAACAGATCGTCGTAGGCCAAAACGTTGGCCGATCCGAAAGATAGTGCAGTTAAAAATATTGAGTCCGACGGTGCTCCTACTGGCCTCACGCGAGCTCAGTGTCTGCCTTTCATTGATGTTGAATCGCCTTCTAGCTTTATTTTTGTATTTTTTTTTCATGGCAGTGCAAATTACTGTGTTACACCGCAGATAAGTACTCCTGCAGCATTCTGTAACGGTATTATACAGCGCGTTCTAGCGCCAAATAAAAAGGAATCACATCCTCCGAAATAACTATGACTGAAATATACATGCGGCACATTGCTGCTTCGACTTGTCTTCATTTCCTGAATAATTTATTGTAACTATGCAAGTTTACGCTTCTTCATTAATTATTACCTTGTACTTCCATACAATAATATTTATTCATAAAGTAATTGATTCGTTCATATGCTTCAATGACCTTACTTTTAAACAAAATTATGACAAAAGGAAGGGCACTAAGCGGCGTCACAACTAGGAAACAAACTAAACACATACGAATAAGCACGCGTCTTTCAGTTTGGCTCTCTGAATATCGAAACAAAAATAAAAATTGAAGAGGTGCTTAAAGAAGGTGCTTGAGAATAATTGCGTTCTTCTCGTAGATAAAGCGAACATTAAAAACCACGTGACCACAGTCTTTTACAGTGACCGTGTCTTGTAATGGTCAAGCAGGAAAGCACGAAAAGCTTGCTGCGTGCAGCGCGTAAATTTGGGAAAAAGGGCCGGCATGATTACTGATTCGAAGCGGGCCCTTAATAAAACCATTGTGCGTTAATTAACGCTCGTCGAAGGCGCAGTTTGCGCAATGTGGTGGGAAACACGCAATGAAAAGTCAGCAGGGGGCGTTTTAATGAATGTGCTCTGGAATTAATTAACCACATATAAATGACACAACAGCGATCCCAGTAATGTGACACAGCGGAAGTCTCACAAATTGAAAAGCTATATACATCGTAATTGCTTGCACATGCTTCCATTAAACATGCGCCTGTCTGCTGCCGCGAAAACTGATTTGGCTGAGGCGATGGTACAAAAATCTCGCATGCTTCTGAAAATAGCGACAAAGAAAGGTGATCGGGTTTCTTCGACAGTTTTGCAATCGCAAACATTAATAGTTGTAGGGTTGTGCACTCAACTACGCTTGCAGGTAGCGTGTTTCACTGGCCGATATTGCGAAATAAGATGAACTTTTATATAGCTCAGTTCTCCAGAAAAAAAAAAGAAAAAACTTTTTTTTTTTTTTGAATGGCTTAATCTAGCGTGAAGTTGAACAAGCCATTCTACATGCTTGCATTTTAGTGCTTCTAGTTGCCGATGATGGAGTAGGTATAAATATCGATTGAACATGTTGTGAGTGGCACTCAATGTTATTTTATATGTTGGTTAGTTAGCTGTTAGTTATGGTGGCTTCAACGCCAAATTAAAAAAAAATATGAGGTGTGTCGCCACCTTCACGGAAAGCTTTTTAGGTTCTGACCCTAACTTAATGTATTTTTGTGTTGCTTCTGTACGGCAGTCAAAAAAATCTTCAAGTGTGTTATGTAAAAAAACAAATTAAGGTATATATAATTACCGAAATTACCCAATATATGCCGGTGCCGCCAGCAGTCATAACTACCGATTCTACCACACGAAGAGAAAATGGCTTCGCAACACTGTAGGCGTACATGTAGCTGTGCAATGAACTAGGCTCTTTACAATCATCAATAATAAGTACCTTATAATCCAAAAACTAAAATATATGTCGTTTCAGGTGGTGCAGTCCAACCGAAATTCAAATAACATCAATAGGTATGACTGTTTTAATTATCTTAGTTTATTGCATTGCTTAATGTCTAAAAACGTAGCATGAAACGTATGATTGAAAATATTGGTTTATTCGAAAGTTACGAGCTTTTGCGCAACAAGAAAATGAAAATCAAGTTTTGAGGAAAAAAATGCCCCGATGACTACGACCCTCCTTAATGCGAAATTTCAGTGCAGCTCTATACGTGTTTTCATTTAGCGATATATTGGCTTGCGCAGACAATCTGGCTCATGTGGCATTTTGCAAACGGAGCAAAGTGTGGCCCGATTGACTGACAAATCGGGAGATCGCGAGATCTGGCGCGTGGGTGACGCGTCGGTGCGATTCAGAGCAGCCGCCTCAGACAGACTTCTGCTCATGCAGAGCTTTGTTGTGACAGGCTCGCCGCATACCCTATCGATGGCGTTATCTGTCAACAGATGGTGCGCGCTACTCTGGTGCTATCTCGGAGTGATCGTCGCCACAGAAAGCTCGATACGCGCTAGCGATAAAACGCAGCTGCGGCAGAGCGGCCACGCCAACTGGCGGCGAGCCACTGCGGCAGTCACGTTGATTGCATGAAAATATCGCCTCCTGTTTGTAGATGCGAAATGTCGCTGCTTTTTCGTTCGTCTGCTCGCAGGTCGGCGCTTTGTTTGCGTTCTTCGTCCTTCGTTCTTAACGCGAGTCATGTGTGATGAAGATAACGACTTCGTTGCGACGAATCATAATCATGTTGGTGTGCTCTCGTAGGTTGCGGCGTCGCCGCGTTCCAAAGTCAAGGAGAATGAGGTACTGGGTGTCGACTCCGCAATCTTGTACTCAAGGTCCGTCTTGCCGAACAGAATTGGATATGGTGGACTGTCTACAAAAACATTTCCACCAGGATGTCTTGGTTTAGAGTCATCATTGTAAAAACCATAGCAAACCATGACAATTGAAACAAGCGCGAACGAGACCAAGTCAAGCAAACAAAACAAGCGCAGACGATAATACGAAACGAGTGGTCCGGCTGAGACCAGATACAAGAACGCATCGAGTGGTCGGGTGGGTCCGCATAAACCAGTTTCCCGCGAGGTCGTCACTGAAGGGGCCGCTCTGATTGGTCTCCGCCGTTCGCGGTTCGCGTCTTCGATCTCTCACTCCCGCGTTCGCTCTTTCATCTTTCTCTGTGCTCGTTCGCTGGGTTACGCCGCCGACTCCGACGAAACTCGCCGTATAGGAACGGGCACCTAAGAGCTGCGCTGTAAAAAGATAATCAACTTATTCAAACATCTAAGAGACATGAACGCAAAGTTGTGAGAAGCTAAGTCCACCAGGCTTATAGGTGGGTCCCTCCTTAGCTGTCACGAGTTCTCCTTTAGATCATGTTGTGGCTCGTCGTTTCTTTCAGGTGCTCTTTTCGTCAACTGTCGACTGACGGTCGGCTTTCTTCACGCGTGTATGGTCCCTGCTGAGACAAGTTACAGTGGTATAGCAGCCAGGAGCAACGCCGTCCTGGCTCAAGATATCGAGCGTACCCCTGTATCGATTGTTTAACTCCGAAACACAATCTTAAGGTCGAAACAAAACAATGTGCAAGGTCACACAGACATCTTTCGGGACACGTTTCCAAACAGCCCATTTAAACACTCATTCGCACTTTCCGTTTTGCCATGCATACGCTTCGGCAAACGTTCGTCTTTGTACACTTGCTTGACTTTGTTCTGGATGTCATTTGAAAGACTTCCTCTGTGCTTGTACGGTCCTGTGCCCAGAGTTCCTGATCGGTTGAATTCGCATCAACTCTTGACACCTGAAGGGCAAAGGCCGTGATTAGGAGTTTCTTTTATTGAACCCCAGTGAAACAGACTCGTTAGTGTGGCCTGCTTTATAGTTTATAGGATTCCCAAGTTTGCATTGATCGGCATGCCGTAGTAATTTTACAGTCGATTGACCAAGACGTCCGTCAGCTTTCCTTTCCCTCCGAGTCCATGGGTTGTCTTTTTCAATTCCCTCAAACGACATATGACACGCATTTGTACGTGCCCAATGGACTCAAGCTGGCGCACTCTGCTCGTTCTATACTTGCTCTTAACAGCCGGATGGCTTTTCGAGTCGCCATGTTCATAAAAAGCAACGTACTTCAAGTCACGCGTCGTTTCGCACCGCTCGAACATATGCTACAGTCCTACCGCCTCCATACAGCCAGCGCTACTTATGTGCTAGGCTTGG
This sequence comes from Dermacentor silvarum, assembly GCF_013339745.2. Lineage (NCBI taxonomy): Eukaryota > Metazoa > Arthropoda > Arachnida > Ixodida > Ixodidae > Dermacentor > Dermacentor silvarum. The sequence goes on from NC_051157.2 coordinate 93,880,091, forward strand.
CACTAGGTATGGTTCGTCTTCCAGTCTTGTAAGTCAATGCGTTTGGAGTACTTATTCCTATTTCACATGCCCGGCCCTTGGTTGACATTGCTTCTGCATCAATAACTTTTCCTTTGTCCACAGAAATCACAAACACAACATTTGTGCCCATGTTTGTGCCACGTGCCGTCTCCTGACACACCACACTCGTTACTGCTAGCAACCTGGCGCACTTCAGCAGCAGTGACCATCATTAATTTTGATGCGACATTTTTGCCGACCTCACAGGGCTTGAAGATATCTTGTCGAAGACAGAATGCCAAAGAGGCAGGGGAATGTTCATAGCCTTCGAAAATGTCACAACACCTGTATGTCCTGTGCCTCCCTGGCGTATAGCGTAGACAAGCGAAACGGTGTTTTCAGATGCGCATCCTGTTTTTTTTTAATGAGCAAAACAAGTGTTCATAGGCACAAGTGCTACAAACGATCCCGTATGAAAAACGGAGCGAACTCCCCAGTGTGAACGCTCCTTTAGCTTCAGTGAAATGTTTTTACATTTCGGGCACGGCAGCGACAGAAAAACCGAGGTAAGAATCTCATTATCTATGATCCTGCTCCCCTGTAGCACAGAATTCTCCACTGGCACTTCGCAGCATTCCTCCAACAGGCCCAGTATCACATTACTTGTCGAAACAGCCATGTCCACGCTGCCTTCGGTCGAATTGTTTGTCGTGTGCCGATTGCTGAAGAACTTGCGTTTTGGCCTTTGTTTCATTCGGAATTTAGCCATGACTTCTTATATTCTGTTTATCTACGCTTTTTGTAGAGATTTTAATGGCAAGGACACCCAAAGTGACGAAAACATAACTTTCACAACGGCGGACCAATACACGGGAACAGAGTAAGTAACCGTACGACGCCATGTCGTTTACTCGCATGTGGCAATATCTGCACTTTGAATTAAAGAATACTCACGATCACCCTTGCTCAATTTTACTACATAATAAAATAGCCAATAAAAAACTAATCTGAAGGTATAGCGCGCGTTTCAGCACAACTGTTAACTTCTTTTAATAATAGAGATGTAGGTTTTGTTTTCAGAAAATGTTAGTTTAGTTTTGAAGGACGTTTATGGTCAGTTTAAAAAAATATTATAACTTTGCACGGAACCGGATAGAAAAGTAATTTTTACTGTGCCACAACCCTGAACGTGTGAAGATTATTAAAATATTAAAAATATTAATTAACTTTAAAAAACGTCATCTTCAAGGATGGCGCCATACTTTGAGCGTCTCCTGTTTCTAACGTAATGGCTAAGTTTGGAGTGGTGCATATATCACTACTATAAGAGCTGTAGATGAATCTTATTTCCTTTCAGTGCCTCATTTCAATCACTTTACTATTACCTTCGGCATAGGGATCCCAAAGTATTGATGCATATTCTAAGACCAGACGACATGAAAGTTTTATTATCTAATGTTATTATTTCTCGCCTCAAATTTTGCAGTGTTTCTTTGTAGCAACCCAACTTACGCGTTAATTTGTTTTCGACATCGGAAGTATGCTCGTATCAGTTTAAGTATGATGTTACGAAGATGCACGAAAACCTACACTTACTAACCGAAGACGAAGCATAACTATTGACTGAATATGCCTTTTAAATTTTTTTGTATGTTATAGTCATCGCTACACTCTTCTTTTCATTAATTGTAATTTGGCACTTTGTGCACCAAGTTTCCATGATCGCTAGTACGGCCTTTAAATCAGCTTGTCTGTTTGCGTTACAATTTTTATGATACACAATATAAACCTCTTCATATAACATATTTACAAGTCTTTATTATATTTTAAGTCTTTGGAATAACAATGATACTATTAAACTTCCTGTCGTCGGGTAGTTGTGAGAGCAGCAACAGCTGAAGTAGCACCAGCAACCAAACTAAGTTAACTTATTTCCAGTGCCCCACAAGAACAAGGCCTTACCCTCCCCAATAGGATCTACCATGTCGGCGGAGTGTACTTGAGCGCTCCAAAGAATGGCGGCTCTTGACATTTACACCACCGTTTCGCCATTAAATTGACACTGGTGATTGGCTTGCGCTTAATCTGTTCTCCCGTATTCCACAGGTGATTTCGGTCGCAGTATTGGTAAAGTAATATGAGTATAAGATAACAACAAATGAACACTCGCGTGTTTTCCTTCGAAATCAGAGGACATTTCAAGGAAACAGCGATTCCAGACAACGCCCTTGTCACTATAGCGCCTGCTCTTTTTATTCTATTAAACTTTTAATAAACTAAAGTTTCTTCCGCTGGGAAATTTAAATCAAAGCTAAATTAGAGGAGGAACTCCCCACCCGTCCCCTTCCCCCCTTATTTGCTTCTCCCTTTACTGCGTAACACTTTGACGTGTTATGGCTTACTTGCTTTCGTCTCGTGTCTTTCAAGCAGGCACTCGACGTGAACTCCAGAACTTGTCCCAAGTGCCCTAAACATCGATCCACCTCATCCGACGCCGCCCCGTATTCAGCTAAGTGAGTACAACAACAACAAAATCAGGAAACTGGAGATTCGAAGGGACTGAAGAAAACAGACGCTCATGGCACACCGGAGTGCACACAACACCAAGGAATAAACAGCGAGTAATCAAGCTGCCTATAGAAATAAAAAAAGAAGAAAAACAACTTCAAAGGACACCCGGAATCTATGAGGCGGCAGCATGTCGTACTGTACGTCACACCGGTGCAACGGTGCCTTGGGTTCTTAGTGCAGCGGCATTATCCGACCCGCTTGGTTCCCGTTTTGTCAGAAAACGCCAACTGTTGGAACAAACAAGCACTACACAAACAAGGCAGTATCACAAGACAAAGAAAAGGGTAGCTAGTAGGACGCGAGTGCAGAGGTGGAAAACAACGGCAGCTTGCGTTGACGCCTTAATACACGGTGTCAGTTGCGGGCCAAGTCTTGCGACAGGCCTTTCGCATGAGACACTGGAACCGACGTTGCTCCTCTGATGTCGTCTTTCGCGAGTGTCACATGCAACTGCGTCTTGCCTACATGCTTCCGCGATTAAGACAATTTCTACGATCTTCCGCGTTCTGAACTTCGTCAGCAATAGTACGCAGTTAGCACAACAGTGGAAACAGTATTGACTTTCGCATTGCAGCTGCATTTTATAGATCCACGGGCTTGAAAAAAAAAAAGAACTAATAAGGTATTAATTCAGGATGTCATATTCTGTGCGCTTGATGTGTTTGGCTATGTCTTAGAAGCGATAACAATGGCCGATATTATCAGTGTAAGGTTGTTTAGAGCATAGACATCTCGTTTAAACCTTTCTCGCCAAACTATGCCTGGCACTGCTCACTTCGTCCAATATTTTGTATTAAAGATACTTGAAGCTTCTAATTTCACTAGATAAGACAAGATTGCATCCTTTCGCTCTATTTAGCTACAGCTTTTCGCACTGCCTCTCCATATGAATTCAACGAAAGCGAAGCACTCTGTTTTCATGGCGTGCACGAAGGCAGCAACACAAATTGCTGTGTTCTCGCGAGAATGAAAGTTTCTGTAAACGACGCGATATTTATAGTAACTGGAGAGCTGCGGCAGTAACGAAACAACCAACGCAACGAGCGAACTTTTCTCATCAGCCTCCGGCGCTGTGAATACGAAAACAGGCACGTCAAAGTATCCTCATCTGAGGAAGCATGCCATTAATTTGGCTGTGTGATGAATAACAACACCGGAGAAAAAAATGACAAACACGAATTAAGATAGCGAAAGGATCAGAAACTACAGGACAGTATTATTACATTATAACAAACGTAGCAAACCCTGGTTGCGGAGAGATCACGAAAGGAAAAGAAAGCATAAACAAAGTTGAAGTAAGGGTCTATGGCTGGTTTGCGGCGCGACGGCCTTTCCAGAAACTTACGAGAGACGGCAGGGGGTTTTAGCAAGTCTCTTATATGAGTAAAAATGAAAAAAAAAACTACGTTCTGTGGTTTTACATGCCAAAACAATGATTTGATTATGAAGCCCGCCGTACTTCATGACTGCGGAATAATTTCGACCACCTTGGATTCGGTAACGTGTACGCGATGTACAGTATATGGGTTTTAAAAATTTACGTGGAACATATGAGAGAAAGGTAGGTGTGGTAGAAGCCGCGACTGCTGTACATCTTTATTCGTTTTTCCAGAGCAGCCACGTAAATGAAGAGACATTAAAGGAACGCCACGACGAAAAACTTTTTTTAACACCCTAATAGTTGCTTGACAGCAAACATTTATTTTATTCAAAAAGAAGAAACGCTGGTGCTGTAATAGAATAATAAAGTACACTTGAGCCCACAATTACACTTGGTTTTGGAGGTTGCGTAAGTTCAAGTTTAGGAGACGCGGGGATGCGAGAGGCAGCATGAAGAGCTCTCCACTGCCGGCGTTCTCCACCCCGCCAGCGCTGCGCAGACGAGTGTTCGCGGTAATCGAGTGATATCTTTTCATGTTTACCTGCTTGTGCATAAGACCGTGCTTGATTTTTAATTCGTGAGCAAATGTTTGCTATATTTTTTACGGCCGATAAAACAACGAAGCTTACTTTGTACATGTAGTTGTCTCATACATGGCTACCGCTATCTATGCTTGGCCTTTCTGGCAAAAGTGTGGTGTTCTTTATTTGTATTTTTCCTTATCGAGCCAGCAGTCATTGTGCCCGTCTTGGTTGCCCTTACCCGCAAGCCCTTTTGATTGTTCTCGCTCTGATCGTTCCGATATTTACAATCATGATAACAGTAAAAATGTTGACGCTATATTCTGCCCTCAAGGTCCACGTAGAGTTTTGCCGTGGCCCCGAATGGGGTGCATCTGTAGGGAGCGGCCGGGGTGCGCACAGAACCGCGTCATCGACCACAGTGCCGTCGTACAGCTCAGTGAGGCACCCCACACGAGGGCTTTTGAGTGCGCGCAGGACCGACAGCAAAGTGCCAGCGCCCGCTGGAGGCGCTCCACGTGGTGCAGCGCGCCCAGCTAGGTCAGCCACGAGAGACGTAGGCCACACCACGGCCGGACTGGAGAGGCGCGCGCGCTTTCCTTACGGCCTTCGCTATCGCTTCGGGCACAATGGGAGCGCGTCTCCGCGGGTAACGTCACGGCTCGCCGCGTGAGGGCGCAGTGACCCTGCTGTAGTTGTAGTTTTGGGAGCTTCTTGCTACTGCCGTCCTGACATTCTTTTTTTATGTCATGTGCTGCATCGTTCGACAGAGTGGATGCTGCTAGCCAGATACGTCGTGATTTGAGCACCTTTGACTCGTAGCTTTTGCATTCTAAGAGATATGCCTTGCAATGCGAAGCAGTGAATCGGTTGCTGTGGACCGGCCAGCGAGACCATGGTGTACTGTTGCGTACCGCACTGTAAGTCGCAGTCAAGTAGGACTAAAGGCGTTTCCTTTCATCAATTCCCGAGTGATGCAGAACTGGTGGCTAAGTGGCTGAAAAACATTTCAAGGGAAAATTTGGTTGTCAACGACAAGTCGGCGTCAACTGCCGTTTGTAGCAGGCATTTCCTCTCCACTGACTACGTGCCTGGGTGCCGAATCAGGAAACTTCTACCTGGTGTTGTGCCAACAGTGTTCGACGAGTACCCAAGTTACCTCGTGCCGAGTGCCAAGAAGCCTCGTAAGGAGCCCGCATCTAGATGTTCTGTCCCTGCTCCAAAACCAAGTAAGCGAAAAGCGGAGCCAGAAGGTGCGGTCGACCTTCCTGAATCGCAGGACGACTTCGCTGACAAGAAACATAGTGTCTGCACTCAAACGGCAAATAAAGACGCCCAGCGAGTAAGTGCGTATGTTTCGCTTATCGGCAGGCTTCGTAAACAAGCTGCGTACCACCGTTCGAAGTGTAGCAAACTCCAACAGCAGCTGGACGCTGCAAGGAAAGCAAACGCTTTCTATCGGGAAAATAAGAGGCATGCTTCTGTCAAAGAAGTTGTTGCTGATTCTGCAAAGGGTGAAAAGAAGGCCATCTTTCTCCTTCATCAACTAGACAGTTATGGGCAGAAGCGACCGTGCTACCCAGAGGAGATAATCAGAGAGTGTGTCGTGTGGCGCTTTCTTTCGCCTAAGGGGTACGATCACGCTCGGACATCCCAGCTGCTGACACTGCCAGCAAAGTGCACGCTGCAGCGGTACATGGGACCAAGCCCGACAACGACAGGGATGAGTCCTGCGATGAGAGAAAGACTGGTTTTTGAAGCTTCCTTACTCAGCTCTAAGCAGCATATGGCAACGCTAATCATTGACGAGGCTAGCATCAAGCCGAAATGCATATACGATAGGAAATCGGACGCAGTCTTTGGCTTGAGAGACAAGCCTAGCAGTGACACACCAGGTGGCTCGAAGGAAACCCTTGCAAACAGGGTCCTGTGTTTTGTGCTTCACGGCATCGCTAGCTCCTACAGAATTCCCTGCTTGTACTATTTCACTAAGCAACTTAGCGGGAGAGACCTGTTTGCATGGAGTAAGGAAGTGATCAACGCTGTTGAGTCGTACGGATTTTTGATTGTGCGCATTGTGACGGACAATTATTCCGCCAATACTACAAGTTTAAGCT